>NC_136059.1:823884796-824021480 GCF_964261635.1 Lissotriton helveticus
TGAAGAGATTGGAGAGCGACTCCTTACTTATGAGGCTAAAATTCCTCCTTTCCTCCAAATTCCTGTTACCAGGAAGAGCCATCCCTGAAGCCACGAAGCGTAAATCAAAAGGGATGGCAAAGTGGTCAGACCAGGCGAGGGAAATCGGTTCTCCAACACTTATACGAGGGTCATTAGAAAAGACACCATCAAGGATATGCCCCGCTGTATGGGTGGGATTTTTGACCAGCTGTGAAAAACCACAGCAACTCATAGCTTCCAAAAATGTTTGAGTATCCTTACATAGAGACTTTTCTAGATGAAAATTAAAATCTCCCAGGAGAGTAAAATTTGATCTTTCAAAGTATGATTTTAAAAGACTACTAAAATCCTGACTAAAAGATACCCTGGAGCCCGGTTGCCGATAACATAGAACACCAGAACAGCTTTCTGTGGGATGCAGGTTAATTGAAAAGTAAAAAGCCTGATAGAGGGGGCGTGGCTTGGAGGGCGACGATGGCGGACGTGGCTCTGTAGAGCTCCCGCCGGCCCGACTCTTATCCTGGTGAAAATATCCTTCCCCGAACCCACACTTGCCTTGCACGCATCGGCGGAGGCTGCTGGAGCTTCGGGATACCCTCCGGTGGTGCTTCCGAGGCATTTGTTCATCAGCGGGGACTGTTATTTGCGGTGAAGCCCGCCGGGCCTACCAGCCGCGTGTGACGCCGGGGCCTCGATTCCTGTGTGACCCCGGCTGCC
The DNA here is from genome assembly GCF_964261635.1 of Lissotriton helveticus. Lineage (NCBI taxonomy): Eukaryota > Metazoa > Chordata > Amphibia > Caudata > Salamandridae > Lissotriton > Lissotriton helveticus. Next base: position 823,885,535 of record NC_136059.1, read on the forward strand.
GGCGCTGGGCCCCGGGCGGTTGGAACATCGGCGGATCCGAGGGGCGCCCTTGCTACTGTTCGGAGTGCGGACGGTGCACTCTCCTGCTGGTGCCGCTCTGTTGACGCTGCTGGGGGCCGTACGGGGAGGACTCTGCCAGTGGCCCTGTGACTCCCGGGATCGGCCGGACGGTGCGGCGGCGGGCCGAGTGCCCCCACGTCAACTCGGAGGAGACACACCCTGCTGCTGCAAGCCCTGTGTGGAGACCTGTGAGGTGGTCGGCCCGGGGCCTGGATCCGCGCCATTGTTGGGGGCGCCTCGTCTTCCCGCCTGGCGGGTGGTGCAGCCTGTGGACTCTTGGCACCTTCATATTTCCGCCGCTCCGGTGGGGTGGACTGTGGCGCGTCGGCGCCTTTCTCGCCCCCCCCAACTCGGGGGCCGGAGCTGGTGGTTGTTGCGGCCGGAGGGAGCGCCGGTGCTTGGTTGCCTTCCCGCGGCGGTGAGGTGCTCTACGACCTGAGGTGAGCGGTGGCGGCTGGTGCGGACCTGCGGGGGCCCCATGACAGTGGGGGCAGAGCCGCCCTATACCTTTGCTGCTGGGGACCCGGACTGCCATTTAGAGCCGCCGAACACTGGTTTTAGGCGCAGTGGAGGGCGGGTGCGGCGCAGTGCCCTGCAGGACTTCCAGGCCCCTTCAAGTCTGGGGCGAAGGTGGCGGACGACTTTGGGATTTCTCTGGTGCCGGGACCGGCGCGCCCGGACCCTTCCAGGCGGCGAGGCGAGCTGGAGCAGCGAACGGCCTAGTGCCGATCTGACTAGCCGGGACCTCAATTTTGGCGCTGCCGGACCGGAGAGCTCGTCCTGGGGTCTGCGGCGCCATTTTCTGACCGCGATCCGGGGCTGCCTGCTGCGGGAGTGCCACCTCGGGCTTCCCTGCCCTTCCTCGTAGTGCGAGCGAGGAGGGCCAGTGCCTGGTGAGCGCTTTGGAGAACCTGCGGCCTACCTGGCCTTGGCGGAGCCGGGGCCTCGAGTTTGGTGGCCTCTACCCGGAGTCACCGACGCTGATCCTTGGACCGGAGGTGTGGGAACATAGGAGCCCCGAAGGCCCTGATCGGGGGCCTGAGTGGTGGACTTCCGTGAGGGGCGGCCCTCTTGCAGGTGCGTGTTGCCCGGCCGTCTCTGCTGCTGCCATGACCAGAGGTGGAGGTGGCGCGGCCGCCGCTAAAACGGGACCTATCGACAAATTCACTGGCCCTGGAGGGGGTGCCGGAGGAGGCCAGAATGCTGGACCGGACAATGCTACGCTGCTGACGGCCATTACGCAGTCCCGCGACATGCTGGACGCAAAGATTGGCGCGGTGGGTGCCGATGTGATGCTGTTGCGTCAGGACCTTCGCAATGCGGTTGCCCGCATCACCGAAACGGAGACCAGGGTCACGACGGTGGAGGGGGACGTGGGCGCTCTCAAGAAGAGAGTTGCTGACCTGGAACAGACTCAGCGTGGCCTAGCGCTTCGTGTGGAGGACGCTGAAGGACGGGCGCGACGGAACAACCTGCGCTTTATTGGCTTTCCAGAGGACTGTGAGAAGGGGCATATGGACACCTTCCTATCCCAGTGGCTGGAGAGCTGGCTGCCCCCGGACGCCCTGTCGCGCTGCTTCGTGGTGGAGCGTGCACACCGCGCCTTGATGCAGAAGCCGCCGACTGGGGAACGGCCTCGCCCGATCATCGCCCGGATCCTCAACTTCCATGATAGGGATGTCATTCTCCGCGAGGCACGGCTTAAAGACACTCTGCTCTATGATAATCATAAGATCATGATTTTCCCAGACTATACCAAGCTGGTCCAGCAGCAGAGACATTCCTTCCTGGAGGCCAAGGCCAAGCTGCGCGGCCTGAAAATTCAATACTCGCTGCTCTACCCGGCCCGCCTCCGGGTGATCTTCAACTCTAAGACCCATTTCTTCGATACTCCGGAGGCCGTCTTCAGGTGGACGGATGAGGCGGTCAGACTACGGCCACACGCCCAGCCGGGGTTGAATTCCGGCTCCTCACGCAGCTCATCTCAGGAGCGGGGGGATCAGCCAGGCAGAGGAAGACGACATCGCAAATCCCGCTCGCGACGACGGTCCCTGTCCCGGGACCCCCTTCTGGGGGACACGCCACATGCTGCGGACACGTCTGATAAGGACGTCTGATCATCGTTGGCTGGCCACCGACTGAATGCCTTTCTTCTGTGATCTTACACCGTGGCGGCTGAACTTCGCTTGGTGGAACTATCATTGGCTGGTGCAGTATTACCCTGTTCTTTGGCAGAGATGTGGGACCCTTGCGGCCTACTGTTTCTATGTGCTACACTGCCTTTAGCCTGGCTGTGTGTTTGATGGGGTTCGGGGCACGCTATATGGGCTGCCTCCTCCTATTGGGACTAGGGGGTGGTTTTTGGGAGTGTGTCTAGTTGGTTGAGGGGGGGCTAGTTGGGATCCATTGGCATGCTTGACTTTCGGCACTATGTTTTGGGCCTGGAGTACCGTATGCCGCGACAGATGCTTCATTGTTTTTTGAGGTATTGGGGTGGGGAGGGGGGAGCTGGGGTGTGGGGTTTGGGGTTGTGTTGTGTGGGGTGCACGTGTTCTTTGTGATCTTTGCATTTGGGGTGTGGGTGGTCTGGGTCGGGTGCTGGGGAGTGCGGGGATTCCCTATTCATGACAATGGCTGATGTTCCAAATCTAGCATCTCCTGGCGCTTCCATGCGCATTCTGAGCTGGAATGTTCGGGGGCTCCTGGACAAGATTAAGCGGGGGCTGTGCTTCGCTGGGCAAAAAGGGACCTTGCGGATATACTCCTCCTTCAGGAAACGCACATGTTGGGCACTAAGGCACTGAGTCTGCAGCGGTTTGGCTTCCACCAGGTGTTCCATGCCAGATTTACTAGGGGCTCGAGGGGGGTGGCCATTCTTGTCCACAGACGGCTGGCCTACACTCATGAGCGTCAGTGGCTTGATCCCCAGGGCCGATTTGTGTTTATACAGGGGAAGATCGGTGTAGAGCCTGTGGTGTTCGGTAGTGTGTATGCCCCTCCCCCGCTGCAATGGGCCCTGGCGGAGCGCTTGTTTGCCCTGTGGACTGAGCTCCCCCGTTCCCTGGCTGTGATTGGTGGCGATTGGAATGATGTGGTAGACGTGGCATTGGACAGGCAGAGAGGACTGGGGGCTGTATCTGTGGCTTCCCCTACACGGTTGAGTGCTATGATTGATGGCCTAGGATGGGTGGATGTTTGGCGACACCTGCATGCAGCGCGGCGGGAATACACTTATGTCTCGGCTGTGCATGGCTCCCTTTCGCGCCTTGATTGTGTGTTTGTGCCGGGGGCTTTCCTTGACAGGGTGAAGGGGGCGGCGATCCGGCCTCGCGGGCTGTCTGACCACTCCCCTGTGGCGGTCCTAATTGATCTTTGTAAGGCGCGCCAACCATTTCGATGGCGGATGTCTACGTGGCACTTGCAGCGTCCGGACTACTCCCAGCATTGCGTGGCGCGATTGCCCATTATTGGCAGGACAATCTTGCGGTAGGGGTGGACGCGGTGACGGTCTGGGAAGCTATGAAGCCCGTCCTGCGGTGTGTTGATATTGCCTGGTGCGCTTCTGCCCGTCGGACTCGGCGGAGTGGCATTGTGGCCGCTGCGGCGCAGGTGGAGGTACTAGAGGCGAGACACAGGGAAACGGCCGATGATATTACACTGCGGCTCCTCCTACAGGCACAGCGGTCTTACTCCTCTGCCTTATTGGACGAGGCTCGCCAGGCGTGGCTGGCTACGCGTAGTAGGGTGTACCAGTGGGGCGATAAGTCTTGCACCATGCTCCACAGGCTTTGTCAGCAGTCCTTGCAGCCAGTCACTTTGCCGGGGTTGGTCGACGGCGCCGGGGTAGCGATAACGGATCCTGCGGTACTGGCGGCGAGCTTTGCGCACTATTATGGGCGTCAATATGCCTCTCGGGAGGACATGCCCCCGGACGGCATTGGAGGATACCTTGCGGCGATCCCCCCGCATGCTCTCTCTGATGAGGTGCGCGATGCCTTGGATCTCCCACTGACGGCGGAGGAACTGGGCGACACACTGGGTCAGCTTAACGCGGGCAAGGCGCCTGGGCCGAGTGGGTTCCCCAGTGAATTCTATAGGAAGTTTCATTTGCAGCTCGGTCCCCACTACAGGCAGGCGCTGGAACTGGCGAGGGAGCGTGGCAGCCTCCCCCCGGACTGGCGCCACGCCGAAATCGTGGTATTCCAGAAGCCTGGCAGACCCCCGATCGCCATGAGTCCTATCGTCCTATATCCCTCATTAACTTTGAGGCTAAGCTCCTGGCCAAGGCGCTCGCGAACCGCCTGCTTCCTCACATCTCGGCCCTTGTTCACCCGGACCAGGCGGGCTTCATGCCGCATAGAGCGACGAGACACAACATTCGGCGGGCGCAGGCCGCAATTGACGCGGTCGGGTCTTTGGGGGATCAGGCGGCGCTTCTGCTGGCGGATATTGATAGTGCCTTTGATTCGGTCAGCTGGACCTATCTTTTTGCTCTTCTGCCACTACTGAACTTGGGCCCGGTCTTTGTCTCCTATGTTAGGTTGCTTTATACAGATGTCACGGCTTCGGTGCGGGTCTCAGGGGCGATCTCCGCTCGGTTTCCTGTGTCCAGGGGTACGCGTCAGGGGTGCCCCCTCTCCCCGTACCTATTTGCACTGGCTATGGAGCCGTTGGCCGCCCGGGTGCGCCGAGATGAAATTTATCGAGGCTTTGTGTGGGGGACGGACCACTCGGACCGCATAGCTTTGTATGCGGATGACGTCCTCTTCTTCATGACAGATTTGCAGCGTACGGGCCCCCGTGTCCTTGAGTTGATGCAGGAGTTTGGTCAGGCGTCGGGGCTCTTTCTTAATCCGCGTAAATCGACCCTGTGGATGTTGGGAGGTGACTCGGCCTGCTCTCCGTGGGCTGCGTCCCTTAGGGTGGCTGCTGATGGCGTGAAGTATTTGGGCGTTTTCCTCTCGACTTCGGCCTCGGTAGCGTGGGATCGGAATGTCCAGCCGGTGTGGGATCGGGTCCAGATGGACGTCAAGACGTGGACGCGTATGCCCCTTAACATTTATGGTCGGTCGGCCATCTTCAAGATGGTGGCCCTACCTCGACTTCTCTACCAACTGCAGAACCATCCATTCCGGATCGACTCACGGTGGTTCCGCAGTGTTAACTCGGTGCTGGGTCGGTTTCTATGGGCTGGGGGTGCTTCTAGAGTCGCGCTGCGCACATGCTTTCTTTCTACTTACTGCGGCGGTTTGGCATCCGCGGATCTGTTATCTTACTATCAAGCCTCCCACCTCCTGGTGCTTAACGAGTGGTGGTACGGGGACCGTAGTGATCCGGCCTATGCCCTGGAGCACTCTCTGATGGATGGCGCCTCCCTACACACCTTATTGTATTCGGCCAGACGGAGGAAATTGTTACCGAGAGTCACTCAGGTGGTCTTTGCGATCTGGCGACAAGCCTTGCATCGTGTGGGTTGGTGGGGTAGGCTAACGGCCGAGACCCCGTTGTGGCGTAATGGCTTGCTTCCGGCGTTGGCTTCCTTATCGGGGTTTGGCGGTTGGGATGCGATCGGGATCTCGTCTCTCGGTCATGTTCTTACTGGCACTACGCTTAAGTGCTTTCAGGACCTTAGTTCTGAATATAACATGCCCAGGTCCCAATTCTTCCGGTACCTCCAGTTCCGCCACGCCCTTGCCCCTAGCCTAGTGGGCCTAGAGCAACTCCCTGAATTTAGTCCCATTGAGGCGAAACTCTTTATGGGGGACCTGGCTGACAAGAAGGTCTCTCAGATATACCGCTCCCTGGTCACGCACTGTTCCCCTTCCCTGTCGACGCTGAAGGCCTCCTGGGAGAATGATGTCGGCCCCCTGGATGAGGATGACTGGCGTGAGGCTCTTGAATCTCCCCGTGGTACTGCCATAGCCATTCGTCTTTGTTTTATCCAATTCAAATACCTTCACAGGGCGTATTGTACTAGGGATCGTTTGTGGCGGGCGGGCCTGATAGCCGCCCCGGAGTGTCTGAGGTGCGGTACTGAAAGGGGGACGCTTTTCCACACCGTGTGGTCCTGTGAGCGACTGACTAGATTCTGGGCTGGGGTTTGGGACTGCCTGTCAGAGGTGTTGGGTTGGGACCTGCCCCGTACCCCTAGGCTGGGCCTTCTCCATGTCCTGGAGGGCGTTGGGGGTAACGTCTACAAACGACACCTGCTGCTGTTGGGTCTGGTGGTGGCCAAGCGGGACTTGGCACAGGCCTGGAAGAGCGACCGGGCCCCCCCGCTGGGTGTGTGGAAGGCAGGTTTGGACTTTCTTATGGGCCTGGAGCTGCCGGTCTTTGAAGCCCGGGGGTGCCCACGCAAACACTACAAAATCTGGAAGCGGTGGGCGGACTACAGGGGCCTGATGCTTGACCCCCCGATAGACATTGATGATGTCCCGTCTCCTGATGTGGATCCTGTACCCTAGACTGTTAGCCCACACTGCCATTGCTGTACATCTCATGTTTCTAAGTTGATCACGTGCACCGGGGTTTGGGTGGGATAAGGGGTGGGTAGTTGGGGCTGGGTGGGGTGAGGGGGGATTGTTGGGGTATGTCATTTTTGAAACTTTGGGTTCACTGCCATGCTCTTACACGTGAATCATTGACAGTCTCCTCCTGATTGTGGAGGGCTGTACCGAATTCTGCTTGAACTCTTAATAAAAATGGTTTTGAAGAAAAAAAAAAAAAGCCTGATAGAGGTCAGGGGGAGCGGTCGATGCTTGTGTGCGGCAGACCAGAGTGTCTCTATAAAGAATGCCCAAACCCCCTCCTCGCCGGCTTACCCTATCCAGTCTAGCAAGGGTGTACCCAGAGGGGATAGCGTCTACGAGATCAGGACCTGGTGTAAATAACAGGCATAAATAAGCTCTTATTTCTACCATTAGCAGTTGCTGAGAGCTCCTAGTACTTTATGCACAACCTGTCATACATATCATGTGTAATATTATCTTGAAATGAGAATAGTTCCTATTCCTTCACATGATCAAACCCCAGGTTTAAATTCAACAGTTCCTAAAGTCGTTATCAATGCTCAGAGTCAATTTTTAAAATAGTTCAAAGTTTGTTTCCTCAATACAACTTGACTTTCAGAATACTTCTATGTATTCAAAACTGCAAACTCTCAAGGAAGCAACAGTTCTTTGCAAACAGAAATCCTGAATCCAAGTAGCGAGATCTTGACAGCGAAACACTGTAGCACAATTGCCATAGCAAGAACACCATAAAATTCAAGGAAAGTTCAGCTTTATATTGCAAGAAGGCTTTGGCCATCTAAAAAAACATGAATTGGCGGTAGTTTGCTTGGGGTGCCATTGTGAAGTGTGTCCTCCACACATGTGATGGGTAACACCAGACAGCTCTGACGCTCTGTGAAGACCACCAGTCTTTCAACTTCTGAACTGAACCGGGCATGAGCGGATATGGTGCATTATGTCACAGAGCATGCCAAGCCATAAGTGGTAAGCTCCTTACTATATGAAATAGAACATTTAATCTTAAGAGACCGGATGACTGTAGTCAAAGAAAGGTTTCAGATGATGGAAACATCAGCTACTTCAATGCAGAAAAAGATGACACAAAGAATATGCATTGCGAGGATTGTACAAATACTCTAAGATGTTGGCCACCTTTCAATCATGTGTTTCAATTCTTCAGAGAATCAGGTGGAGGTGCCAGAAAATCAAATCAAAGTCCACACTTTAGGAGTACTGGGATGGCTCCTTTTGGGAGGTTGAGTTAAATCTGGTCTTTCAGATGGAGAAGTTCTTACAGAAGAGGGTCCTCATTGATTCAACTGAGATGGAGGTCAAACAAGCAGGGAGAATCCCCACAAACTGAGTGAAGAAAGGTAGGGCAAATGCCAGTATGGTCTTATTGGCTCTGAGCAAGGTCAGAGACAGAGAAACACTCCAAAAAGATTAGTTAAGTGAATGAGACACAGAGCCAAAGGATTTACTTGCACATGCATCAAGCTATTTTGTGATCTCAAACAATGCGACTCGCAAAAAAAATACAGTTTCCGATCGCAAAATAGGCCTTTGCAATGCAACAACACAATTCTGCGATATGGCAGATAAATTGCAAAAATAAGGAATCGCAATTTTGCGAGTACCCACATTGCGATTCCTTAGTTGCGAGTCGCAAGTAAAGAATCACAAAGCTATGCAAATGAAATCAAAAATACCGATTTTCATGTAAATCGCAATTGTGCGAACGCAATTTACTGAATTTTACAGGCAGGTGGTAAACAGGTGAAAACAATCTCATCAGGTGCAGAACATTAGCAAAGTATTTAATCAGGCCCAGGAGGCCTCAGAATGTTTCACAATGGCAGCGCTCTATGTCATGGCGAGGAGGATGAGGCTACGAGAAGCAGCACAGAGAAGGAGGAGATTACAGGAGCTAATTTTTACAGTGCGCATCACATTGTTGGGGCAGACTGAAGAGGAGATCTATGCCAAGTACAGGCTAAACGCTGCCATGATCCTTGATCTGATTGCAGAATTGGATTCCCTACTGCAGCACCAGACTCACAGGACACATGCCATTCCCACTCATGTACAGGTCCTATGTTCCCTGCACCTACTAGCGTCAGGCAGATTCCAGGGTGTAGTAGCTGTAGCTGGAGGGGTGTCACAAAGTTCCCTGTCACGTTCCTTTAATGCATTCCTTCATGCCATGTTGACAAGGATACACCACCAGATTAGCTTACCCGCAACCCCTCAAGAATTGCTTAAGACTAAACTAGACTTCTATCAGGTAGCCCGGTTTTCCCATGTCATAGGTTGCATAGATGGGACTCATGTTGCCATTTGTACATCAACAGTGAATTAGTACATCTTTAGGAACCACAAATCCTATCATCTGCAATGCAAATAATATCATCACTGACATTGTGGCTCAATACCCTGGCAGCACACATGTCTTGTACATATTTAGACACAATGGCATACATACTCGCCTCCTTGGGGGTGAATTTGGAGAAGGACATCTGCTTGGTAACCATATGTTAAATTTTATACTATGGCCTAAAGGAAATGCCCATCTGTTACTAATGGTTCGCTTACTACCCTCTAGGTGAAAGCGCATATGCCGTGCGCAACTACATCCTGACACCATACCTCAACCCAACTACCCCAAGTGAGCAACGATATAATGCAGTGCCCATTGCAACACAAAACGTCATAGAGCGCACCTTTGGCCAGCTGAAAAGTAGGTTTTGCTGCCTCCACAAGACTGGAGGGGCGTTGCAGTACCGACCAGACACCTGCTGCAGAATTGTGGCCACATGTGCCATGTTGCACAACATCACTACTAGGAGAGGCATACCCCTGGAACTGTCAGACAGTGAGCCTGAGGAGGACAACCAGCCAGGACAAGCCCTACGAGCAGCAGCTGGGGCAAGCTTAGCAGAAGGGAGAATGAGACGTGCAGATATTACACAACATTTTTTCTGAGGTGAGTAATGATGAAACACAACACAGCATGTTTGAACTGTACAGCATGTATTTTCATATAGCAATGTGAGCAGAGTGAGTGTAAACAACATAAATGAACAACCCATCAACATCAGACTTCTATGTCAGTCACTACTATATAATTGTCAATGGTTACATCACCATATGGGAATTAGTCTGCCATGGCAACACTATTTTCTATGACCATGCACTCCCAAACGCATTTCGTTGGCCTCATTCACGTCCCTCATGGAGGCTTCAGAAGGTGTGGTAATCCTAGTGGTGCGCCTCCTGTATGTTATCACTGGCACCAACAGACTACTGAGGCTGGACACCTCCACACTCCCCACTTCCCCTGTTGCATTGCTGCTCTGTGCAGTAGCAGTCTGTATGTCATCTGTACCCTTGACCTGCTCCTCAGGCTCTGATTAGTGATGCGCCGGACATGTGACTGGGGTCGTGTCGTGGCTGTACCTCCAGGCTGGGATGTCTGGGGATCATGAATGCTCTCTTCCTCAAGTTCCATGGACGGAAGTGGTGGGACTGGGGACCTGCTTCTAGTGGGTGCAGGGTATGTTGTTTGTGGGGCCCCAGGTGTTTCCACATCTTCCTCAGCCAGAGTCTCCTGTGTGTCTTCGCCTTCACTTTCCTCCAACTCCTCTGCTGCTGCATCTGTGATGTTCAACAGTGCAATTTTTTGTAATTCTTACATGAATGTAGTGTCACATTCAGCATTTTATTGTCTCATTAAATGACTATCTGACACACAGTGGTCACGTGTTTTACTCCCTAGTTGTAACTGCCTACCAACTTGCCTTCCCTGTCTGTTACTCCCATAATGCATTTGGGTGTTGCAAGTAAAATGTGGACTGGATTTTGATTCTGAACACTAGAGCTGAACTGAAGTGATGTTTCACAATTTATATTCTGCTTCAAATAGACATTTGCATGCATCTTTCCTTGTGAAGTACTGGCCGCTGCTGAGTTGTCCAACTGTTTCACTCCGACTACAGCTTCAGGGTGGAGTGTGGAATCGACTAGGTCCTCCAGGGGTCTGTTCCCAGGCAGTGTTGCAGGTCCCCCTCCAGTCTTCTTTGCCTCCTTGAGCCTCTCCCCAATCCTCTCCTTGGCACAGCTGCGCAAGTCATACCACCTTTTTTTGAGGTCGACGGTATTGCGGTGGGTGACCCCTGATCCAGCGGGCTACAGAAAATATATCATAAACTACGCTACCCAACTTCATAACCTATAAACAAAATTCTATACTAAATATGGACCCATTTATGAACCTGATATATTTTGGGCCTACTGAATCAGGTGGTCAGAATAAATCTATATACACATTATCTACACACTATATACATATTTATACATTTGCAAAAAGAATATTGTCATTAGAATAAAACCCAACCATTTAAACGACCACCATAGGCGACGTGATCTAACTAATGGTAACCTATACTTTTAAATAATCAAGACCAGCTTGTTTGTCAAAAGTAAGATTTTATTTTCTAAATTAAGGTATATATGTTGTAAGTTTTATAAATGAAATTTATTTGCAATAAAGCAAGCATGATGGTAAGAAATATGAGAAAAATACAATTTAAGCAATTGAATCAAATTTAAAGAAATTATATAAAGTTTAGCATTTCTAAAACCTATTTCCCTAACTGGACTAAATAGACAGAAATTAAAGTAAAGATCTTTGAGGATTCTTACGTGCTCCACGCAAAGTCCAGCAGCACATCACCCTCATCGGAAAGTCAGAAAGCAGCAGCCAGCCCAACCCTAAGGGCATGACTTTTTATACCTTTCTACGCTAACTAAACTAGCAAAGGAAAGTTTTCAGAAATCTACGACGTCCCATTGGCTGAGAGTGACAAGTGACATGTCACCCGATTCTTAAAAAGTTCCACAAAATCATGTCTTACAAAGACCATTGTCTCTTCCACGTGAAGCCAGAGGCTTCCTGCGATTGCAACTTTGTATTAAGTCATCCTCGCAGCTTCCATAGTCTTTCAGCACGACTTCCGCGGATGCCAAGTTAAGGACTGACAAAAAGTTCACTTTCGACCTTGGCCATGTCCGACAGAATGATGTCAGCTCATCAGTTTTTGCTTTGTGAATGCAGCTTCAATAAACGTTTTAATTCAGAATGGGCGTCTCGTGACTTTCTGCAGAATTATAGATCAGCTCTTTTTCTGCGGCTCAAATATCTAGGCCCAAAAGCAGGCAACTTATGTTTTCTAGTATAAAACAAACACAAGAAAAGTATTAATGTAAGAAATAAAGTATATTCTGTATCCACCCCATGGTTCACTAATTAATTAACCCACCCGATTAATCAAAATGTTACCTAGCCATTGCAAACAAATAAAGCAGCGTTTATATTTACCAGTCTCCGTTTTTCTATGAGACCCATATGCACCTAAAATAGTAGAAATGACATCACACAGACAAGGAAAAGCAAAACAAGCACATGCTTATTTTAAGTTTGCAGCAGTTAGTAATGACGAAAACGAAAACAATAAATTATTTTATTATTTTGCACAAACAAAAAGATGCAACATTTATGCACGTTTATGAGCACACATGTTAGTCCCCCCACGTGTAAAGTTTAATCTAAGTTGTATTAGCACGACATATCACAAATCATTAATAATTTTATTCATGTTATGGAAATGTGACTTTGCGAGTTTAAACAAAATTTTGTTTTCTATCTCGCTCCATCAACTCCCTCATCTGGTGATTAACAAATCACCACACCAGCACTCAAAATTTTGGTAAATTAAATTTTAAGAAATCGATTCAAATTCAATTGTATTAGTAAACCTAAAAGTCTGTTTCAGCATAATCTTTGCAATTAACATGACGCTCTCTATGTAATTCCTGCAACTCGATCTCCCTTTCCTCTTCTTTTCTGAGTTTATAGATTCTCTTCTTTTCCTTCATATGTTTCTTTCTTTTATGTAATAAACAACCTACTTTAGTCAAAATAAAAATGAATACTATTATAATCAAAGGTGCCAGAATCTTGCCAAGAATTGAACTTCCGATATTATGAAACCAGTTTTTAATTGCTTGAAACCTTTTTGAAAGTTTCCCAGTAAAATCTTCTTCTTCTAAAGGAATTATTTCTGAATGCATTTGTGTGATATTCTTAATATACATTTCAATATCCTTACTTTCATCTGGAATATATGTACAGCAATGTTGGACATGTAAAATGCCACAGACTCCTCCCTCTTTTGCTAGGAGTATGTCTAAAGCAAGACGATCTTGAATTACCATGGATCTAATTGCAATAACTTCAACATTCACTAATTGAAATCCATCAGCAGTGTCAGTTGATAATCTATCAACTATAGTGGACAATTTTCTGATTCTCCCTGCATTTAGGGTTATACCAACAAAAGGTATTACAGCTTGGAAAATATCTCCCAGAACTTCAGTAAAAGTTTCTCTTTTAGCTCTATTTACATAATTATGAATTTTAAACAATCCTTCTGAATCTCTGTCAACATGAAACACTTTAGGAAAAACAATTCCCACATAACAAGTTCCATACCAATGGTCTGGAAGGTTGTAGTAGGCTTTGTCACCACAAACAAAATAAATTCCAGGAAAGATAGGATCTTTTCCACCTTTAAATCCCCAACCTCCCATAATCTGATAAGTATCTTCACAGTTACTTGCACCTACAAAATAATTATCAAAAAGTGTATTATCTCTTCTAATGCAAAGCTTTCCACTAACAGGTTTATCTATGTGAATTGCAATATTTTCAAGCATTTTGCCATTTAATTTCCCATCCTCTTTTTGCCAGAAGGATGACTTAGTCTGCTTGACTAATTCATTTCTCTTATAAATTGCTCTTCTCTCCTCAACCATATTCAAAAATTTCTTTCCTTCAGCACTTAATTTACATGTTAGATTATTCTTGTAAGCATACTCATAAGTGAGTTCGTTAGTAACAAGGAAATATTCTCTCAATTGTTTAGCTTTCTTATGCTTATTTAAAACATTATCAATCTTGACATTAGCAAAAATCTCATCATAATTTGAATAGTAATATTCTAAACGACCAGTTTGATAAAATAAACTAGTTAATACACTACATGTAACAGCATAAGTGAGAGGAAGCATATTATATGTTACTCCCTCAGAAACAGAAGCAGGTAACTTAACACAGACGTAACAGTCTTTTGCATCCATTACCTTTACATATTCACTCAAAAGTTTTGTGAAAGTATTGCTTGAAAAATCACCTATTGATTTATCTTGATGGATGTTAGGCTGATGATCAATTACTTTTGCAGATGCACTATGTTTAGTTTGGCTAACCAGAGCTTTGCTTGTAATGTTAACTTTGTGTAATTCTCTATTCATTTCTAAAGGTATAATCACAGCTAGTACTAACCAGAGCAGAACTAAAATGAGCAGACATACCAGAGTCATCTTACAGCATCTTTTAAAAACAGAACATTTTGAAGTGCTCTCCTTAACGTAAGGCATTTTTAGGTTAGTTTTAGCCTCAAAAATAAAAATAAATTTAAAAATGTATATACACCCCCCTTTTAAAATATATTTTTCTTTTATAACCCTAAACAAGATTTCTTCGACCTTATGTCATACATAAGTTTTCTTCAACTAAACAGTTTTTCTTCGACCTTGTGTCAACTAACAGGATTTCTTCAGCCTTTTGCCAATTTAATAATTTTGTACTTCAATCATTGTCACTAATTTCTTGGATTTCGTTTTCTTCTTCACTACTATCATATATGTCAATAACAGGTGGAATTACTAAGTAAGTCCACTCAGGAGACTTGTATTTCTGGTTTGGTCTAATTATTCTCTTCCCTTTTCTCGATATTACCTCAATCTTTCTTCCAACTCCAATTTCTTTTCCTGGACTCTTTTGACTACTTATTTCTTCAACTTGTTCTATTGGCTTTTTGATCAATCTGACTCTCAATCTTCCACCAGGCCAGTAGTCTGCTTTTCTCACGTACTTCTTCTTTGGTTCAGAATTATTTGATTCTGATTTCCAAGTCCTTTTCTTTCCGTTTTCACTTCCACCTTCCACGTCACTTTCTTCAGTTTCGTAGTCTGAAATTTCAATTGACTCAGGAACTTCTCTATTCGGCAATTTCACTCCTTCAGGAACTTCACTTTGTCTTCCATCACTGGTACTCGGTAATTCGTTCTCTTCTTCTTCTTCAATTACCTCTAGCTTCCCAGATTTCGGATTTTTGTTCCTTACTTCAGAGCTTGTTCTCTGCCTTTCGATACTCTCCTGGTCTGAAACTTCCTTCGGTTCAGCTTCTTTGTCTTCAATATAGACAACCGAATCCTCAGTTATCTTTCCTTTTAACAGATTCTCTTCACCTTCAGAATCTATTTCAATTATTTCTAAGTCTTTTCTTGTCAGATTTCCATTCACTTGCACAGTTTCCAGATGTCGACTTTCTTGTCGATCTTCAGAATCTGGAATTACTTCACCTTCTGTTCTGTCTTCTGCTTCAGAATCAGAATCATCTGTGGTATCACTTTCAACATCAGAATTTTCAGGAGTTGGTATTGGAATAGTATGACTTGGATGAATCCAGCGCTTCAATCCTCTGCACTTTACAGCATTAGTAGTGATTAAGATTACCTGCCTAGGTTTCTGCCATCTAGGAGATAGACAATTCCTCCTCCGATGTACTTTCGTTCTGACCCAGTCTCCAGGTCTCAGATCATGTGTCAAAACTTTGTCATTTGATTGAGCTTCAGTTCCCACCTGATTAGACACAGAAGTTACCATATCAGATAACCTTTTACAGTAATCCAAAATTGCACTGTCATTTATGCTCAACAATTTACCTACAGGTACAAAAGCTTGCCTCATAACTCTTCCCATTATAATTTCATGAGGACTCAAACCTGTCTTTTTATCTGGTGTACTTCTTAATGACATCAAAACAAGTGGAAGAGCATCAGTCCACTTAACTCCTGTTTCTAGACACATTTTTCCAATTCTGTTTTTGATAGTTCCATTTATTTGTTCAACTACACCTGATGCCTCTGGTCTGTATGCACAGTGTATTTTCTGCTCAATGCTCAAAGCTTCACAAATTAACTTCAACAGTTTGTTATCAAAATGACTTCCTCCATCACTCTCAATAGTGACTGGAAAACCGTACCTTGGGATGATTTCTCTGAGCATTAGTTTTGCTACTGTAATTGAATCACAATGTCTTGTAGGGAAAGCCTCTACCCATCTTGAGAATAAGCATACAATTACAAGTACATATTTCAAACAGTTGTGTAAAGGCATTTCAATGAAATCTATTTGTAACCTGGTAAAGGGACCACCCTCTCGACCAATTATTCCTGTCCCCACCACTGATTTTCTGTTTGGATTCATTTGTTGGCATGACAAACACCTTTGACAAAAAGATTCTGCAATGGTTCTAAATTTTGTATTGAACCATGTTTCTCTAAAAAGTCTGATCATAGAATCTCTTCCTAAATGTGCAGGACCATGATATAATCTGGCCATGTCAGAAATCAAACAATTTGGTAAAACTACTCTGCCATCTTTGTAAACCCACACTCCATCTTCATCACGTGGTCTACAATCTGATCTTAACCATAGGTCTTTTTCTTCATCATCTGCTTCATTTTGTAAATCTCTAATCTCATTCCATGTTTCTACAACAGTTGTTAGCATTAATGAATTTGAATCAGTTTCTTTACTTCTATTCCGATTGTAAGAATAATTTTTCCTTGCGCAGTACTTTGCTGTTTCGTCTGCGAAGGCATTTCCCTTGGAAATATAATCAGTTCCTCTAGTGTGCGCTGCACATTTGACTATGGCAATTTCTTTTGGTAATTGTATTGCTTCAATTAATCTTCTAATGAAAACTGCATTTTTAATTGGTGATCCTGTTGATGTCATGTATCCTCTCTGTGACCAGAGTTGTCCATAATCACGCACAACTCCGTACCCATACTGACCATCAGTAATGATGGTAACTCTAATATCTTTTGATATTTCACATGCACGAATTAAAGCAATCAATTCAGCCACTTGTGCTGAACGAACTCCTTCAAGACATGATGCTTCTTCAACATCTTCGACTGTACAAACTGAGTATGAAGCTTTCAAGACACCTCCTTCGGATCTTAAGCATGAGCCATCTACAAAGTAGACAAAATCCGATTCAGGCAAAGGTCTGTCTTTGATGTCTTTTCTGGGTTTAGTGCAGAATTCCATGACATCTAAACATTCATGTTCTGTCTCAATGTCATCAACAATTTCGGAATCAGGCAGTAATGTAGAAGGATTCAGATTCAAACATCTTGAAATCGAAACATTATCTGCTCCTAGTATGATTTTCTCATACTTTGTCAATCTGCTACTTGTTAAATGTTGAGTCTTACCTCTTGTCAGTAATATTTCAACTGAATGAGGCACAAAAACTTTCACAGGAAATCCCATAATGATTCCTTCACTTTGTTCAAGGCTGATACTTGTAGCTGCAACTGCTTTTAAACAACCTGGTAATGCTTTTGCAATTGGATCAAGAACTGCAGAGAAGTATGCAATAGGTTTCTTTAGATTTCCATGTCTCTGTATTAATACAGATAATGCACATCCTTCTCTCTCACTGCAATACAGTTCAAAATCTTTCTCATAATTTGGCATACCCAAAGCAGGAGCTTGGCATAAGCTCTTTTTCAGGTTCTCAAAAGATTCCATCTCAGCATCATTGAGAATAATTGGATCTTTTACATCTGATTTGGTCAATCTTTGTAGTGGTTTTGCAATTACTGAAAATCCACTTATCCATTGTCGACAGTAACCTACCATTCCCAGGAACATTCTGACCTGTCTTTGTGTTCTTGGCGGTAACATTGCTTGAATCATTTTTATCCTCTCTATTGTTACTTGTCTTTTTCCTTTTGCAATTCTGTGACCAAGATATTTTACTTCTTGTTTGCAAAACTGTAGTTTTGCTGGGGACACTTTATGTCCTTCTTCTGCAAGGCGATTTAACAGAATTATTGTGTCTGTTACACAATTTTCTCTTGTCTTTGCAGCTATTAACAAATCATCAATATACTGCACCAGCGTAGACCTACCTGGTAAGTCTAAATCTTCTAATGATCTTTTTAACAGTTCGTTAAAGATTGAAGGACTTTCTGTATAGCCCTGAGGGATTCTTGTCCATCCAAGGGTCTTACCTTGGAATCTGAAAGCAAAAATTTCATAACTGTCTGGGTGTAAGGGAACAGTAAAGAATGCATTGCAAAGGTCAATAACTGTGTACCATTCAGCATCATGTGGAATCTGAAATAGAATTACTGCTGGATTTGGAACCACAGGACAACATGGAATGACGATTTGATTAACCTTTCTCAAATCTTGTACGATCCTAAATGTTCCGTTAGCCTTTTTAACTCCCATAATTGGTGAATTACAAGAGCTACTCTTCATTTCCTTTAATACACCTTGCTTGATTAATTTTTCAATTATAGGTGTAATACCTTCAATTGTCTCTGTTTTCATTTTATACTGTGGAGTGTTTGGAAATTCTATTCCCTGTTTTAATGCTATTTTTACAGGATCTACATTTTTCATCAGACCCATCTCATTCCCAGTAAAATCCCATATTTCAGATTTCACTGTTTCCTTTAGCTCTTCTGGTAAATCCTTTTCTTCAAATGCAGGAAACAATTTTGTTTCTTCTGCTTCCATCATCATCATTGTCATTCTGTACAAACCATCTTCCTCCATTGTTTGTAACTCAACTCCTTCAGGAGAACAATATATTCTGCAATTCATTTTACATAGGATGTCTCTACCTAATAGATTTACTGGACTACTATTACAAACTACAAATCTGTGTTTGTCTCTGTAATTTCCAATTTCAACTGGTACTGGATCAGTTAAGTCTGTTTTAATTTGCTGATTACTTACTCCCACAACTTGGATGGTATCCCCAGAGAGAGGTAGGTTTTCAATTTCCACTGATCTAACAGTAGAACAGGTAGCACCAGTGTCCACTAGAAAAGTGATGTCTACATCATTAACTTTCCCGTTTACATAAGGACCAGACTGGTCAACCTCAAGAGTGGCTCCAACAACACACTCTTCCTCCTCTCTCGGGCACCGTCAGCAATAATCATCAGAATCACTGTCTTGACTTTCTGTTAATAAAAATTGTTGTGAAGCATTTTGCATTTGAACCTTTTGCTGCTTTTGCTGTTTTTGTGGTTTTATTACCTGTTCACATCCCTGAAATCCCACGTTTGGATTATATTTTTGAACTCCCCCACAATTCGGAAAAGGTGGTTGTGGCAATTGGTCTTGACGATTATTCACCTGTTGTTGTTGCTGTTGTTGTAACTGTCGCTGAATATTAAATTCATTTAACCCCTGTTGCATCTGAAGCTGTTGCTGCAGGTTAACACCATTCTGCATCTGTGGATTCAATAAGGGATTCTTTGAGTTTCTAGGAGGATGAGGACACTCGTCCCTCCAATGTCCAATTTCGCCACAATTAAAACAAGGTAATCTTTGTTTCAGCTCTTCTATCTTTGGGCTAAATTTCTTTGGGAAATTATTACCTTTAAACTTTCCTTGTATCTGGTTTGTATTTCCAGTTTGAACAAAATTAGTGTTCTTATTTCCCATGCTGGCAATCTGTTGCTCAGCCACCTTTACCTGAGCCCACATGGCTTTCTCCTTCAGCTTCTTCTGTTTTACTTCTAATTCATCGCTACAATATTTTGCTTTTCTTAGAATATCATCTACAGATAGTGCTTGCCATCCGACAATACTAGTTCTGATCATTTCTCCAATTTCAGGTTTTAGTCCATAAACAAATCTATAGATAAAATGACTCATGTCTTTTTCATCTAATTTTTCATAACCACTGTATTGTTTAAAGATTAACAATAGTCTTTCATAAAAAGAATGAACTGATTCTTTTGTTTCCTGTTCTGTTCTTTCTATTTTAACCCAATCAACTTCTTTGGGTGGAATTTTGTTTTTCATCCAAACAATTACTTTCTCATAGAAATCCATTACAAGTGGATTCGGGGCACCTGTTTCTTTAATTCGCTCAGGTTCTGCTTTTGGCCAACTAATAGTTATTTTACATTCTGTCCAAAGATCAGATGGAACTACAATGTCAAAAAATCCATCTAAATCAATCCACAGAACTTTTGACACTTTGATAAATCTATCGACTTGCCTGTACCACTCAACAGGTTTCTCTCTTAATTTAGGAAAGTCATTTGTGAATAACAGAATGTCTTGTCTCGACCATGGGACATGAACATATCCTCCACCTACAACTTCTCTCATTGGAAATTGTTTTGACAATTTTTCTAATCTTTCATCTTCCTTCCTTTTGGTCCATTTCACTCTCCATTTGTTCAGTTCTCCTAGCTTTTTGATATAGACAATCAAATCTTTAATGTGAACTATTCTTCCCATTGAGTTCAAACTCTCAATGTCACTTTCTGAAAAATCTAATCTGTAATGCTTTGCAAAATTCTTTTGTTTACTTACATCGATTTCAAGTTCTGCAGCTAGATCCTCTAATTGATCATATTTATTTTTCGTTTTCCACTGAATGCTTTTGCAAATGAATAGTAGTTCATCATCCCGATAGTAATTTAAACTATCTGGGCCAATTGTTCCAATTATTAATTCTTCTATATTCGCTTTTAATTTGGCCACATCAAGTTTTGGTGTGGTTACCCTGACTTCAGGACTTCCTACATCTGACATAGCACCCATTGGTGTTTTTGGAGATAAATCCTCATTAAAGGTTAAATCAGGCATTCTCGATCTAGAAGTGTTTAATTCAGTTAAGTCTGAATAAAATTTTTCAGCAGGCTTTTGAATTTCTGTATTTAAAGGAATAGTTAATCCATTTTTGTTTGTATCTCTTTGATCAAATACAGGCTGAACAGGACCTATTGTTACTGGAACTGTGACAGCTTCCATGCCTTTTGTCATTCTTTTAATTAATTCTTCTTTAGACCTTAAATATTCATTATAATCAACATCCTCAACATTTCTTGTCTCTCTTGCATAATCTTTTGGAGGTTCCCTTGCTCTTGGAGTCATTGAAAAATGTCTGCCTTCATTTCGAGCATTCTCGAATTCTGATCTTCTAGGTGTTTCAGTGATTTCACTATTATTTGGATAAAGTTTAGGAGCTTCACTAATTGGAGGTGCACTCGGTGAAGTTTCAGTAGAAACCACCGGAGTAGACCATGATCTAGGAGGTCTCAAAGGCTGATTAGGCTGTTTCTTTCTAGCAGTTGTATATATTTCTTCCATAACTGCATCCTCAGATTCACTTTCCATAGATTTCCCTGTAGGAGAACCCATTACCATTTCATGAATTAAATATAATCCTTCACTCATGTTTCCCTGTCTCCACATTCGCAATCTATCTTCATGAGTTTCTCTTTTTCATGATGGATTTTTAGAAGGTCTTTTAATTCCACTAGCTTCTCTTTGTAACTGATACATCTCGTCTTCCCACTCAACTAAAGCTTCAAATTGAGTTGGTCTCGGTTTTGGAACAAGAGCATTCATTTTCTCTCGTAAATTTCTTAAAACTCTTACATTAAATGAACCATCATCAGGCCAAGCTAAAACACCATCGTTTTTAGTATAACGTTTCCAACTGTCGAACCATAAGACAGTATGATATCCGTAGTCACCTTCCATGTACGCTGCAGGTGTTTTATACTTATGAAGTAGTTTACCACCTCGCGTTTCGATTTTCTTGTCAGGTGAAAATAAATTCTTGAATTTCTGAAATAATGTTGTCTTTTTCTCAACATGTTTAAAATGATAACTCATTTTTAAAAGTTATTTTTAATTCACAAAATCGTTCGTAAAATATTTCCGGGATGTTCCGCAAAACAACCAATCCGTGCGCGAAACACACCAACAGGCCAATGGCAGTTGAGCTACGTCACTTTTCTGCTCAACCAATACATTTAGAGTTTTTCCGAACGACCAATCAGCTCACAGGCCGTCAGAGACTCAAGAGCCAATCAGAATACAGCTTGTGACGTAGGTCACCCAATCCCAGCGCGGCTCTGTGACGTACACAGCAGCTGCGGTTTCTCGCTTCTCACTCCTGGCGTTTACCCCTCCTTCACAAAATCTTTTCACAGCGCCATTTTAAGAACACTTTTCAGTGTAAATTAATTCTTAACAATGACTATAAAGACAACATCTGTTCGTTTCACTATTTAGGATAGTTTACATACATTCAAGTATCCACACTTCGGAATAGACGGCGCTATTCACACTAAGGATAATATTCAATTGTCAGTAGAGTAACCTTACCCCACCCTTCTAACACGTATAATTATGAACTCGCTTTGCTCTGAACCCACCGCGAAGTGAAAGTTCTAAGAGTTCCACTTGAACATAAAATACAATTCAAACTCGCACTTTTACACGGAAAATTCCCTAAATTCAAACACACATGAAATCCGTACAAGACTTTCACCTGTTTATAGAATTCATGCACCGTTAGCAAAATAACGACGTTATCCGTACAGGGCTCTCACCTGTTTATAGATATGAAACATGTACCCGTACAGGACTCTAACCTGTTTATAGATAATCATGCACCGACGTTAATCTTACCCTTCACTCAAGCTCAGATATAACCAATACTCTCATTACAGTGAGTTTTATGGAAGGCGCTTTGTCCCTATTCTCATGCTGCTTTGATTTCTTAGAAAATCCTCACTATACAAGATTCAGACCTAGCCCTAAAACTGTGCTGCTCGGCGACAACACTATGGTACACGGCGATACCTCTTGTGATACTCGGCGATATCACTACAAACAGAACAGATGGCTTGCGTGACTAATTTCTCGCCACACAATCTATACCGGTATAGCTTACAGATAGGCACGAAAAACGAACTTAACATGTGTTAAAACATCGATCCTATTTCCATACCATGACGTAACTCTTAGCAACCAACATATTACCTTGGTTACCTCTTAGCAACCATCAATTTCTGCTACCAGAGAATTGATCCAGCGGGCTACAGAAAATATATCATAAACTACGCTACCCAACTTCATAACCTATAAACAAAATTCTATACTAAATATGGACCCATTTATGAACCTGATATATTTTGGGCCTACTGAATCAGGTGGTCAGAATAAATCTATATACACATTATCTACACACTATATACATATTTATACATTTGCAAAAAGAATATTGTCATTAGAATAAAACCCAACCATTTAAACGACCACCATAGGCGACGTGATCTAACTAATGGTAACCTATACTTTTAAATAATCAAGACCAGCTTGTTTGTCAAAAGTAAGATTTTATTTTCTAAATTAAGGTATATATGTTGTAAGTTTTATAAATGAAATTTATTTGCAATAAAGCAAGCATGATGGTAAGAAATATGAGAAAAATACAATTTAAGCAATTGAATCAAATTTAAAGAAATTATATAAAGTTTAGCATTTCTAAAACCTATTTCCCTAACTGGACTAAATAGACAGAAATTAAAGTAAAGATCTTTGAGGATTCTTACGTGCTCCACGCAAAGTCCAGCAGCACATCACCCTCATCGGAAAGTCAGAAAGCAGCAGCCAGCCCAACCCTAAGGGCATGACTTTTTATACCTTTCTACGCTAACTAAACTAGCAAAGGAAAGTTTTCAGAAATCTACGACGTCCCATTGGCTGAGAGTGACAAGTGACATGTCACCCGATTCTTAAAAAGTTCCACAAAATCATGTCTTACAAAGACCATTGTCTCTTCCACGTGAAGCCAGAGGCTTCCTGCGATTGCAACTTTGTATTAAGTCATCCTCGCAGCTTCCATAGTCTTTCAGCACGACTTCCGCGGATGCCAAGTTAAGGACTGACAAAAAGTTCACTTTCGACCTTGGCCATGTCCGACAGAATGATGTCAGCTCATCAGTTTTTGCTTTGTGAATGCAGCTTCAATAAACGTTTTAATTCAGAATGGGCGTCTCGTGACTTTCTGCAGAATTATAGATCAGCTCTTTTTCTGCGGCTCAAATATCTAGGCCCAAAAGCAGGCAACTTATGTTTTCTAGTATAAAACAAACACAAGAAAAGTATTAATGTAAGAAATAAAGTATATTCTGTATCCACCCCATGGTTCACTAATTAATTAACCCACCCGATTAATCAAAATGTTACCTAGCCATTGCAAACAAATAAAGCAGCGTTTATATTTACCAGTCTCCGTTTTTCTATGAGACCCATATGCACCTAAAATAGTAGAAATGACATCACACAGACAAGGAAAAGCAAAACAAGCACATGCTTATTTTAAGTTTGCAGCAGTTAGTAATGACGAAAACGAAAACAATAAATTATTTTATTATTTTGCACAAACAAAAAGATGCAACATTTATGCACGTTTATGAGCACACATGTTAGTCCCCCCACGTGTAAAGTTTAATCTAAGTTGTATTAGCACGACATATCACAAATCATTAATAATTTTATTCATGTTATGGAAATGTGACTTTGCGAGTTTAAACAAAATTTTGTTTTCTATCTCGCTCCATCACCCCCACTGCGTTAACTTTGGATTGTATGCTGAGCCAGATTTTTCTCTTCTCTGACTCAGGGACCTGGAGCGATAGTTTGCCAAAAACCTGTCTTTGTGGACTCGAGGGATCGAGAAGTTTGGTGTACGCCGGAGGGACAGGAGGAGCAGTGCGGAGGGTGGTATTTACCCCCGTTAGGATGTTGTGTAGCCACACGGCTGTCCCCGCACAGGCGCAATACTGTCTACTTGGCCCAGCAGCTCTGAAGGGACCGGAGGAAGAACTTTGTAACGCGGATGCATTGCAAGGAGTCTCACCATCATAACTACAAAGGACATTGGAGCAGATTTTCACATTTTTCCTGCCTCCCATACCACCGGCCCAGCAGCATGATCATGATGCATGCTGGGAGTTGGAGTTCTCTTATTCTCACGTGACCTCCAACAGGTTAGCCTATTTATTAGGGGAGGAGTCCAGTATCGACCGCAGCACACAGCGAAGCAGCAATGATGAAGCCATTGCGAGACTCTTGTTTGGAGCATGGGCACTGAGGAAGGCATTTTCATTCCGAAATGCATTTGCCGCTACCAGCTGGTGTATCTGAAAAATAAAGGGCTTCCAAAAGACTCCCCTCTGACCTCCGTGCTTTTCTTTCCGAGGGAAGTGGTCCTGCATATGTTCGCGCCAAGCCAGGAGCGCGTCACGGAAGGTCCTGCTGACAAGTTACCCAGACTAGACTGGCATTACACTGCGTGCAGTGTCTTTGTGGACTCGAGGGATCGAGAAGTTTGGTGTACGCCGGAGGTGTGGTAAATAAATAATTAATTACCGGTTCTATTTTTTAATACAGTGAATGAAACAGATAGCTCAATAAATAAGAGTCAGGATTCGAGGTATCTTGAGTCTACAGGCTTTAATCAGGCATAAAGGACAGGAACATGACAGCCTGTACGGGAATAGAATGAAGGCAGCTGCCGGGGAATGGAAATCGGGGCTTGGACTTGGGGACTTTCAGTAACAGTTCACAGTATATATATCAAAACAATTGCATTACATTCAATACAGTAGGCGTAGCAATAGGCGTGACTCGTAGCAGTCGCGAAAGATAAGGGCAAAATGATGTAACAAGAAGGCGTGTACAGGGCGTATACATAGACATGTGATGTAAACGTAACAGAAGTGTCATAAACGGGGCGGAAACATGGAGGGGGCTACCTGAGCAGCTGGGACCTTTAACCTAGTGGTGCGCGCAAACGGGCAATGACGTGTTACCAGGGAGAACTGGGGGCTATGACTTCTGCGCTAGAAGAGGAGACTAAAGTCTGGAGTGTCAGAGCGACATGTACCTAAGACATATCTGGTATCTGGTGTTTGGAGTACATATTGATAGAATCCAAAAGTTATCAGGGCAAAGGCTACTAGACACTAGGACTGGTGCGTGCATAATTCTACATGTATTGCGTGTACGAGGAATATTCTATGAATATTAATACAGTATTTCTCTTACATGGAGACATAAAGGCTAGACCATGACGGAAACTATTGATGCGGTGCAGTAGCTTAGGAATGCAGAGAAGGAGGGCTGGACTGATAACTAGAATCATAACATACTCTTGGCAGACTGGCAGGCAGAGCCAGGCCGAGCCGGGCACTGTGAGGCAGAAAGTAAGCGAAGGGTCAGGGATGCAGGTGGGGGCTGTATCGCTCCTCGGAGAGGGTTGAGGAGACAGGAGCTGAATCTGGTGTCCGGGCCCTTTTGAGGCCTAGAAACGGGGACAATTCAATGAATTAACGTGTACACCGTAAAATGTGGCAACGTAAGTTTACATAAGCCTAATATTCGTTGCTTTCACGAGAACTGGAAACTGGCATACTAGAGATGGACACAACTGTAATTGCGTCTTTAATCGCTCATAGGGGGATATACATGCATATCGATCATGCACATATAGCATAATATGGGGAACACGTAGGCACATACAACATGGCAAAATTTACTTTTCCACATTCCCTCCTTGTGCCCTACGTTTCCATCAGGAAACATCAATATTCATGATACCATCTATCATTTCATATAGCATCATTTGCTCGTCTCGATTTGTCTTGGAACGGGACTTAGGACTAGGAATACAAGAGGTAGCGCACATGCCGCAAATCGCAGGGCCACATTGTATACAGAGGCAGCAACTGAATATGATCATTACTGCAATACCTAGGAATGACAATACTTTCCATCCCCAGGCAGATATGATACTCCAGGGCCAACCGGACCATGTCCAGGTGCCTGGATTCTGGTGTAACTGATGGGCAATTTTATGAAGTCTGGTTATAGCTGAATAAACAGACGGCGCGTTATTAGGAATGAAAATGCAGCAACTAGATCCGATGACTCTACATGCTCCTCCTCTATCGGCCAGTATGACGTCAAGAACGAGACGATTTTGGAGCACGACAAATCTCATAGCAGATTGCTCTTCAGTTAAGTTACCTAGAGCAGAAGTAGTCTCATTTACTACAGCTTCAAGGGTTCTGGTTAACCTACGTATTAACTTACTATTCTGGATAGGTCCTATAAAAAAGAAGAAACCTTTATTGAAGTCTTGATACTGTTCTAGAGTAGTTTCAGTTTGATCGACAATCGGGGACTCGATCTCCCTTCTATGTCTGGTGTGCACTAGATGTGTGTTTCTGTGATAATCGGATGGGGCTAGAAAAACTGGTGGCAGTAGGAAGGCAATGTAACATGTTCCATCCCAATCGAGGGGCAGACGAACATATGCGGTCTGACCACAAACAAAATAAGAATGACGTGAGGCTTTGAAAATAGATTTCCCACTGTCACTATACTCGACAATAATAGTACAATCACTATGTCCTACATGTGCGGAACCATTCTTTTGGACACATAATTCGCCTTTGACTGGTAGTACTGAAATAGCAGGCAAATCTGGAGTAGTATCGGACTGAACATTCAGGACCATGAAATTCGAAGAATAATTACCTAAAGCATACACTTCATATTCTAGATCTAACCCTGTTCTATGGGAAAGACCCTGCTTGTCTGGAAAACATGTTCTATTCAGAAGGGACATATCATTGGAGGATGACGTTAACGTGGACCATGCTCCACACGAACCATTATGTGAAAACGGATAAGGAAAGAGTGGCAGAACTCCCTTCGGTGTCTGGAAAGGGGGAAGTCGACCACACACCCAACAATTAGTGGCATTGCTGGTCTGGTGTGAATAATGTAACATTCGGATGAATGTGTTATTACGCATAGCGAGACGATAGGATAGCTCGTGAGGAGGCAGATCACTAAATGTGTGCTCTACTGTAGCATTAGAAAACATATGTACATTTGAAATTGGGAAACATAAATGTAATGCATAACTTGTGCAGGTAACCATAAGACTCAAAAATAATAGAAAACATAGAACAATAATACATCTTTTAGAGTTTTGACTAACTCTCTCACTGTGGGGGTCTATCTCATACATGTCAGGAACCTGTCTAACCGTTTCACCCGAGAGGGACTTAGACAATTAAACTGGCTGACTTATTTTACTAGACCGGAGTTTCTCTTTATACTCCTGCTGCGGAGTTTTCTCTAACAGGGGAGGCTTGAGTTCAGAGTCTGTTTTTAGGCAGTCTTTAGGAATAAGGCAGTCCTTAGCAAAAGTCTTTTCTCGTAATCCATGAAACTTCTTTATATGGCTCAGCTGGACCCACCCCTTCCTGCCTTCAAGTTTAACCGCGGTCCTTGTTGTTAGCAAGATCATGCGAGGCTCCTTCCAGCGGGGCTCCAGCGGACTTGAACGATCAAAATTTCGGACGAATACGTGATCACCGGGAACGACCTCATGCGGTTTCACCTCGGTGTGGTCTGGAAATGCGGCGGCAACCTGTGAACGACAAGAGTGTAGGGCAGACATCAAGGAAGCTAGGTAATCTGTCAGCATATTACTGGAAACATCTGTAATACTGCGGGGTCTAGGTGTACCCCACATGTTTGGGGGGCGGCCGAATACGACCTCATACGGGGACAGACCTGATCTAGAATGTGCAACCATCCTCATATAGAACAGAGCAACTGGCAGAGCTACTAGCCAGTCTACACCTTTTTCTCTACATACTTTTGCTATGCGGATTTTCAAAGTTTGATTATGTCTCTCTACGAGACCGGCTGCTTCAGGATGGCGCACACAATGGAACTTCCACTGGTACCCTAACAGAAGGGAAACATGTTTCATAAGCTTGGATGAGAATGGCTGGCCGTTATCTGAATACACGACCCTAGGGAGTCCATAGCGGGGAAAGAACTCACGAACCAACTGCCTGGCAGTGGTCGCGGCTGTATAATCTGGAACTGGATATGCTTCTGTCCACCTGGACAAAGCACATACAACTATGAGGACATACTTGAAACCTCGACATCGCTCCATCTGAATATAATCCATCTGGAGGACTTCAAAAGGGTGGTCAGGAGGTTGGAATCCACCTTGTTCCACCGGGACACTTTTACCTGGGTTGAACTGGCAACATATCATGCAGGTACGGACTTTCTGCTTGGCTGCAGCTCGTAAGTGCTTGTTGAACCAAAGGTTCTGAATACTGTCTAACATAGCTTTTTCTCCTAGATGTGCTGGACTATGTGCGGTATTAATAATGACTTGAACCATAGAGTCGGGGAGAAACCATGTGGCTTTTCCCTTCGTCAACCATCCTTGATCTGTCTGGACCCCTCCTTGTTCGGACCATTTCTTGATTTCTTCAGGAGTAGCATGTAACTGTATGTCTATGACATCTTGTGTAGGGTCCTTAACTGTCA
This sequence comes from Lissotriton helveticus, assembly GCF_964261635.1. NCBI lineage: Eukaryota > Metazoa > Chordata > Amphibia > Caudata > Salamandridae > Lissotriton > Lissotriton helveticus. The sequence goes on from NC_136059.1 coordinate 823,914,518, forward strand.
TACAAGTAGTCTGATCTTGAGTGAATGTCTGTGTCGTGTTAACTGGAATGTCTGGAATCTGAGCTGTAAGCTTGGCTGTTCGATCTGCTAGATCGTTACCTTGGGAAATGATGTCAGTGACTTTCGTATGTGCCTTGCACTTCATGATAGCGATAGCTGTCGGTAAATGTATTGCATCTAACAGAGCTTGAATGAGGAGACCATGCTGAATCTTGGTTCCATGAGAAGTCATAAAACCTCGTTCTTGCCAGAGCACTCCAAAGTCGTGTACGACTCCGAATGCATAACGTGAATCTGTGTATATGTTTACTTTCAGGTTCTTGGCAAGTATGCAGGCTTGGGTCAGAGCTACCAGCTCTGCTGCTTGAGCAGACAGGGTGTCAATACGATGTGTTTCTATAACTTCGGTGTCAGTAGTCACTGCATACGCGGCTACTAGTTCTCCTGTACTCGTTCTCATACATGAACCATCCACATAAAGTGTCAGGTCAGGATCAGGTAATGCAATATCTGTCAAGTCTTGTCTTGGCTTTGTCATAGTGTTAACAACTTCCACACAGTCATGTGTGGCAGGATTTGAAGTAACTGACGGTAACAGTGTAGCAGGATTTAGAATGTTGCAGCGTCTGATTTCTATGTGTGGCTGGAACAGTGTAAGTTCATAACCTGTTAAACGTGCAATTGTCAAGTGCTGAATCTGTGTTCGGTTTAAAAGAACTTCCACGGAGTGTGGAACTTGTACTGTCCGGGAATGTCCTAACACTATGGAATCACTTTGTCTGATAGCTAGAGCTGTGGCTGCAACTGACTTGAGGCACGCAGGCAGAGCCTGGGCCACTGGATCTAATGTGCTCGAAAAATAAGCACAGGGCTTGTATTGTCCTGCTTGATCTTGTGTGAGAACAGATAATGCAGTACCATCACGTTCTGTAACAAAAAGTGTAAAAGGCTTACTGTAGTTGGGTGTTGCTAGAACAGGTGCTTGACATAAGGCTTTCTTTAATTCATTGAAAACAAGTGTATGTTCCTGGGTCCAAGGGAGGACAGTCGATACGGCTGCCTCCTGTGTCGTTAACTGTATCAGTGGCTTGGCTAGAAATGCATACTGAGGAATCCATTGTCTGCAGTAAGAAGTGAGGCCGATAAAAGCTCGTACCTCCTTCTGTGTCTTGGGCTGTGGAAGACTCGCTATTAACTGGATACGGTCAGGTGTCAACTGCCTACCCCACTTGGACAGCAAGTGTCCCAAGTATACCACTTGCTGGACACAGAATTGTAATTTGGAAGGGGACACCTTGTGCCCCTGCTCGGCCAGAAAATACAGAACTGTAAGTGACGCACGCTCGCAGTCACGTTCAGAACGGGCTGTGATCAGTAGATCATCGACATACTGGAGCAGGGCAGTGTCAGTTGGCATGCGGATATTGTCTAGTTGTCTCTTAAGTGCTTGACTGTAAATACTAGGACTTTCTGTAAAACCTTGAGGAGCTCGTGTGAATTTATAGCTTCTTCCATTTAAACAGAAACCGAAAAGGTACTGGCTGTCTGGATGAATGGGGACACTGAAAAATGCATTCTTGAGATCGATAACTGTGAAAAATGTAGCTTCAGAATCAATGACTGTCAAAAGGGATGAAATATCTGGGACTACTGGATACTGAGGTATGATACATTTATTAAGCTCTCGAAGGTCAATCACTAATCGATATACTGGGGGTGCATTTGGATCAGTACGTTTCAGGACTGGAATGATAGGAGAATTACATACATTGGAGTCAGTTTCTACAACCACTCCTTGAGCAATAAGTTCATCAATAATTCTGGATAAGGCTGCTACAGCCTCAGGTGGCAATCTGTACTGTCTGATTCGTGGCAAAACTATACCTTTCTTGAGAGTCACTCGATGGGGTGTGATATGCATACAACCTACATCAGTTGGACCTTGCGCCCATAAATGCTGTGGTACATTCAATAATCTTGGATCAAAATCACGCAATACATAATGACCTTTAAAGTCTCTCAAAAACAAACGGACCCCTTCTGGGGAACAGCAAATAACTGCTCCTAATTCTTTTAATGTCTTGATGCCTAACAAATTTTCTGGACATGATTTCGTGAGTAACAAATCAGTGGTTCGGGACAAGGGACCAACTTCTAGAGTAACTGGTTTCGAAATTTCATTAACAATTGGCTTTCCTGAAAATCCAAGGGAAACATTTTTAGAGCCTGAGAGCGGAGCCCCTGGAACCTCGTCATGACTGATAGTAGTCCTACTTGCCCCTGTATCAATCAAAAACTTTCTGTCTTTCCCTAATACTTGACTGTGTACATAGGGACCCTCTTGATCTACAGGTATCTCGATGAGAGGCAAGCCTACCTCCCTCTCTAGGCTGTTTCATGAATACGGCTGATAATCTGGATACTCTGTCTGAGCATACTGGTACATCTGCTGTGTAACGTGCTGTGTGGCAGCTATAGGCTGCGGTGCTGTAACTGTCTGTTGTGCATTCTGTGGTGGCTGAGAAGTCTGTGAAACTTGTTCTTGTCTAGGCGGACGTGGTCTCTCTTTAGTCTTACCAGTAGCTATGTTGTGTTTCAGAACTGCACACTCGTTTATAAAATGACCTGGCTGTTTACAGTAATTGCAGGTCCCTTTAACGGGAGCTGTAGGATGACTGGCTTGATTCGGACCCCTCTTCTGACTGTCTTGTGGAACAGATTGTGCAACTAATACTTTCATTTTCGTGTCTTTCATACGTCTTCTTTCGTGTTCTTGCTCTTCCCTGATTCTGTTCTGGTGATACTGGAGCATTTGAAGCATCTGTGACGGAGTATTAGCTTGCCAGGTACTTTCGACTTTCAATACTCGATTTTTAACTTGTGGACTTGAATTCTCGACTAGTTTGGTAACAAAAAGATGAGGGTACGATTCACTACTTGTTTTCAGACCACTGTTAATAATAAAACATTTTTCGAATCTAGAATAAAAATCACTAGTGTCTTCATCCTGTTTCTGTTTACAGGCTGAGATTGCATCCCAGTCTTCCTTTTTCGTGGCTAGTAATCTTGGCAAAACTTGTATCAATAACTCGGGTAATTCTTTAACTTTACCCCCAAGACCGGTACCTGGTACTCGTGAATTTTCTTCAGCTTCTAGAGCTGTCCAATCTATCTTTTTCTCTCCCACCTCCCATTCTTTTTCCTTGAGTTTTTCATATACCCCTGCGGGCAACAGAACTTTTACCATTTTAATAATATCAGGATACGTGTATTCTCCCATACGGAGCATGTCTTTTAATTCACGGTGGAACCCTGCTGGGTCTTTATCGTGACAGGGAATTAACTTTTTCATCTCTAAGAGTTCCATCTTTGTGATAGGGGTGTAAACAAATACTCGTTCTAGTTCACCACCCGCTGTCCTAACTGGGTGTACTTCTCGTAACGGATGGTGTCTATCTATGCAAAATGATTTACTTTCTGGAGGTGAAACATGAACAAAATGTGGATTTAAAAACGTTCGATATTTGTGGCGCTGTTCTAGAATGATACTAATTAAATCAGTACCTAAACCTCTCCATCTATACTGGAGTAACTCGCTCAATACATCATGTAACGGACCTGGATCAGAATGCTGTCCCTCATACAGTGTAATGAGGTGCTGGATCATATACATACCCACCAGTCGCTGCTCGGCTGGGGGCAGTTTCAGAAACATTTGTGCCACTATTTCGTCTGGAAAAGTGGTAGAATCAGTAGTCCACCGGACTGCTGATCGGTCTAATTCTTGTTCATGCATGGTACTAAGCTCACTATAACCTATTCGTGATTTCAGAATGTGATCGGTAGCTTGGAATACTTGCTCAAGAGAACCTTGGTCTGGTGTTGGAGGAGGGAAAACTTTCTTGTATTCTAGGCGTGAATGTCGGTCGGGAAGTCTAGTTCTACCTACATACGCTATTCTGGGGGGATTCTCGTCGTCTACCTCTTCAGTAGGAGAGTCGTCTTCTTTCTCGGTTACTTGTGCTGCTTCTCGTTTCTCGTGTAACTTTATTATTTCCCTACGGATTTTCTTGTACATACTCTCTATACAGTTCTGTGTCTTGTGTCTTCCCTCGGCTATATGGTCACTCCACCTGGTCAGAACTTTCATTTCTTCCGGATCTTTATCCGGATAATCTTGTTCTCTTATTAAACAATTTATTAGAAACTTTAAAAGCATGAGCTGAATCTCGACTTTTCTTTGAATCATGGCGTCGCGAACACTTTCTGGATCTACTCCTGTACGGATGAAACGATATATTCTGTCTAGATAACCTTTCATATTGGGCAGGGTGTCCAAATATTCGGTCACCCGTCTTACACGCAATGAATATATGACCATATTACCATCGCCTGAAACTGGATCATAACGGCATTCAGTAAGTGCTCGCTTGATATCTGTAAATGTCTGAATTTTTGGCGAACGCTGTAACGCTCGTTCATGTAGCTCAAGTATCGTCATACGTCTGTGTTGAGGCGGGGTTCCAGGAGGACTTCCCCCCGTGGCTCCTAAACTAGAATCGTCGGTGTGTACTGTACGTGCTGGTAGAGTGACTGATGTAGCGGGTACATGTACTGTAGGCTGGACCGGGGGTGCCGTAACAGGTGCTGCAACGGGTGCCCCGGTGGCTGGAGGAACAGGAATTACATTATTTACGGGAGCCGGCGGAACAGGATTTGCATACGCTGGGACTGTGTCGTCCAAATAGGACGAGAGAAAAATATCAGCTGCGGTCGGTTTGTGACGTAGCTTAATCGGAACCAAGGGCGGCGGAAAATTACATGGTGCTTCCGGGGTTGCTTTTGGCAAGCCCTCGGCAAGAAGAGGATACATACCCTTAATAAGGGCATTTCTCTGTCTGTCTGACTGTTCGGTTTTAACTCGTTCACCTACTTCAATTAATTCCCTTTCTTGGGCTTTTTCTGAGGATTCCCTACTTAATTCTGTTTTTCTGATTTCTTTTTCGGTTCTTCTATGAGATTCTTTGCGCCATAACTCGATGGCATCTTTCTGGGACTGTCTGGATTTCTTTTTCCATAATGCTTCTTCTACTCGCATGATGCACTCGGCATCCCACGTACCTGATACAGGCCATCTATATTTCTCTTCTAATTCCTTGGTGTAGTCCACCCATAAGTCTAGATATAATATGGCACTTAAGCCATGCTTATGATACATAAAATGACCTGGACTGTCCCTAGGCGGGACAGGAACTGCTTCCTCTAATAACCCTTTTCTGGTTTTTAACTGACGTAACTTGGAGAATAGAGGCATTGTCTAGGCTGGAATCTGGACACAATACAATACACGATAAACACAATAATGACTGGAAAAACAAATCATTCATACCACGACATTGAAAACACATTTAACGACATTTAAAATAACAGTTCGGACAGAATATTACCTGATATACTGAGAACAGAACACATGAATTTCTCGAGAACGGAACTTACTAGGATTACTAGATGCACTGCTAAACAGTACGAAACTTACCGGTCCCATAAAGAGACACGTCAGGACCCGCATCCACCTAGGTGGACACTTCGTGTTGGATCTGTGTACCCAAACCCACGGACCAGAGACAAATTAATTGACCCTGTCTAGATACTACCCCAGCAACGGTACTCACCGGGCAGCAAGAACGGAGGGCCTCGGACTGGACTGGACTGCTACGACGACGGACTACGAACTTCGGACTTCAGTTACAGGTGGGCCTCCGGATACCTCGGACCTTGGACTCTCGGCTTGGGCTCTGGTTGGGACTCGCCGCGTTCCTCACCGCCTCGTCTGGATGCTGGACCGCAACCTCCGTCTCCTCCGTGGGCCTGAGGGATACTTGAAGCAGAAATATCTGCACGTGCACGGTATGGTTCCGTCACGGCTGCAGAGGATCAGGGGGCCTGCGTGGCTTCGCCGGCGCGTGGGGAAAGGGCAAGTCCCTATTCGGGCGCCATTATGTGGTAAATAAATAATTAATTACCGGTTCTATTTTTTAATACAGTGAATGAAACAGATAGCTCAATAAATAAGAGTCAGGATTCGAGGTATCTTGAGTCTACAGGCTTTAATCAGGCATAAAGGACAGGAACATGATAGCCTGTACGGGAATAGAATGAAGGCAGCTGCCGGGGAATGGAAATCGGGGCTTGGACTTGGGGACTTTCAGTAACAGTTCACAGTATATATATCAAAACAATTGCATTACATTCAATACAGTAGGCGTAGCAATAGGCGTGACTCGTAGCAGTCGCGAAAGATAAGGGCAAAATGATGTAACAAGAAGGCGTGTACAGGGCGTATACATAGACATGTGATGTAAACGTAACAGAAGTGTCATAAACGGGGCGGAAACATGGAGGGGGCTACCTGAGCAGCTGGGACCTTTAACCTAGTGGTGCGCGCAAACGGGCAATGACGTGTTACCAGGGAGAACTGGGGGCTATGACTTCTGCGCTAGAAGAGGAGACTAAAGTCTGGAGTGTCAGAGCGACATGTACCTAAGACATATCTGGTATCTGGTGTTTGGAGTACATATTGATAGAATCCAAAAGTTATCAGGGCAAAGGCTACTAGACACTAAGACTGGTGCGTGCATAATTCTACATGTATTGCGTGTACGAGGAATATTCTATGAATATTAATACAGTATTTCTCTTACATGGAGACATAAAGGCTAGACCATGACGGAAACTATTGATGCGGTGCAGTAGCTTAGGAATGCAGAGAAGGAGGGCTGGACTGATAACTAGAATCATAACATACTCTTGGCAGACTGGCAGGCAGAGCCAGGCCGAGCCGGGCACTGTGAGGCAGAAAGTAAGCGAAGGGTCAGGGATGCAGGTGGGGGCTGTATCGCTCCTCGGAGAGGGTTGAGGAGACAGGAGCTGAATCTGGTGTCCGGGCCCTTTTGAGGCCTAGAAACGGGGACAATTCAATGAATTAACGTGTACACCGTAAAATGTGGCAACGTAAGTTTACATAAGCCTAATATTCGTTGCTTTCACGAGAACTGGAAACTGGCATACTAGAGATGGACACAACTGTAATTGCGTCTTTAATCGCTCATAGGGGGATATACATGCATATCGATCATGCACATATAGCATAATATGGGGAACACGTAGGCACATACAACATGGCAAAATTTACTTTTCCACATTCCACAGGAGGAGCAGTGCGGAGGGTGGTATTTACCCCCGTTAGGATGTTGTGTAGCCACACGGCTGTCCCCGCACAGGCGCAATACTGTCTACTTGGCCCAGCAGCTCTGAGGGGACCGGAGGAAGAACTTTGTAACGCGGATGCATTGCAAGGAGTCTCACCATCATAACTACAAAGGACATTGGAGCAGATTTTCACATTTTTCCTGCCTCCCATACCACCGGCCCAGCAGCATGATCATGATGCATGCTGGGAGTTGGAGTTCTCTTATTCTCACGTGACCTCCAACAGGTGAGCCTATTTATTAGGGGAGGAGTCCAGTGTCGACCGCAGCACACAGCGAAGCAGCAATGATGAAGCCATTGCGAGACTCTTGTTTGGAGCATGGGCACTGAGGAAGGCATTTTCATGCCGAAATGCATTTGCCGCTACCAGCTGGTGTATCCGAAAAATAAAGGGCTTCCAAAAACTCCCCTCTGACCTCCGCGCTTTTCTTTCCGAGGGAAGTGGTCCTGCATATGTGTATATATATATATATATATATATATATATATATATATATATATATGCCACTGCACTCGTCCAGCAGGAACCGGCGCACCCCAATGTCCCGGGGCACCGCCGATCCGAACAAACGAAAGCTGACCCAGTCTTAAGGTGAAGAGAATATTTTTATTCAATTTTGTTGTATCGCCACCAGCATAACGTTTCGGCCTGCTCAGAGGCCTTGGTCACATGACGCTAAGGGTGGGACAGACTATTTTAAAGTGCTAGTGCATGGTTACAAAGACACACCATTGGTTAAACACAAGTGCCTGGTAATAGACATAGAAGACATGTCAGTGAACACGTTAAAAAGCCAATAAAAGTGCAATATCAAAAAATGTTAAAAAACAAATTTACATATGTACAAAGGGCAAAATAGATTTTAAATACATAAGATTCATCCAACGTGCAAAGTTAATATCGTATTTCCAAAAGGGGGTTAATATTGATGAATATCGTCACAAGCAAAATGTGATAGCATGTAGGGGTCGACACAGTGTTCAATTCCCTAATGTAATTTATGTTACCAACATTTTACCTCAGCACAACCCCACCCTATGGCGATTGTAAATATAATATAACCCAAGTGGGTTAATAACACATGTCATGTTCGATCGTTATGTCAACCAGGCCAATTATAGCCCGCTTTGATGCTTGAATTAACAGTTATGATAACCATTGTGTTAACCAAAGTGTGTCAACCAAGAGAAAATAAAGCAAAGGGTGTCGTGAACAGTGATGACACAAAATAATTTAATAACATTAAAATCCCTCCCTGGATGGAAAATGGGAGTATGTTTAAGTAGTCATCATGAATCTTATATCATTGCAGGAAGGATGTGGCAGCATTATATATATTTCAGAAAGGATAGGGATATCAGCATCCAAGTGATAGCACTAGTGTACAGGGGATATAGTTATGCTGTACTATCTGGGAAGGATTGCCCAGTAAGGCTGACTGGGATTTACAGAGGAGTGTAGAAATCCACACTGGTGTTCAAACCAAGTGGTGTCTTAGTGTCGAGATCAAGGATATATATGGTTTCAAGAGCCCTTAAGATAGCTTCACGGTTACCCCCTCTGCGAAGAGGCGGGACTGAGTCAATCGCAAAATATTTCAGCAAATGGCTCTGTTTCTCATGATGTTCCTTAAAATGACGTGCTACCGGATAGGTGGGGCCTCAGTGTTGATGGCCCTAATGTGCTGGAGTATCCTCTTGTGCACTTGCAACTTGGTGCTACCCACATATCGCAGGGCACAGGGACACTACAACACATACACTGTGAACTCTGTCTAGCACGTTAATTGCTTGGTGATAAGCTGAGGAACATCAGAGGAAGGGGTTAAGTACTGTCATGTTAATGCCGTGCCAGCAAGACGAGCATTTTTTAAAACCTTTGATGGCCTTGTACCATGGCGTTGATGTCACAACCTCAGGACTGGACTTAACTAATGCTTCACTAAGGGAATAAGCCTTCCTACAAGAGATGTCCGGTCTAGCTGGCATAAGGTGACCAATCACTGGATCAGAATGAATGAGATTCCAGTTTTTGGAAATGATTTTCCTTAATGCCTGAAATTGATGATTGAAAGTCAATACTAATCTCACCGGTTGATCAGCATTATCTGCTTCTTTGTTTGTTGATCTCCTGGGTTGTAGGGCTACCTCCCTAGGCATGGCATTCACCTTACGAATTGCCGAATCAATTGAGCTCTGAGAATAACCCCTAGCTAAAAAACGGGCTCTACTGTCCCATTGGGCCTGATTGCATTGTTCCTCTGTGCTGCAAATTCGTCTGATGCGCAGCATCTCCCCATAGGGGATGCTGCGAATCAGGTGTGCCGGGTGATGACTCTTGGCATGGAGCACAGTATTTCCGGAAGTCGGTTTACGGAACAACGTAGTGTGTAACTTGTTGTTGGTGACCAGGACCCTGACATCCAAGAAGTCAATACATGTTTGGCTCATATTGTGGGTAAACTCTAGGTTATATGCGTTGTTGTTTAGTTGTGCAATAAACTCGATTGCCTCCTGTTTGGTGCCCCGCCATATTAAAAATATATCGTCGATGTAACGATACCATTGGGCTACCAGTTTAGCCATAATCAGACCGTGCATATCCATGAGGACCTGCCTCTCCCAGTAGCCCATATGCAAACAGGCATAACTGGGAGAGAAACATGGCCACACCCCTGATTTGTTGAAAGAATTGGCTATTGAATTGAAAGTAATTGTTATTCAAACAGAATGAAATCATAGCAATCAGCATTTTGTTATGTTCCACATATTGCACAGACCTGTTCCCCAAGAAGAATTGTATGGCCCTTAGTCCGTCAAGAAGCTTGATGCTAGTGTATAGTGACGACACATCAAGCGTGATTAACCAGTAATCAAACTCCCACTCCATAGTCTCTAGTTTTCTCAAAAAGTCACTTGAATCTTGCACATATGATGGCAGTGCAGAGACAAAATCTTGGAGAAAAAAGTCGATGTATTTCGTGACATTTTCCAAAAGACCATCCCTGGCAGAAATAATGGGCCTCCCCGGCGGTTTGTTAACATCCTTATGCACTTTGGGGATCAGGTATAGCACCGGCATTACAGGGAAATCTTTCTTCAAGAACTTAAATTCATCTAAGCTCAAGAGGCCAGTGCTTTTCCACCCCACCAATAGACTGCCAAGGTTGTTTTGTGCCAATTTAATCTCTGAAAGGTCACAACGCTTGTAGCAGGAAGCATCGTTTAATTGTGCATAAGCTTCCTCCAGGTAAAATGTTAGCGGCCAAAGTACAACATTGCCGCCTTTATCAGCCTGGCGAACAATGATTGAATTGTCAGCCTGGATTTTTTTGACCAAGTTGTAGTATTTGGTATTGTGCACCCCTCCATGATGTTTAGATTTAAGAGTTGAAACATGCAATTGTTTGATGCCGGCAATAGCAAGGTCATGGAAAATTTCCAAATTATCGTGGAGTGTTGACGGAGAAAAGGTAGACTTGGGTTTAAACTTGGTTAAACCTGGAGCATTATGCACCTCAGTTACATCTTGCGACCCAGAAAGCGCCCCTTATATTGGAAGTCCAAGGTTCCACACGGCTCCCTTGGCTAGTTGACTAATGGCCTTCTTGTATGAGGGGAAGCTCAATGTGGATGCTTTTCTCCTGTTTCAAGGTTGATTTTCCGCTGGTTCTACTACTTGTTACTTTCTCTTGGAGCACAAAAGCTGAATACTGACTGCAGTTTGTCATTTCTTGAAACGTGTTTGATGAGTAATCTTTTCATAATATTTTGCTGTTTGATAATGAATAGAAAGGAACGTTATAAAAAAATAGTTTACATTTTTAATATTTGGTTACAAACCTCATACTTTAATTAAGTGGCTCCCCAAGACTATTTTAAAAGATCATCAATGGCTGAAATATGAACACATTTATACTGATGTTATAAAATGCATTTGAAAAATAACTATTTGCATTATAATTTTAATAAAAATTACATGACGGAAGAACAATTTTTAATATGACGTATACAATATGAAAGAAAATTCAATAAACTAGTCAGTATATAGGAAGTAAACCTAAATAGATATTATCTCATATCTATTTATTTTTTTTTGTAAATCTTTTTATTGAAAATAAATAACATACAAGGCAAGAAACACAGTACATTAGGATATAGTCCGAGCGAGGAAGGAGGCAGAAAATAACACAGTAAAGTTTATACGTTATATCAGAGAACGGACACAGGGGAGAGACAAGTTCCAGAGCAATTATTTCTTCCACATTACGGGAATGGTGGGTCAGGGGGAAAGTTGAACTTCGGGGAGATCCAGAAGAGGGGGAGTGCAGATATCCCCACGATAAGTATTCCAGTGACCCCAGACCTTCCCCCACTTTCTGGGTCGTCCCCGTGCCACATAAACAGTCTTTTCCCTAAACATGCACCAATCCATGTTTTCCATCCAAGCCTCGACCGTGGGTGGCCTCCGGGAACCCCACAACTGTGCTATGTCTCTCTTAGCCACCATATTCCCCAGAGTTGCCCATTGCGTTTGTGCGACATTATAATCGGTTGGTCCCCAGACATTCAAGAGACAGCGTCTAGCCTCGGGTAGTAGAGCAACACCAGTAGCCTCTTTCATCTTATTGTGCACCCCAGTCCAGAAGGCAACAACAACGGGACACTCCCAAATTATATGTAAAAAATTCCCGAGCAGCCAACAACCATGCTTACAAAGACCATCTTCCGAATAACCCATTCTAATCAAGCGGGGACCAGTCACGTAGACTCTGTGTAGGATTTTAAGTTGCACCAACCGCAGATGGGCTGGAATCGCTACCTCCTTAGGAGAGGAGATCGCGGACTGCCAGTCCTCGTCGTCTAATTCGAGACCATCTCGGGTCCATGTGTCCCGGAGGAGCACCAACATGTCAGTTCTACCGTTGATTAGTTTTTTGTATATTAAGGAGATAGTGCTATCCGGCACATGACCGTCCAGTATTCTATCTTCAAGCGGAGAGGATTCCGGAATATTCGCATTCTCGGGAAAAACCGACCGCAAAGCGTGATGGACCTGGGCATATCGAAAATATTCCCTCTGACTAAGTTGGAACTCGACTTGCAATTCCTCAAAAGTTTTAAACTTGCCTTTAACCCAGAGGTCGCTCACCTTACTGATCCCTATCATTTCCCATTTCTCAAATCCTTTCGTGTTCCACAAGCTACCCAGCTTCTCAGAAGCAAAAAGCGGGGTCGCCCGGGTCAGTCGATCTTTCCATCCCATCGCACTGTTTGCGCAGTTCCATATCCGTACCTCAATCTGTGTGGGCCCCGAGAGCCTCTCGCTGTGCAGTCTAGAATAAAGCGCTCTATAATAATCACCCCCGGCAACTACCACCTATCCATTGCAAAAGCGGGGTTAAGATCGGGGCCGTACATACTATGATTAATGGCCCCTAATTGAGCCGCCCAGTAATACCGCTTGATGTCGGGGAGAGCAATACCGCCATCGTACCAGGGTAGCGTCAACTTAGCAAGGGCGATACGCGAACGTCCGTCCCAAATCAGCTTCCTCTGGAGACCCTCAATAGCCCGAAAATAACTTGCAGGGACCACATCAAAGGTGTTATGAAGAGCATATAGAAAGCGTGGCAATGTCATCATCTTAAAAAGCGCTGCACGATCAAGTGGCGAAAGCGGGAGCTTGCGCCAGCGCACCGCATCCAACTTCAACCGGTTCAGCGGAGGGAGCAAATTCTGCTCGTAACGGACAGTCGGTCCAATGACACGTATATCCCAAGATACTTAAAACCTTCATGTGCAACCTGGATGGAGCAATCGCGCGGCAATAGAGGTACTTCACCCGAAAGGACATATTAGGAAGATTTAGTCCAGTTAATAACTAAGCAGGAATTTTTACCAAAAGATGTAAGGACATCAAACAAAACTATTAAAGACTTCCGGGGTGACGTCAGGTACAACAGAATATCGTCCGCATATAGCGAGATGCGGTCCTCAAAGTCTGGGGCCCACCGTAAACCCCTCATCGACGGTTCCCATCTAATCCATGCAGCTAGGGGCTCAAGGGCAAATAAAAGTGGAGACAGTGGACAACCTTGTCTTGTACCTCTTCCAAGAACAAAAGGCTTAGAGACCCGACCATTCACCACAACTTGCGCCAAGGGATACTTATAAAGGAGCTTGACCCAGCTAATAAAGCCAGGACCGAAACCGAACTTGGTCAGTACGGCCCACAAATATGGCCACTCAACAGTATCAAAGGCCATCGTGGCGTCCAAGGAGGCCAAGATGGCCGGACCACGCAGCGACGAAGCCCTCGCGAGAACGCCGTGTAAACGCCGCAGATTCAAAGCCGTATTCCAATGAGGGATGAAACCGGATTGGTCCGGATGAACCAAATCACCGATCACCTTTATTATACGGTTAGCTAACAATTTAGCAAGAATCTTAGGTTCTGCATTAAGGAGTGATATCAGCCTATAAGAGGCACAACGGTCCCTTGGCTTTCCTTCCTTGTGAATCTCCACTATGGTCGCAAGACGCTAATCACGAGGAAGGGAGCCCATATCTTGCGATTCCAAAAACATATCACGAAGATACGGCGCTACTTTATCAGGGCGCAACTTATAGAGTTCAATGGGGAGACCATTAGGGCCCATTGCTTTTCCGGAACTAATGGAGCGAATAGCTAGAGCTACTTCATCCGCGGTTATTACAGAATCCAGCGACTCTTTGTCGGAGTCAGATAAACTGGGTAGTGCTATATCCCGCAACAAGAAATGGGAGTCTTCCTCCGGTCTATCAGATACGGGGAGTACACTTCCTGGAAATGCTCCGCAAAACTCTGGACAATCACATCAGGATCAGTCACACGCATACCATTCACTCTCTCAATCACAGGAACCACGCGACTAGCCCTCTCTTTTTTATCCAACCATGCTATCAACTTGCTAGCTTTATCCCTGACATCATACAGGCGACCCTGCTGCTCCCTGCCCATGACTTTCGCGGCATCTGTGACCAACGCCCGGTAGTCAAGTTATTTAAGACGCAAGATATGCATCTTCTCACGGGTGACTCCCTGTTCCAGAGTATGCTCCAATTTGGTGATCTCTGTCTCTAGCCTCACCACCTCCTCATTCCTACTTTTTTTCGCACCGGCTATCAAGGACAATGCCTGACCTCGGATGACCGTCTTAAAGGCCTCCCAGAGCGACACCGCAGAAGCCACCAATCCCTGATTTTCGACAAAATAGTGATTGAGGAATTTAATCAACGCCGTGCGGGTCTTAGGAGTACGGAGATACCACAGATTAATTGGGGCCACCCGCCAACCTGCACCTACACGCAACTCCATCCGAAGCCACAAAGGGGAGTGGTAGGATAGTCTCCGAGCTAGATGTCGAACCTCAATAACAGAAGGGGCATGCACTGCTGGCATTAAAATGTAATCGATTCTGGAAAGGCTACCGTGGGAACCCGAGTGGAAAGTGTATTGGTTCTGTGCCGGGTGTTGCAATCTCCAGCAGTCCACCAACCCCAGAGCCATTAAGCCAATTCTGTGACCTAGCGAGGTCTCTGGGTGGGTGTCGATCATCAGCCCCAATAACACCCGTACCAGGTCCGCAAAGGTTGTCGACTGTAGACCCGGGGGGACATAAACTGAGAGTAAGGATATAATTCTTCTCTCCAAACGTCCAATAATGGCTACATAGCGACCCCTGTCATCTAAAAGTGTGGCATCAATTGCTAAGGGAAGAGAATTCCTAATCAAAATACCCACCCCTCTAGATCCGGAGGAGAACCCCGCATGGGCGACTAGGCGGTACCCTCTCCGGTTCATGGCATGACACATGTTACCAATCAAATGCGTTTCCTGTAACAACACCACATCAGGAGAGAGTCGCTTCAACAGTTGCAACACAACCTCTCGCTTTATCCTGTCCCCCAACCCATTTACATTCCAACTCATTAGTCTCAATCCCCTATCCCCCATCCCAGAAGTGAAGGCGGATCCAACCCCCCTCGGAGCTCGATATCCAAATCGATTGACAGAACCATATGTTGCCTTGCAATAAACCAAAACACACCCATGCAAATAACCCCCCACCCACCGACAACAACCCCGATACAAATCCCCCCACCCTGCACCCCTGCGTAAGACTAAATAGCCACCCCACCTTGCAGTGTGCCTGTCGCCCTAACATCAAACTAATCTACAAAAAGGAATCCAGAGGAGGAAAGAGCTCCATCCAGTCCCCCGCTACTCCCAGGTATGAATATCAAATCAGACCATAAAAGTTATCGAACCATAGTCAGGGTGTTTAATTAAGTTCAGAGACCGGAAGTCACACTCCTATTCCTGCTCCATCGGGCCACCCTCCGCTCCTCCAGAATGCTCCTCCTGGCTTCGCCGGTGGTGCAAATTGTCAAGCCAGTCCCCCATCACCTCTGGACGATCGAAAAAGTATGTTCCTTCCTCGAATTCAACGCGCAGCCTGGCTGGAAACAGCATTGCGTACTTCAGTTCCATGTCTCTCAGTCGGCGTTTGACTCCCAGAAACCCAAGTCTCTGCTTTTGAACAGTCTGTGTAAAGTCTGGATAGAAACTTACAGTGGTATTTTCATATTTCGTGGGTCCATTCATCCGCGATGCCTGCAGGATAGCGTCTCTATCCCTGAAATAAAAGATTCTGGCGATGAGAGGTCGCGGCGGCGCGCCCACCTTTGGTTTACCACCCGGTACTCTGTGGGCTCGCTCTACCGCAAAGAACTTGCTCAACCCCTTAGGAGCCAAGTGCTTGGTGATAAGATCTTCCACGAACAGATCAGGTGCCGGGTCCTCCGATTTTTCCCGGACCCCTATGATGCGTACGTTGTGACGCCGGGCCCTACTTTCAAAGTCCTCCAACCGGCGGGCAAAAGAGTCATTAGAGGGCCTCAGATTGCGGACCTCTGCCTGCAAATCAGACACATCACCCGTGAGGCTGGAAGTTTTCAAATCCAATGACTGTACGGATCAAATTAACATCGATCGCTACAGTGTCCAACTTGTGGGCGAGAGTCTCAAATTGTTGGCCGATGGAAGCCTTCATCCCATCAATGGCACCCATGACATCTTGCAGGGTCAATTCCGTCGACGAGGCCAGACCTTCCTTAGTGCCGTCTAGGGATCTACTCGGTCCACCAGTGGATCCTTTAGTTTGAGCATAGCGATCCATATTGTTTGTCTGGGTGTAGCCGCCTCGCCGAGTGTTTTTGCTTGTCGCCATCAGGCTTAGTCGCCATCTTGGACAAGGAGACTCTCCAAAGTAGTGGGCGACGGAAGAAATGACCGCACCGGGTACTGCAATCCAACCGGCAGCAGCGATCAGGAGGCACGGTTCGTCTGGGCCCAGAATACACAACCGGAGCAGCGCCTTAGCAGTCAAATAGCTTCCGATAGTAGTAGGTTGGCTCTCAAGTAGGATCAGGCTCATGCCCCGAAAACTAAACCGAAAGTCAAATCAGCGTCTCCTCAGGCCGCTGTTGTTCCACTACTGCCCGGACATCTCACCAACTCGAGCTCCGGGCAACTCCGAGGGGCAGGCCGCAATAATGAATTCGATATTATTCCGGTTCCTGAAGTCCGATTTAAACTTGGACAACAGTATCCGCCTCAGCTATGGCTCGTCTTCAATAACCCGTCAATGTGATCAGAATAATATACAGTATAGATGCGGGAGGTTGCGAGGGTCCCGGGAGCCCTGTGCTCACGCGGCTATCTTGGTTACGCGCGAAGCTCCTCCTCTCTCTCATATCTATTTTAATCAGTTGTGCAATTTAAATGATTTAGAACATATAAATATAATAAAGTAAAGGCGTTTTTTCTAATTTAAGTATTGCATGGTAGAGTATATCTTTCCACTGTATGTGAGTATGGATCTTTATAATGTGGGCAAATTATTTAGAAAACACAAGGAGATGGTGGACGGAGCACTGAAACTTTTCAGACACTTACTCCCAGTCACAGATCTGGGTTGAATTCATCATCGTTCTTTAGCTCACTTCGCCACCTCAGTTCAGACCCAGCTATATGCAAATCAGTCTTGACCCTGTGCCTCATGGCAACAGTCCAGCTCAAACTGCCAAGCCAGGTCTTCCCTGAACCAGAATCAAGCATCCTGGGACTGGTTTCGAGGTATCACCCCTCTTCAGCCAGGTTAGCTTGAATCCAGTGGCAAAGTGAGCAAGGGACCCACGTTTCGGCATACCCTGCCAACTTAGGGCAAACAAAGCAAACACAAGGAGATGATGGACAGAGCCCTGAAACATTTTTATTTACTCACCTGTACAGTTAAAGACATACCACTGCACTTATTTAAACATATACTAACACATACTTACACTCTAATACAATAACTAATACAAGCACACACTGATCCATACTGGCACTCTCACAATCACTCACTCTCACATATAGTCATTTATACAGTCCAACACTCATATATACTGCCTTTCACATATGCAGTTGCTCACACATGTACCACTGAGGCATCCATTCACTCACCAAGACACTCATACACACACTCACCCATCCATACAGCCCTTCACAGATACAGACCTGAACACATATACCCAGTGAATTATCTACTCACACATCTATGCACAGAGTCAAACCCCCCACCCACACAGACACTCAGGCACCCATACACATACTCAGACAAGCAATCAATAGCTCATATAGATCCTCATTTAGCTGCTAACCAAACCATGCAACCGCTTACACACCAACTGACAACCTAAACTGTGTGAATGTCTGTATCAGTCGCTAACACATGCATTAAGAAAGACACAATTAATCACTCCGTTATACAGTCAGTCACACACCTACTTAATCATCCATCCTGACTCTTATATACCCATTCATTCTTCAATACACCTTGGTGCATATATATATATGTTATCTTACAAAAGAGAAAATTTAATTACAGCTACCGAATGTGCTTTTCTATTGATTGAACATCCAGTCATACCACATATGTACCTAATCCCAAAGGTGCATAAAATGCAAGATCCAACACCGGGGAGACCCATTATCTCTGCGATCAGGAGTATGGGTGAGAACATTTCACGATATATCGACTTTTACTTACAGGAGCATGTCCAATCATTGCCTAGCTATATCAAGGATACAGGTGATTTTTTATCCAAATTAGAGGCCATATCATGGCAAAAGAACTGGTGTATCATCACTTTGGACATTGACTCCTTATACACTTGTATCGAACACGTAAAAGGTATTGAAGGTGTAAGACATTTTTTGGGACATAAATCTTGTATGTACTACAGTCACAACAAAATGATTTGCAGTTTGGTACAATGGTGTCTAGAAAACAATTATTTTTTGTTTGGAAAAGAAATTTGGAGACAAATACGCGGTGTAGCCATGGGATCCTGCTTCTCCCTCAGCTACGCGTGCTTGCACGTCGGGCTGTGGGAGGAGCAGGATTTACCTGGCATTTCTGGTTTTGAACACATCAAGTACTGGATGCGTTTTATTGACGAAATTTTCTGTGTATGGGAGGGGGATGTTATGAGTGCCCAAATCTTTGTAAATACACTCAACACGAACCAGTTCAATCTATTTTTTACCTCTAATATCAGCACTACATCGGCTGAGTTTCTTGATGTTTCTATTAACATCAAAGGTACCAAGATTGTTACTTCCCTACACAGGAAATCCATTGCTGGCAATAGTATATTACATGCCAGCAGTGGCCATCCTAAACACGTCATTATGAGTATTCCGTTTGGCGAATTGTTGCGTTTAAAGAGAATTTGCAACACTCAGGAAAAGTTTGAGGAGGGGGCAATTGCAATGCTGGACAGACTACAGGCAAGAGGTTACAGCAAAACCTGTCTAGCCAATGCATTGCAGAAGAGCAAAGAAAGATCTAGAGACTCTTTATTGGCACCCAAGTCCCCCGACAATGATGCCACATTGGACACTACCAGGTTAATAACTACGTATAGTAGACAGCACCGCAAGATCAAGTCCATAATTAACAAACACTGGGCAGTCTTAAAAACTGATGGTGTTTTACGAGACATGACTCCCGATAGACCTGTGATCACATTCAGGCGTGCATTTAGTATGCGCAGGAAGCTAGTAAAATCTAGCCCTGAATTACCTATGGTCACTCAATGGTTTGGAGGTAAAGGCTTCCACAAATGCTCCTCATGTCGAGCATGTAAATTTGGACAGAATACCACACATTACCGCACTCCGTTTTCTGAAACTGTATATCCGATTCGCTGCAATTACAACTGCCGCACCAAGTTCGCGGTTTATGTCCTAACTTGTACCTGCGGTCTACGCTATGTGGGCAGTACCGGCGCACAGGTACATGTTAGAATACTGCAGCACCTTCGTGCTATTGTTAATCACGACGGGGCATACCCGGTGGCACGCCATTTCAACAGCAGGCACAACAGGGATCTGTCGTGTCTTACTTATTATGTCATCGATGCTGTTGTTCCTTTAAGGCGTGGCGGCGACCGTGAAAAACTATTACGCCGATTGGAAACGCAGTATATCATTAAGCTCGACAGCAAACAACCCAATGGGTTAAATGCGACAGAGGACATGCACAATTTTCTGTAGGGGTATTGATCCAGCTCACACACTCTGTATTTAGCATACAAATGCAATAATCATGGTTCTGTTGTTAGATTTTCAAAGACAAAATGATGAATCACACATGTCTTGTAAATACATGAACTTTATATCTAAGCACCTGTTTCGTGGAATCTGTAGTCTTTTTTCTGAATCTGAGCCAGCTGTTCAGGTTTCTGGACAGTGCAGTTTTTTAAACAATTATTGGGAAGTAATTTCTTTAGGTGGTTTTGTTGCACTGTGAATTTACTTAAGCACTCTTTTTTGATATATATAACCTTTTTTGTAAATAGTCCTTAATATTTATGTCATATAAAATTTGAAATGTACAGATTTTAAATAAGTATATAGGACTGCAGCTCGAAAATGTGGTTTTTACACTAAGGTGCTTGTTTTTGGGTGATATATTTTTTGTCTTTTCATAAGGTCCTGCCAAGTTGTATAGCAGTTTATAACGGTACAGCTATTATTTGTAATTTTAAAACATTCTTGTTATGCTTATATTTACTGACATGCATATCACTCCATTCAAGTGTTGATGCATAGCAACATCACTGCATTCATGCAGTTACATGACATTCATATGCTTCTTTTATGTATTTATACAGTAATTAACATGGAGTGTCAGTGACCGTGACAAATCTGTCATTAAGCATTTTTAAACAAATTGTTTGGTTCTTTGTTAATGAAATAATATATCAAAGACACAGCTAATTTATGTACTGCAACTAAATTGCTTGAATCTAGCAGCAGGTAGAACCATGTGACCCACGTGTGGTAGGTGTGGCCCGACAGGGCGGGTCAGAACTGCATAGATAAAAGAAGTTTCCGATTTCAAATGTGGTGTGTGAACAAGAGTACGCTAGTACTCGAAACGTTGCATTTTTGAAAGGCATTTGGAATAAATAACATCTTGCCCGGATAACGTGGGGTCCGTCTCTTCTTTCGCCGCTGCATGTGGAGGTTTGAAGATCGTGTAAATATATATATATATATATATATATATGAAACAGAAAGTCGATACCTTACGCTTTAAAAGGACGACAGCGGACCCAAGTCTTCAAGGTGCAATATTATTTATTTGTGCAAATTACCCGCACCTCCGCCATGACGCGTTTCGGGCCCCCTTGGCCCTTGATCATATATCATATAATATCATATATATATAAAAAACATATTTACATTTTATAGAAACACACAGTCACTGGATGATGTTATCAGTGATGTCATTTGAGAGGTCATCAGTGATGTCCCTGACCATGTTGAGAGTGGAGAAGCGTGGCTCAGTGGTTAGAGGCGGCAGACCCGGAAGCTGAGATCGACCGTGGACCAGGGTTCGATTCCCCGCCTCGGCGGGTCTCGGGGTCAAAAATTCCACGGACTCGACAATTCTCGCTCCGGTGCCTACTTGACTCACGGGGTCACACTCTGCAGCTCTGGGCAATAGCTTGCTTAATCTCCACTATGGCCCCTCGTGGCGGGATGCCTGGCTTTCACCTTGTGGACACCCTGCCGGGGTTTCTCACAGGGGAATACCAGGACGGGTTCCCTAAGCAAGCGCTTAGATACTGTGTCGGTGATTTGCGCTATATAAATACATGTACATTTACATTTACATGTTATGAATGATGTAATATGTGACGTCATCAGCAGTGCATTGTTGGGGCGCGAGTTATAGTTAGCTCAACTAACTATAACAAGGGAATTTCTATGGTTTTCTATAAGTGCAATGTCCAACTAACTATAACGTCCCTGAAACCTATGTTTTTTCAATGAATATATATATATATATATATATATATATATATATGTATATATATATACACACAATCCTGTGTGGAGTCCCTTTTGTGGTGTAATCATTGTGTTGCTCTGTGACTGCCAGAGGATGAGCACAGGTTATCTTTGGTGTGTAACTTTCTTGCCCTGACTAGAGTGATGGGTTCTGCCTGGCTTCAATGCATACCCTAGCCAACCAGAAACCCCATTTCTAACAATGTTTGCTGCACAATTTAAATGCCAAACATGTTCAAGACGGCTCAAACAGGGGCTCTTAGAGCATTACTGTCTCCTTGTTAATTTGTTAGCTCAATCTCCTAACAAGGAATTGAGAGAATTTGTTGTGTACAGTGGAGTTCTGACCTTGAAAGTTCACACTCCTTTTACCTCAAGCGAATAGCATGGTAGACTAATTTATAGCCACATTGGAGAACGCTATGAAAGTTACCCATGGATGCTTTTTGGGAGGGAGATAAGCACCCAGATCCATTAGGACCAGGGCCGGACTGACTACCGGGCAGTTTGGAATGCTGCCGAGCTGGGGGTTGATTTCACTGCCGTGGGGGCCGAGTTTGTTCATGGAGACCTGCGTGTGCTTCGAAATAATTAATGCAAAACGAATAGTGCCAATAGCTGCCCACTCACCAGCCCTCTCGCAGCAACATGCATGTCGCATAAATAAGCAGACAAGACAACTTTTTTACTGGAGAAAAATTGCTGCAGGTTTATTAGCATACACAACTGCCAACTCCACCTGCAACACAAATGAGAAAAGATTAGAAGACATTTCCCCCCACCCTGAAAGCGCCGGGTATGCGGTAGGGAGGGAAACGGCGTCAGGGTGAGGGGACAGCAGACAAGGAGGCCGCTAGGTGGGCGGGGGAGGAATATATACTCTTCCCCGCCCACACCAGCCCGGAAGTGCCGGGCGTGACCCTTGCAGGGATCACATAGCACTGGGCTGCCCCCGTGTGCCATCTTGTGGCACTATGGGGGTCGCCCTCTTACTAGTGTCCCCTGCGGGGACGTGTCGGTCGGCCTGCATAGTGCCAATATCGGCCCACTCACCAACCCTCTCGCAGCAACATGCATGTCACATAAATAAGCAGAGAAGACAACTTTTTTGTTGGAGAAAAATTGCTGCTGGTTTATTAGCATACACAAATGCCAACAAGGTGGGTTATCTTACAGACGATCCAAAGGCAAGCCGCCCCTCGCGGCCTACCACCTAATGGGCCAATTTGCATCGTGGCCTTAGCCAATCGGTGCTTAGCGGTTGTGGTGAGGAGATAGCCTCTCCCACTTCCAGTGAACCATTGGTCCACCCTCTTGCTCACGCCCCCCCCTACGAGGGGCGGAGCGTTCAAGCGACCCCCAGTTGTACAGGTTTCCAACCGCCCGTAGGATAGCGGGGCGCTGTCGCACCTCCAGGGTCCACCGCACAGACTTCCTGGGGATATTAGGCCTCAGCATCCATTGTGCTCCTGAAGAGGGTACTCCCGGGTACCTTTCCGCCTCTGGATCGCCCTGTAACCCCGCCACAGCCCTGGGTGTGGCGACCGTCGCAGCCAGGGGC
The DNA here is from genome assembly GCF_964261635.1 of Lissotriton helveticus. Lineage (NCBI taxonomy): Eukaryota > Metazoa > Chordata > Amphibia > Caudata > Salamandridae > Lissotriton > Lissotriton helveticus. The sequence goes on from NC_136059.1 coordinate 823,937,803, forward strand.
TCCCACCAAGGCCGGCATTACTCCTAGCTGTTCTATACTCGCTATTACTAGAGCCTCTTCCCTATCCAGCAAAAACAGGTCCATACAAAATGGACCGCTGACTCCAACGTCCTGAAACACCATGGGAAATTGGCGTGTAGCACACAAGTCAATAAAGCCAAATCTCTGCTCAAAATATTGCGCATGGCGCAGGAAACCTCTTGCGAGCCAGCTGCCTCACTTGTCCCCGACAGAGCACCAATGCACGGGAGCTAAGGATAGGAAAAACCGACCACTAAGCTCACCTGTCACCAACGGGTGGCCAGTTCCCTTGTGGTCTTCTTCTAGGGTGCATGTGAGCCCCAAAGCCCAGAAAATAACAATACTTCTCCATAGCTCCCCGGTGACACAGTAAGGTGTCACAGCATGATGGAGGGAAATGAGAGTGTGTTGCCTGTGGATCGGCACTGAATCCTCCATAAAGGGCCAACTAGTGCAGCCTACCCTGCTTGCTGACCCTACGACCGGACACAGATTCCCGGTCCCTGCAAGCAACCTGTGTGGGCCTTGATACTTCCACCAGAACGGTGTCGGACTACCAGATTCTGTGTCACCTGCTTCGCAGAAATCCCTTTGGGGGCTCCGCTGGGACCCATCTGTGTCCCTGCAAATACTGCGTCATGCACTAGGCCCCTAATGCCCTTCTCCGTCTCTCAAAGACATCTGACAGCCTGATGCCCCCATGCAGATTTGGTTAATGGCATTGGGCCCCGCACACCCGGACAGTGTTTGTAACATGCATTTATTTAAAAGTTACCAAATACTGTGAGTGGCTGGTCCTGTCCTGTCAAGGCTTGTAAATGGCCGTTCCCACCTTGGGTGACTGTCGTGCCATGGGAAGTGTGACAAATGCACGGGTGTCCCAGTGTACCAGCCGAGTAAGGGGGGAGCTACCAGAACGAAACTTGACCCATCTTGGGCAGTGGGAACGCCATCGAGTCGTATTGACTGTCTTGGTAGATCTCGAGGATCTATCTCTTAGTGCATGCCTGCCCCCATAACAATTACATTAGTTGGGCAGCCCACCGCTGGCCGCAAGCTTCTCCATCAAGCGTATAAGGCCAGTTAGAGTTTTGCTCAGGCAACATCCCTTATAACACTGTGTAAAGGATCTCCTGTGTAATACACTTGTGCAAGTCATCCCCCTGTGCCTGGCCTTCGTTGGACCCTATGAAGCTTTTAACAAGCAGCCTATACAACTGTATATGCATCCTGTGTAACTAGGGGAGCTAATACTTCCTCCTCTTACTTCCTGGTATGAGAACACTGCAAAAGGAATCCAGACCTTCGTACCTGAATAACAACTAAATAGATACTGTCTGGGTGAAAAGCTTACCCAAGCACCTGGCCAAGGGCCCTCCACTGCGAGTCAACCCCTGTTGTAGGACATAGACTGAGGAATTCCTGCCCCTTGCGGACCCTTCACGTAAAAACAGCTAAAGCAATCGCCTACATGGCTGCATAAGTGCCAACATGTGACCCACGATAATAAACAAGTAGAGGCTATAAAGTATCAGCCTGAACCACAGTGGAGCCAGAGCTGAGAGGTCTTAGTGGGATCAGACTGGAGGAGGTATGTGTGCAATGCAGGCCCAAAATTCTGTGCAAATTGACAATGCATCACCATAGTGCCAATTTTCCAGGATAAAGAAAACTGGCAATGCTGGGTACAACTATGTGAGTGTTTCGGCTGGGCCAGGATGTGTGAGTTATATGTGTGGCAATGCAGGCACAACTAATCTGCAGGGCTACACAGCTTGCTCAGGCAAAAGTGCTGAGAATTGCTTGGTAATTGGCCGCAATGCCAATGCCTCCCATCTTAACTACAAAAGGAGCGCTACCATACAACAAGCCCATCTGTTGTTCTAGTCAAAGCTGCTTAGTGCATAAGATAACTAAGCCACAATTATAGCTTTCTTGCATAGCCAACCAAGAAATAGCCGCCCCCATCCATAGCTACCAAGGTGTCAACTGCTATGTGTGACATTTCCATCATTTCAGTGCACTATGAGTGACATAAAAAGACCTGAATAACACTTTCTTGCCAGCAATCGAACAATGAAGCTGAGTGAGACCCAAATCAGTAAATACACCCAAATGACCAATCAGAGACTCTAAAAGGCCAAGGATTAAGGCTGCTTTAGTCAGATATTCCTGAGCTAGAAGTGTGCCTGTGTGAAACAATAACAAAGCTACGCTACTTTGGGAGACACAGTGCCAGGTGTGGTATGAGACTGCGTAGCTCAGATGGAGCAGAGAAACACAAACTTACACAGTCAGACTGAAATGCCTGGCACCGTAATACAGGAGATGGGCACATGCAAACTATGCCTTGCGTGAAGACACACCTTGCGCTGAAGGGGGAAAACGGCGTGCGCCGGCTTCGCCTCATCCAGAGCACGCCAACCCAGTCTATTATCAGAATGACGCCGACCAAGTCCAAGTCTCTTTATATTCTTCTCAGCCTGTGAGAGCGAAACTAACACCAATGGTCGCGCTACTGACCCACAGCGTAAAGATAACCGAGCCTAGTATGCCTCCCTGCAAAGCTGCACGCTGCGCTGCCAGGGCAATGTGTTCTACTCTTATAACATCACTAAAAGGTTACTTTTAGATCAAAACTGAACCTCCAAATGCAAGTTGGAAGAGGCACCCAATAATTCCATTACTATTAGTGAGCTGCTGCGTAAACGTATTGCAAACACGTAACCATCCCCGAATAATGTATGGAAACACATTCTGAAATAGAAGGAGATATGCCCGGGCACTGTCAGTAACTCTTCCCAAAGAGGGCATGAAAGAGCTGGACTGTATCAAATACAAAGCTGATCCAAACAGCTGGACTGTATCAAATACAAAGCTGATCCAAACAGGGGCCCCCAACTAATTATCTACCAAGGGCAACCGAAAATACTACCGCATGTGTGTTGTGCTGCGTATGCACTCCTGACCTGGTTTGGAAAATATAAGAAAAGTGTCTACTGTGGCGCCACCGCACCCTATGCGACGTGGCAAAATGTGCCGATCACCCTGCCTGACCCTGTTGCTAATACAGGCCCTTGAATGCCCTTGCCTGTCAGTCACAGACCCTGCCGACCTACTGCCCAGCAGCATGATAGAGGGGGGGGTCGCACGTACCAGTTAGCAATTCTATCAGCCTCTACAGAGGCTCAAGATTGCGTAAAGCATGTGTCACTGTTCTGGCAAGGCACCCGGACACCCTTCCCCATCAGAAATGTGGAAAATAGAGATGTCGCTGGTTCCTAAATAAGTGCATATGCATTATCCGCTGAATAATGATAACCAGAAGGCAGTACTAAAAGAAAGTTCCAGTTGACCAAATGTGTAATGCTTGGTCTGAATAAGGAAGTGGAAAAGTATGTTTAGTCTCCCCCTGTCAAATACAAAATCCTGTTGTAATCGGAGTTGCAAAGGACAGAGGAAGCCACTGTCTCCCATGTGGGGGGACCCCTACCAATCCCCTCAAGCTTACTTGCTGTGGTCCTAACCCAGGTGACCCTACCTGCTGGCCAAAGTGACCCTGCTGGAGAACCAACCATGGCCTGGTTGGGTCGTGGCTCCCGAAAGTGCTAACCCTTCCGAATAGTGAGAAATGGACACGCCTGTGACTTGGAGGTACAGGAGTACGTGTGTAAAATGCACTTGTAAAGGTAAACCATGCCCTACATACTCATGCTTGGTCTTAGCGTGCAGAACACAGCAAGGAGCATGCCAAGAAGCTGCCCCTTGCATAGGGAAAAGAGGAGGACATGCAAACTTGCCCTAATGGAATGCGCAGTCAGAGATGACCGATGCACATTGGTGTGTGATAAAATACACCCCTTACTCGTCCCCTTACCATTCTACCCAGCACACCTCATCCCAGGCCTTCGAACTGACCTCAACCAAATGCAATTATGCCCTCTAAAAAAAAAAAAGGGAGAATATACATATAGCTAGAGATATTCACCTTGACTAAGGAAGAGTCTACCAGAGTGTTCTAGAGCTAAGGAGTCTGCCATTTGGTGCAGTAATAACCATCTACCTGCGTTTGGTACTCTATGTAACATGCACACGTCACTTAACTCTTGTAACATACTAGTGCACCCTCTTAACATGGTTATTGATTCCAGTACTTACACACGTGCCACCCTTGCCTACGGAAACTTATGTACATGAGTTTGGCTGCCTGTCAAGCATTCCAGAAATTACCTCACCATGAACATTGCAAATGACCAGTGACCATAAGGTCGGAAACCGACCCTTGTAGAGCAACAAGAGACCGCTGTGCCACCAAGCCCGGCGAAGGCCTGTTCCTATTGAGAAGCGCACAGACCCCTCCGAGTGGCGGCAGTAGTAAAGCCCGCATGGAGAGTCAGCAAGGACGGAGAAGAATAACCCCAGCCCCAAACTTCCAAACCCACAGACAGAGCATGACAGGGGCACCGGCCCACACGGAGACGCATCCCCCCCAAACTAGAACGGACTTGCCCAGTTGCCAGAAATGCCAAAATACGTGATCTCTGTTGTCTGAGCGACTGGCAGCATGCCGGAAACTAACTCAAGAGGCAACGCCCAGGAACGTGGAACCTGCACCATGAGAAGTTCAACCTGTGCCCAGAATGCCGAGAGACAAGACGCTAAAGAAGCTTCAAAAGGAATGCCAAGTAGAAACAAAGTGAAGCGTTAGGCGGTGCCTAACGTTCGCTTGCGAAGCGGGCACAGCGAGGAATGCACCAAAATGAGAAAGGAGAAACACGCAGCCTAACCCTGGGCGCGTCCCCCCCTCAGTCGGAAGAGATCCAACGTGCGGCCGAAACCGGAGCCGGTCCGAAAGCATGAACTCTTCGTGGGATGTCCGCAAGCAGCCACCGCTGCACTCCCCAAACGGGGGTGCGGCCCACATGTGGCGTGGGCCCCAGAACGTTACCGTAAAAAGGAGAATGCGCAGGGCAGAAAGGGCTAACAGTGTGAAGGACAATATAGCTCCCCACGAGACACACTGCAACCACCTGGGCGTAAGCATGAGTGGACTAGCTAGACAGATCCCCATCTGCAAAAGGAGCCCGCCCTGACTCGATAACCTAGATAATGCGATATCAGTCAATTAAGAAAATGGAATCGCTGGCTGTTAACAAAATCAGAAGTGCGTAATATATCCAGCCTCTGAGATGCAACTCCCACCCGAGCCGCGCGGCAAACTAAACCTTGCCCGCGCGCTCCCCACTAAAATTGTTCTTATAGCGGCCTATAAACTGTCGCGACCACCGAAATCCTGAACCCGCTACAAGTCCTCATACACTCATCAAAATGTAACCTACAATCGAGATGCTAGCAAACCTTCCTTCGCATGTTAAACCTACAATGCCAGATCCGAGGAGACCTTCTTCCGCAAAGTCCCAGACATAGCCCCCCGAACAAGGAAAGAGAAGCCAAGATGGCCGCGCCCGGGCGCCATTACCCACATAGGCAGTATCCCTCTGCCGCCTAAGCCGCAACTGAGGCCAAGATGGCCACCCCCGGGCGCCATTCCCCACATGGGCAGAAATACAATGCCGAAACTGAAGCAAAAAAACGGTATACCACAAGTGCAGTGCAAAACAGATACCACGATCGCGGAGCCCCGGTAACCACACGAAATTCCCAAAAATTCCAGCCCTCTCGGACCCGAAGGAAGGAGAAAGGCCCTCCGCGTGTGTGCCAATTCCCCCGGGAACTCTCCAAGGACTGCCGTAGCCGCGCACAGAAATCACGCCAAAAATAAAATCTGCCAGGGGCTGCAGCTGAAAGTTAAGATAAGTCATATGAATACCACACCACCCACTGCTTATAACACTACTCATCACCACACCGTTTGCAAAACACAGAAGGCATGCGTCATACTGCCCGAAATATCATGGAGAACGTTACTAAGGTTCCTACGTGATACAACACTGCCACCTATTCTGCGGAAAGTAACGCTAGGCCTCTGTAAAACGGAATACACCATAGCAAAACCTGGCATATAAGAAGATGATAACTGAATAGAACAGGGAAATGTGTAGCGAAGCGACTATGACCTGACCGATGCACACACTCTCATAAACGAGAGAAAAGGTCGAGCTGCCTGTGAAGGGAAATCCACCCCCGGCCTCTCCCCGGGCTGGCCTGCATACCTAAGCTCACACGACTATTCTAAGACACCTGGGGGGGCCAAGGTGGGGGGAGGGCCTAATGGGACAAGGCCAGCAAGAGCGCGGCCAAGAAACCCCCACAAAAGCCTCGCGATGCACGACTAGTGCGCGAAACACAAAATCTGGCTAAAAAAATCTATGACCTCCCTGGGGAGAAATCCTATAATTGCTAATCACGTTAGCCTAGCGCGAACCCAGTCGGGCCTCATAAAACCCGAATGCAGCCACCCCCCACCGCCAGACCACAGGGTCCAACCGGGGTGGGGGACCCTTGCAGCCGCTATAAAGTGAGCCGAAGAAATGGCTGGCCGCTACCTTCAGAAGCTCTCTCAGATCACGGAAACTAGCGAGCCTGCCCAAGGTCGGGGAGAACCATAAACCCCCCCCCCCTCGTAGGCATCGCACCAAAGCAATGACCGGACAGCACCTACCCCACGAGGTGTTTTGAAGGTAGGGGGGGGGCTACAGACGTCTCCCCTTCTTCGGAGCTCCCTCAGGCGACGGTGTGAAACTCCGTGAGATGGAAGCCGCTCGCAAACATGAAAAACGCTATAGGTCTGCTCCTGATGCTACCTCAGCACACCCGTCTCGAAGCAAGAGAAAGGTCAATGACTCGTCTTAACCCATGCTAATAGCGCAGTGGAAACCTCTGCTCACGAAGTCCTGAAAATACTGTCTGCACCTTCACAACGAAACGGAATCAAAACGTGCTCGTTCCACTAAAGCAAGCCGCAAGTAACCATACCTGGCCTCTCCGTGCAATCTAGCACCGGTGCACGATCCAATACTACGCGAGCCCACACAACGACCCCACAATACCGAGGCCGTGCACCGGGGTGCAGGGCGGGGACACCCCACACTCCACCTGAGGCACCTCCTCTGCACCCCCACTGTCCCCTCACCTGAAACGGCAAGGAATCACCAAATCACAAAACCTACAACTATCCGACTCACCGCAAGAGAAGAAAAACTGAGAAAAACGGCACTTCGGCGCCCGACCAGGCCACTGGCCCGCGCGACCAGAGGACACCAAAACAGCATCAGGGTGAGGGGACAGCGGACAAAGAGGCCGCTTGGTGGGCGGGGGAGGAATATATACTCTCCCCCGCCCACACCAGCCCTGAAGTGACGGGTGTGACCCTTGCAGGGATCACATAGCACTGGGCTGCACCCGTGTGCCATCTTGTGGCACTATGGGGGCCGCTCTCTTACTAGTGTCCCCTGCGTGGACGTGTCGGTCGGCCTGCATTTTGTTTAGCACACATAGGTCTCCATGAACGATATCACCATCCAGCCCAGCAGCATTCCAAACTGCCCGGTAGCCAGTCCGGCACTGATTAGGACAAGCCTCCCACAGCTCTGGGGTGGGGAGGAATATATGAACAGGATTACTCAAGGTAAAGTTACACGTAACCGAAAGCTGACAAAAACGAATGGAACCAAGCATTTCATCTGTGCTTTCGGAATAGGGCACTAGAGTGGTCGTGTCTAAAGGTTCGCCTTCAGGAGTCCTAGATTTTACCCTCATCATCACGTAAAATAACGGACGCAAGAGGAAAAGTATTCATGATCAAGGTACCGATGGACGGACAAAATTGGACTTATGTACCGTCTCCTCGCACAAGGAGAAATGTTCCGAGGAAAAAACTCTAAATATGTCTATTGTCTTCTTAATTAAGGTTTCTAGTAGTGACTATAAACATTGTCATTTTAACAGCATTTCCAACTCAGATTTACAACAGCCTCTGTCCGAACTGTAGTTCGCCAAGAACGGTATATTACATTTCTCATAACAACGTTAAGTTACAGACGTTTTTGTAGCCACCTCGAGCTCACGTAGGTGAAACTTTGTGGCAAAAACAGTAACAATGTACCGATCCGGCACTATGATGAATTGATAGTCTTCTTTTTACTTTGCTACAATGTTATGGCTTATTTTTTAAATAAAGTTACATTTAATCGCACAGACCTCGGCCTAGAATCTCACAGCCCCCTTAAAGCTGGGAACAAGGGGTCTTTCTCACAGCGCGTGACCGGATCAGATGGTGTAGTTCCGCTTATCACCAATTACAGCCGTTTGACCAACACCCGCCACAAGAGTAGGGGTTGTGTTTGTTTACGTTTTACTTTCCGGAACACGACAAGTAGAGCGGGAACCTCGCGATATTTCGGGATCACAGGGAGTCGGGAAACAACTAGAGATGGAAAACGCCGATCCTGGAGGGAAGATAAGCATTTCAGACACACGAAAAACAGCAGTGCGAGTCTAGCACGCCGCACCTCACTAGAGCGCGCTGGTGCCTGCAGAGCGCGGCGTCACGCGGCTCCAGCAGCACGTCCAGGCTCCTTCCGCGCGCCGCGTCACTGTTTCTCGTGACGTGCCGTAACCGCCTCAGCCACAGCGACCCGGCTTGCTGTCACCGGCACTTCCGCCTCTTTTGCTGGGCTTCCCGGGATGAGACCCCGGCCCCGCCTACCAGTTTGACAGCAGAGGCCACAGCTGGGGGACCAGCGGCGCTACAGCGGCCATGAACCTGCACCAGGTGCTGACCGGGGCTGTCAACCCCGGGGACCACTGTTTCTCCGTGGGCAGCGCCGGCGAGCGGCCCTTCACGGTGAGTGAGACGGGGACGGGGCTGTGCGCCCGAGACTGCAGTGTGTGTCCAGAACCCCGTCTATGTGTATCCAGAGGGCATACGTTCTCTGATAGCCCCTGCAGCCTTCTTTGATTCTGGGGTACCATAGGTATTGTATATGCGTCTCAAAACCTTGTTACCGTGTCTTCCAGCAAGGAGCCCTGCGTTCTGTTACTGTACAAATCATGGAAGCTCTTGAACAGGTCCCACGCCAACTCGCAGGACACCGAGGAAGAAAGTGGAAATATTGAACACCTGTGGGTGTATGGGTGGGGGTCTAATTACTGCTGATGGGAGAAGTGGCCTGTCGCATGCACATGGTTCTGGTGCTTTTTGGAGAGCCCTTCCCAAGGCTTTTAATCGCTTCGTCCAAGACCAGGGTTCGCATGAATGACATGCATACTCTGAAGCGCCTGCCCATGCTGCAACGTGTGGGTGTGTGTGGTGGGACAGTGTTCTCTCTTCGCTTTAATCGTGTCTGTTAAGTGTTTCCGTGATGCGCATGATGCTCACTGAATTGCGAGATCGTATTATGGGTCGCAGCGCTTAGTGTTATGATGGACGAGGAAGTGTGTGAGGGACGTGCATTTTTAAAGTTTGTGTTATGCTGGTAGATCTGATAAGCCTTGCAGGTCCTTTTATTGTTTGGGTAGTATATATTTATATAATTCTGATCCGATTTCTTGTGCCGCTGTGGCAGGAGGTGGCACTCTCTTGAGATGTTATGGTTTTGTAAGAGGTAACATAAATGGATAAAAAGTGAGAGCGAATTAGACACGTGCCCGGATAGTCTGTGTTACTTTCCTCCTTCCTTTGATTGCCCCTAGTAGCAGTTTAATGACCTTGGCTCAATGTACTGCATTGTCATCCTCCTTGAAGTTAGCACTCAGAGGGGTGACTGTGTTAGAGCGCCCCCCCATTGATAAGCAGTTTGTGGCAGATTCTTTTGGTGGAGACAGGCCTGCCTGGTTAGTACTGAGTGGTAAAGCATCCTGGGGTAGCCTGTATCCCTAGTGGCCTGCATGTTTTGACAGTTTCGTTTATACAATCCAAGTCGGTGTTTAAAATGGAAAAATAGAAGAGCAGGTACACTGTACCAGAGTACCTGCTTGTTTCTGAGAGGTGCTGGTACTCTCTCTCTCAAAATACAAAAGTGCCGGTACTCCGTACCGGACAGTACCGGCCCATTTATACACTGTCTAAGTCTGTTCCGTTATTACACTTAATCTTCATCTGTGCTTTTGATCCCGTTTTGTAGTAGGCGTTCCTCTTTTCTCTACCTCTTTACAGGACATCTGCTCCGAAGTCATGCTTGATTTTCAGAATTATATGTCAATTAAATATTTTGAGACTCATGACTCGGGTACATTTGTTTTTTCCAACCATATTATTAAGCTTTTGTTGATTTCAGTTGAAAAACGTCAATTATTCTATTTCGACAACCTACCTGTATGTGAATCACACTGGCTGATTATTGAAATATTCTTTTGTAAACAGATTTGAGTGTAAAAATAAGCAAGCTATGTGGAATTACAGCAAGATCGTGTTTCATTTATCTGTGGGTGGTCAAAAGTTGATTTTCGTTTCAACAATATATAAGATAAATAACTTGGGGATCTACTACTTCATATAACCAAAAGAAATGTTATCTCTGTTACCAGTATGGAGGGTCAAGGTATTTTGAAAAATACTAATTGTAGTTTCTAGTGCAATCAGTGGATGACTACAAATGTTAAGGAAATATTAAAATATTTGGATTGTTGTTAAGCAAAGTGTGTAGTTGAAACTGAACAAAAGAATATGTTGTGTGCTAAATAATTCACCTGTTTTAAATATTGTATGTTAAAGATACCATGCAATGTACTCTTTGTAATGGTGACAGATAAAAACATTTGCTTTGAAGCATTAGATGAAGCGAGAAATAGCCACGTAAGTCACATTTAATTTTATACATAATGGTGTCACATGGAAGACTGTTTATACCCAATTAATGTCGAATCCCCGGGGATAGCTTTTCCTTTGAAACAACGTCCGCTATCAATTACACCCTTTACAATTATTAAGGGGCTTCCTGCTCAAAAGCCGGGGGGGGGGGGTGTAAGTAAGAGTGGATTTGGAGTATATTTACTATCTAGTTCGGATGGTGCCGTTAGCAAGGTTTAATCCTTCTTAGAAAGAACATGTGGCATTTAAAGGCTCCTAAAAGAAGACTAGGTAGGGCACCTGGGTGGGTACCCTTGAATTTGGGTATTCTGCGCTGGTGAGGTAGGCGCCAGGAAGGTAGGGCAGAGGTGGAGGGATAAGCCCAGTAGGCATAAAGCTCAGACAGGATATTAGAGGCTCTAAGTTTGACAAAACTAGAGATCAACAATCATTTCGTCCGCCAAGGCTGAACTGCGCCACCGGTCCCAATGGAAAGGATTTAGGCACTATTAGTTCACCGTTATTATAAACCAGATCTTTGTATACATTCCCAACTTTCTATTAGGAACATTTTATATCGAATATGAATTTTAGTGGCTATGAGATTGTTCTATTTTTATGACAGAAATCACTCATTGGATTGGCTTAGATGGAGGTACTTGGCACTTTAATAAGGCACATTGCATGGGTTACCTGAGAATTGGACTATTGTTGATTTTACTCTCAATTACGTTTTTTAAAATTTAGTGCATCATGTTGATAGTTTTAACTATTTTATGTCTTATTGTTGTGATTTTAATCAACTATACAACAAAACATACTAATTAACTACCCAAGCACGCATTTATCACGTTGAAACATTTTATGTTAAGACATTAATGTAGGCGTCAACACACAAATTCTGTTATTTCAACTGACAGGACATCAACAAGCCACATGATGCTAATGCCATCATATACTACATGTTTATAACTAAAACCAATTATGGGCAAATGTGTGAACAATTTGAGGTCTGTTCTCCTTTTAAGTAGATACATACATCAAACCAACCTCGACCTAAATTGGTTATAACACAGTTTTGACCTTAGCTGTGCAGGCAGCAATTTGTATTTCATTAACGTCAGATCATCCAGGAGATTGCTCTTAGAGAATTCTTATGGCAAATCTAGGCAATGATAGTAGCTATCCTGATTATTAATTTAAGTTGGAACCTTGGAATGTTGAGAGCTCCTCTGAAGACCGCGAAGTAGCTTCGGGCTTATAATGGCTCATATAGGCCCGAAACCCCACCATTCCAATGTTTGAATTCATGTTTCTCAATTTTTAATTTAGAAGATGCTACCCTAGTGTGTGGAATGTTCTAATAGCCTTCTGGCTCGTGCTATACTGGTTGTTAAAGGTGTTTTTCCTCGTTTAAAGGCCCTCGCCTGTGTCTCTATAACTTGGGTTCAGGGCCTTTAACTACTGGAATAGCCCTCGGCAGCGGGTTATGAGGCTATATTGTTTCATAAACATGACCAAACACAATATAGCAGGATCCTTCATGATCAAAATCAATTTTAAATGAGTGCATACATAGGATCCTATAACTAACCCCAAAACTATTTAGTAAATAAGTTAACTCAAATGAAAGAGGTGAGCATACGTACATAACGTTAATGAAATTGCCTATGCTTTAAGAGGTTGATCTTCAAAAAATATATGGACAAGAGAGTAGCCCAAAAATAAAATAACTCCCACTTTGAACCATATTTCCAAATAGCAATGAGCATTTGAGGTGATCATTGTTTCTGTTATTTTAATACTGTTTTCCTTCCTTTTATCCATCATTCTTTCCATCCCTCTTTTTGTATTATCTTTTTACATCCTTGGATCCAGCCACCATTCCTCATTTCATGCATCTTTTTATCCTAACCTTGCTTGTTTGCTTCATTCCTTCCTAAAATTGACCCATTAAGGGCACAAGTCCTAAGGAAATAGTTGGTGGAGAGGCTACTTACCATATTCAATTCACAAAGATGTCCCCACTAGTGACATCAGAAGAAGGGATGTCATTCCCTTATAATAATCCTAACTTAAGAGGTCAAGGGTCTCCTTTACACAAAAAATAACATTGCCAGAAAGGAAGTAAAAAAAAAAAAAGTTGTTTTTTTAAACTTTTTGTACATCACTTATTTTTTTCATATTCCAATTTTTAACTGAGATTAAATGGCTGAAAGTAACAATATTTTGAAACAGACATTTAGAACTTTGAAAGTCCATTTTTATACTACTTTTGTGAGTAAACAAATTACGATGGGTGTACTTTTCAGACCTACAACTTGCTGTTAATGCATATATTTGCTTTCTGGTGCTGTTCTTTATCCAGATCCAAAGCACAAAAGTGCTTCACATTTACAGTTCATAATGCTGTATACGGGTTATTGGTGTCAGAATCTCTCTATTCTTCAGTTAAGAGATTAAAACATAACCCCCTCTTGGCCCATTTCCACAAAAATAGTTGATGCTGCCAGTGGGAGGTAGGTTTACAAATACCTCAATGCCATGTTACGGCATGTAATGTTTGTAAACGCTAGGCCCTGCAGTGCTGGGGCACATAGTGAAGCCTCAGCTTGGACTAAGGGGGAATCGAGACCTCTTGCTAACAAGCATTGGCAAAGCGAACATGTCTTGCCCGTGGAAGATCTAGTGGCTTTGTCAATGTATTTTTTTTAAGCCATGCTGTACACATTTTTTTTAGCCATGCTGTACAACTTCTGTAAAAAAAGGATCTTTATACTATATCATAATATTGTATATATTAATGTATCATAATATTAAAATATGATTATATCATAACTTTTATGTTATAATGTGTAGTATGGCCTGTCATTGTACAGTATGGTATGGTGTGGCATGGCCTGTCATGGTATGGTATGGCTTGTCATTATATAGCATGTTATAGTATGATATGGCCTGTCTTTGTATAGTATTGAATGGTATGGCCTGTCGTGATATGGTATGTCATTGGAATGGAGTTACCTGTCATTAGATGGTATGGCCTGTCATTGTGTAGTATGGTATGGTATGGTAATCTTTGTTACAATTTATACATTAAGTTACAGAGGGAAGCGCAATAGGAGATGCCATTGAAGCAAAAAAGCACTTTACAATATGTTATTTTCATGCAATAATGTTTCATCCAACCTGTAATCATGCCAACATAAACCAATTTAGAACACACCTTGTTTTTTTTGTATGAAACATTTTAATCATGCCAAAGACTTCCTAGTTATTGTGAAACGTGTAGCAAAAAAGCACTTTATTCCAAACGAAACCATTGATTACTTATTAGTAATAGCACAAAGCCATTGATGTATTTTGAAAACATTGTTGAAAGTGACACTAACAACCTGTGGGGTGTGGGTGTTATTATGCTGCACTAAGAAGAATGAATGAATGTATCGTCCGTGTACAGAGTTTTCACGTGGGCTACCCAGGTGCCCGCGTCAAGTGGGTTCTCTCTGTTAGTGGCCCCATGGGTTAAGCTGTTTAGGTATCGTCAGAATTCTTGGGATTTACACGGTGCCAGAAGCTCAAAGATCTTCAGCCATTTTGCCTCTGTGTATTCACGTCTTGCAGTCCAAACCTGTTTTGAATGGCTTTTTGCAGCTATTTTGAGTTGCATTTTGGCAAACTCTGACCCGGTTTCCTGATAAGCTCTGCGTTTGGCGCTTTCCTTGACCGCTGGGACGAGTCCTAGGGTGTGTGATGGATCTGTATGGATTCTGTATGTGGTGCTCCCCCGAAGCAGTGAGGCTAGTTCGTAGTCGAAATGGTCCCATTCGTCTATTTTGCCCCTATTGTTTAAGCCGGTATGCTAGCCTGTCCACGTTTGTATCCAAGAGTCAAACTTATTGACATCGGCCCCCATTTGATTCTTCTGAGGAGTTCATGCTGTTCTTCCCCGTTGGGTGCCCCAATACAGCGTAGAAAATGGCGAATGTCTACTGTGATGTTTAACTGAACCATTAAGGCAGCATGGTCACTTTTGCTCCGTGGGTGCACGGTGTAGTTTGACATCAGTTTTTGTAATCTCTCGCTTATTAAGATGTAATTTATTGTGGTCTGATTGTTATAAGTGGCTGCAAAAAATGCCCCAGGCTTGTTCCTTATAGATAGAGAGTGCGTTGTTGCCAAATTATATGCCTGCATAAGGGTGTTGAAAACCCCTAAGCTCCCAGAGCGGTGGTTTTGCGATGCGTTGTCCCCTATTTTGTGCGTATTGAAGTCCCCAAGAATGATGGGTTCCATAGATGCAAACTGTGGAAGCAAAGTTTCTATCTGATTTATCAGCAGGGTAGGCTTGTCCTTGGAGCCCGGCCCATGGGTATTATATTAGATGTTGATTAGAAGTATTGACAGTAGGCCATCAACCGTATTAAGGCCTTTCAGAGTGCCGGCCATAAGCATATTCAAAGAGGTCTTTATTTCTGTGAAGTGTACTTTCAGCGAGTGCTTAATGTATATGGAAATCCCGCCTGAGGGTCTCCCAAAAATGTTACCTTTGGTGGCAGGTTTGGAGTATTCTGCATAACCTCTTATCAATGTAGGGTTGATTGCCCATGTTTCTTGGGTGCAAATTAGGTCAGCGCCTTCAGGAAATGTAATTGCCAATGGACTTTGCAGGAGCTTTGTGATCCCTGAGACATTCCAGGTCATGACATTTACAACCTGTGGGGTGTGGGTGTTGTTATGCTGCACTAAGAGTAGAATCAGAGAGGATGAAAAGTAAAAGGAAACATACATGGGATACAAACAGTGAAAGAAACAGCGCAGAGCAAAATAACCTAAAAACATATGCACTCATACAATCAAAGTGAGGTTTGGGAAAGTGACTCATGGTTAATAGCATTTGGTTCCCCATCAAGGGCTGTGGGGAGAGGAGAAGCAGGGTTTAATATAGGACATTGTTCCATCATGATCGAAGCGGCAGAAAGCAACAGTACTTCAAATCTTTACAGCCTAGACATAGAAAGGTACTCAATTTTAGTATCCGTAATAGTGCAGCCAAGCATGAGGTACAGCAACAGTTGAGCATTGACCCCCAACACAGTGTTTTCACTTGCTTCGACTAGATTGGCAGCAGTGGCCACTGTGTGCAACCATGGAGTCCGATCAGCCATGTCGCCATTTAGGACAAAGAAGTAATAGGCAGTGGTTCTTTTATGACCATGATCTTGTGCTGACATTGCCCAAGCAAACTCTTCAATCTCATAGTAATAGAACATGAAGGTTTTGGCATATTTAGGAAGTCCTTCTGGAGGTGCAGAGTACAATTATTTCAAAGATACATATTCTTATTCTGCCTCTTTAGACCGAGGTCGTTGTTTAGATATGTCTTCCTTAACAAAATGTTATACTGGTTTTAAAATGTAGCATACCCTGAAACCCACTTCTACAATATCCTGTCATCCCAAAAGATAACATGCCTGTAGGACAGTTACATGGTTGGGTGCCTTAGGTTGGCTCAGTGGTGTAACGAAATTTGGTGGGGCCTACCTGCAAAGTGCACAAAGGGGGCCCCCTCTCTTCTAAATGTACTTTTTTAGGGGTACACTGGTGCAGGGTCACCCTTTCGTCCACGGGTTCCAAAGACTAACAAAAAGAGATCGGCACTGGAGTTGAAATAAAATAACACGTTTATTAATCACTCATGAGAGGGACCACGTCCACACAACACTCTTAAGTGCTGCAGGATGTAGTACACTGAATTCTCAAACCATTGTCCATTTTAAACCGGTTTCTGCAATGTAAGCATGTGGACAGAAATGGAAAGAACACGTTTTAGAAGTAGCTATCAGCAAACAAGGGCAGATGAATAACCACTTGGTCAGCAAAGAGGGAGAGGGAGCAGGAATGCTTATGGCAGCAGTAAACCGTCAACAGATGACATCTAAGACCAGGTGCACTAGCAGCTAAAACCCCCTAGCACGTACATTGCTTTAGCTGAGTCAGGAATTCGACTAAAATAGATCACACAAGCAGAGTGAAAGATGGACCGCAGAGGACGAAAGAATTACGGAGGAAACAAAATGGACACCACAGCCAAAATGGCTGTAGCTTATGCTAAGTAAAATATTACACGTTTCCACAGACCCTTTTAGCATTAGCCTAGACATTTTTTTATGCTTTGAAAGGGATACGATAAATATCATGGATATCTATTAGCATAATTTCACGTTCCATATCTGAACTGGCATTTACATTTTGGACATTCATTATAGATGGTAAATAAGTAGTACAAGTGGAAATACATTGGCAGTACAAGTGGAAATACATTGGCCCACATTGAATACATAAACAACAAAATAAGATAATTGCAATAATTATGAATAAGGCCGACAATATTTTCAGACCCCATACAGAAAATATGCTCCAGAACCATCCAGTTCAAGTCCATATTCCTGAGTCTTGATGTATCTCTGTGGCTATTTTATGTATTTTGGAAATGGCATCATTCCACATACCTGGCAGTTGTTAGTGTTTGTAGCATTATGAATATGATGCAACATTTGTATGAAAGTGTTATTGAGATATGACATTCTGTGCTTCTTTTCATGATAGGGAAGAGTGAAGTAATAATATTCTGTGGGGACAGGAGTAGTAGCAGTCAGTAAGTTTCGAGCCAGAGTTACTTCCTCTACAACCCTTATTATTGGACCAATGATGACCGCAATCAGTCAGTCCAGTAATAAACATTGTGCAGCCGCTACAGATCTTTGCAGCATTCGATTTCTTCTCCTCAGGCATGTTCATCTCATTGACAAACAACAAAATAGATGATGCCTGAAGGTCCTGGGCAGGTGTTGGTTTCTTCACTAACGTTGAGACAAGTAGTCACTAAAAGGCCTCCCCCCCTATGGAGTCAGTCTTTAACCACCCAGATAGTGGCTCAAATAGTCTCTTTTTGCGATGAAATGTCTCTCTTCTGGATCAAAGTAGGTATCTAGATGCACCAGGGTTCATATGGCCCGGGAAGACTCCCTCAAGCCCTTCAGGTGAACCAGCTCGTCCTCTCTCGGTGACCAGAATGTCGAGGTGATCTGTCAGCACAGCTGCGGGCTCACAAAGGTATGCGGAATCTTTAGGCAGTGGCTGGCATGGACCCAGTTCTTCCTGTTGGTCACTCGAACTGCAGTTCTGGTAGTGGGGAGGACCGGCTCTGGGACATGCCAGCGAGTTGCCAGACAACTTGCCAGTTGAAACGATTTCGTAAGGACAAAATCTCCAGGTCGCAGATCATGACCATCACCCTGCGACCTGTCTGGAAGACCTTCCCGTGTCTGCTGATAAATGGAAGACAAGCTGTCAGTTAACTGAGACAAATAGTCACTCATCAACACATGGGGTACATCATGTATAGGGAGAGGCTTAGGGAGCCCCTAAATATGGGCCTCCCAAAGACTATATAATGCGGTGTAAGGCCAGACCGCGTATGTGGTATTGATCTGATGGAAAGCAAAGCTAGGGGTACTGGGCCATTTCAAAGACGTGGAAGCCTGTATTTTAGCCAATTTCAATTTCAGGGTGGAGTTGAAACGCTCCTCCAAGCCTGCTGATTGTGGATGAAAAGCAGCATGACATTTCTGCTTAATCCCCGACCCTTTCATGACATATTTGACAACTTACCCAATGAAATGAGGTCCGTTGTCACTCCATAGGACCTGATAAATGCCGAATCGAGGGAAGAACTTTGTTAGGAGTACTTTCGCTGTCGTGAGGGCTGTATTATCCTTCGTAGCATACGCCTGCACCCATTTACTGAAGGCACAAACTACTACTTGGACATATTTTAGGTTATTACACCGCTCCAACTGAAAGTAGTCCATTTGGAAAACCTCAAAAGGTGCAGTTGATGTCGCAAACCCTCCTCTTGGAGTTCGCGTTCCCTTTCCAGCATTGTATCGGTAAGATATTTATAAATACTGAACATGTTCTCTCCCTGTACTACAAGTGAGGAATACATCGAATTAATTTTCGCGTCAATTTATTACAGATTCCACTCGTAAAACCTTACCATCTGCAAGGTATGATTACACACGACAGGTTTCAATACATCAGTGAGCATCCATGAGCATACATTACAATCATTTTGTTTTTATTTCTTTTCTTATAGTGAGGCCCCTGAGGAAGGCACCAATCTGGTGCCGAAATGCATCGGGCATGCGATCAAGAATTGCTATGTGTTAAATAGTTTGTTGTTAATCATCAACACGAAATGTGATAACCATCATAATAATGAAGTGTTTATTCAATGAAAAGTGACTGTTAGATAACATGTGATTCAAAACATGAATTGTTTGGAAATAATAAGAATGTAATAAATGAATGGAAAGCAATTTATTTAGTTTGATTACGTTAGTAAAAATTTAAGGTGTGGTTTAACACCAAGTGAACAGTGCGTGACTGGATTGACCCTTTGGTTGATCTAAACTCTTATGATTCTAGGACTGACAACCCTTTCAGTCACAGCACCGTTAGATTAGGAGGATTAGTTTGAATATACTTGGAGTGCCCCCCACAAGCTTTTCAATAACTTTGCAATTTACTGTCAACAAAGTGGGGTAGCACCCAATCAGAAACATGCAGTTTGATCAGATAACAGGAATAACGGATAACAGAGCAACAACACAGGCATATACATCAGATCAGGCAGATGAAATATATTCATTGATTCAAGAAGTACGAACCAAGGATGCCCATGGAAGCTCAATCAGTCAACAACTCAAACAATTGGAATATCTGACACGACGCCAATTGAACCAAAGAATGCACGCATCTACACTTGTGCAATATCACAAAGCCAAGAGGATACCGAGAGGTTTAAGACTAGCCATTAAGCCGATGCTGTTCAGGTTCAACTTAAACGCAAAATTCATGGAAAAATGGTATAGCATTTTGAATAAGTGCTCATTGGACCTTATACTTCTTATAGTCGAGGAATTGTCTAAAACTATACGAGAGCTGGAGGAAGAGATCCTTATTCTGAAAAATGAACTGGAGAACAGGATGGAAATGAGCACATGGCAAATCAGTCTAGAAGGAATTAACCAGAAACTCGATAAGTATAGTAAAGAACTCCAGGAAGGCAAACTTCCCAATACAAGCGAGACACAATAGATTATAAACTCAACGAAGTTTATACGTGGGCTGATATTTACTCTAGGAGGAGATTTGACCCTAAAAAAACCGCAACGGCACCACACTCTTCAGAAGAAAGCTTGGTGACAGACAAGGAGACCACAATAAATAGGGGACCGGTGAATTTGAGCACACAAATGATCACAGTGAGCACAGAGTCTACAGGAGCAGAAGCACCAAGCAGCAGTGCGGCTTTTTTATCTCCGGTCCAGAACAAAGGGTTACCACCCACGGAACAACAAGCGGCAACAAGCGAAATCGGCCGACAAGGAGAGGAAGCGGCAGGCAAATCGCTCCGAAGCGGGAGGACAGTGATTTAATTATTAACATCTCGTCAATCACCTTGACCCACCATCAACTTAGAGTGTTAAACAAGGGGCTAACATTTGTACCCACCACTAAGGCCAACGAAATTGAGACAGAGGCAGCCCTCTATCGCTTCATGAGAACTTTACGTTTACGACATTTTTTTACAAACGTGGTGGAATCCACATCTCAGTCCACACAACAAAGAGAAGGACCTTTTAAACCCAAGAGTACATACCAACCACCAGTTTCACACAAGATGCTGGATACATTTGAAATCCTGGTTAAAAAGGACATTGAGGCATTGGATTTCCAAACTGTAAAACACCAGAACTTGACAAAGTCAGAAAGGCACACTTTGCAAAATCTATCTAACAACCAAGATCTGACAATACACCCAGCGGACAAAGGAGGTGCAATAGTGGTAATGGATACCTGCTACTACATCAACAAGGTTAATGAACACGTCAAGGACGCCAACACATCTCCTTTTGGAAATGGAACCAACTCGACAAATACAAACGTTACTCAATCAATTACTACAAGAAGCCATTAATCAAGGTTGGATAAATGACAACACTCGAGGATATCTATTAACCACCCATCCGAGGTGTCCAAAACTGTATATGATCCCAAAGATCCACAAAAACCCGATTGACCCTCCGTTCAGACCAATCGTCTCGGGGTGTGGGTCAGTTTTTTACCCCCTCGGGCGATATGTGGATCATTTTTTACAGAAATTTGTGCAAGGTTGGCAATCATACATCAGGGATACTACTGACTTTTTAAACAAACTTGCGGATTTAGGCAATGATTTTCAAAAAAACTGGATTCTATGTACCATTGACGTGGTAGCGCTCTACACGTCTATCCCACATGCGGCAGGTATAGAGTCAGTGGAATGGGCACTATTACAAATGGAAGATCTACAAACAGAAAAGATTTTGATATTACAACTTCTGAAATTTTGTTTGCAAAACAGTTACTTTGAGTGGAACAACAGGCATTACGGACAGTTAACAGGTACCTCCATGGATTTTTCGGGGGCACCTACGTATGCAAATATTTTTATGGCTCAATTTGAAGCAGACAATTTAATGAGCACAGAGCAATGGAAAAACATCAAAATGTATTGTCCACATCGATTGATATATTTTTAATATGGCAAGCAACGCAAGAGGAACTTGAGCAATTGATCATACATCTAAACACAATAAATCCGAGGATACAATTTACTCATAAGATTGATCATCAAACTATGGATTTCGTAGATGTGAGAATCATCAAAACTCAGACTGGGTTTCATACCCAACTGTTCACTAAACCAACAGACCGGAATATGCCCTGGCTTTCACGAGTTTTCACCCCAGAAGTCTAATCAGAAACCTACCATATTCTCAACTGATACAAATTAAACGTATTTGCTCAGACCCCCAGATTGGTCGACTAAAATGGAGGAACACTTAACTAAATACAATGTCAGGGGGTACCCAATGGAGGTGTTGAACCAAAGTAAGGACAGAGCCTTGAAAATAAGTAGACAGCAATTACTTCAAACAAAAGCAAAATCACGAAGCAACAAAATGGTGTTTGTATCCAAATACACAACACAACCCATAGCAATCAAAAAGATCATCAACCAGAGATGGGAACTACTGTCCCACGAACCAGATTTTAAAGGCATATTCCAGGAGCCACCACTGCATGCATATACCAGAGGAAGGAACTTAAAGGAACTTCTTAAAAAGCCCAACATCAGTCACAAGGAGACCACCAACAAGGGAACATTACGGTGTCAAAATTGTACACATTGTAATAATGTGATCACTGGAAATTCATTCAACCACCCCACAACTGGGAAAGCGATTAAATTAAGACACACAAGTGATTGCAACACACAAAATGGGTTATATGGGATCAAATGTCCGTGCGGTAAGATGTACGTGGGAAAAACTGAGCGGAAACTTAAGATCAGAATCACGGAACATAAAAGCAAAATCAGAAATCAGTCTCTAACATCACCACTGGCCACCCATTGGAAGGATCAGAATCATTCCATTTCACAGCTACGGTTTTTGATCATAGAAAGAGTGGAATTTAAACAGGGTATTGACATGAGGCTGAAGCTTTTACAGCGAGAATTACACTGGATAAAAATTCTCAACACCATGAAACCAGCAGGGCTTAATGACATGATTTATCATGCTACTTATGAATGAGCTCTGTGCCAGAGACTGAATTAACAAAACGAAATGATATAGAACTTGCAAGACTTGTAGTAAACAGGTGACATTGGTCCAAGGATATTATTCTATTCGGTTAATATCATCCTATTAGGGTAATATACACCCAGGTAGACTGTGCAGTTTAATCTGATAATGGGGAGTGGAATAAGATTTCATGAATGTCTTTAGCCTATAAACATAACAAGAGGAGGGAGGGAGAGAAAAAGCAGTGGATTCAGTCTCCCTTGATAATTCGTATAAACAGATTGGAATCCACTAAAAAGTGGTAGTGATCCTTAATGTGATGGGGAGCACACAGTGTTGTTTTAAATGCCCCTCACACACCAACAGGCCCCTTGGTGTCATGCTTCATCATCGGGGCCTTCGCACCCCTCTACGGGATGCGGCGTGCTACGACTCGCGGATACGCAGGAGCACTTATAGGTGAACTATGTGTATGTGTGTGGAGGACAAGGGTGTGAGTAATGAGGTGAGGTGAAAGGAGTGAAGGATAAAAAATACCTGGCTCGTAGGAACAAAACAATTTATTATTAACCCTGGGCGGGCGGCTACGCTCCGTGCACGGAGTGTGCGTAGTGCCGGCTTCTACGCATTTTGCGTAGCAGGCGTAGAATCCGGCACTACGCACGCTCCGCAGACGGAGCGTAGCTGGCCGCCACCCGCCTCCCTCCCGCCCTCCCTAAATACTTTAAATTAATAGTGTAAAAGAATTAAAAGGCACTTACCTTGCCCGCCGCTGCCTGCCGCGTCCCCGGGGCTCGCTATCTTCATTGCTTCCGTCTTGTGTATCTAATGCGCATGCGCGAGCGGCCGCGCATGCGCATTTCTCACGAGAAATGCGCATGCGCGGTCGCCCGTGCATGCGCATTGGTACACAAGACGGCAGCCATGAAGATAGCGAGCCCCGGGGACGCGGCGGGCAGCGGCGGGCAAGGTAAGTGCCTTTTAATTCTTTTCCACTTTTAATTTAAAGTATTTAGGGAGGGCGGGAGGGAGGCCTGCGGTGTGTAGTGGGGCTACGCGGAGTGCGGAGGTGGGCGTAGTTTCTCGCCCACTTCACGTAGCTCCGCGAAGCCCCACTACGCCCACTACGCCCAGGATTATTTATTATAACCTCGTCTGGTATTGTTAAAAGAGTGCAAGGTGAGGTTGACAAATATACGTATTAGGGTATATCAACCTCTGAAAGGCGTCAACATGTTTCGGAGTACTGGGACTCCTTCTTCAGGACGAGGATCTGCACATTGAATCCTCACCTTACTCACATGGATGTGAAAAAAAAAGTGTAAAAGGGTAATTTTACCAAAAAGCTAGGTGAAATGTACCTATCAGTGTTGTTTTTGTAAGCTCTGTTGCGCCCAATTGGCGTGTAAAGAACCTGTAGGACAAAAAAACACAGTAAACATCACAGTCGGACATCCAGGAACAAGGAAAAAATTAAATTCTTGTTATCTAAGGGTAAAAATGAACCGGAATCTTGGCTCATGGACCCTGTGGAGAAATCTTTAAACAGACACACACTAGACACAGACATACATATGGTGATAATACAACAAAATTCTAGTTCCCAAAATCACTGGCTGTAAAGGAAGGTTGTAGGCTTACTTATGGATCAAGATTGTCTGACCTCATGAGCCCAAGCGTGGTATTGGGGGATTCCTTCCTCACTGCTCAATATAGCAACCTAAAGGATGTTAAGGGTAGCCTTTAGTTTCACATATTTGTACCAAAAAGAAGAGATTGGATGGCCCTCGTTTCCGCAAAACAAACTCACGGTTACGACACGGTCTAGTAGACTGCCTTCCCCTCAACGCGGATCCGATGATGTGAAAGATCATGTTTTCGTGGCCTTTTATACCGCTAGATGCATCAATTAGTGGGTTAAATTAGAAACGGAAGGCTGCCCTTACATGGGTGTAGTACAGAGGGGAAGCCCGGTGCTGCGCGCTGGTCAGGAGCGTCATAGGCGAAAGTACTGCGCACGCGCTGGGGATCAGCGCGACTGTACTCGCGCATGCGTGTTCAGCGTTAAACGCGAATAGACCACGCATGCGCTGGGGATCAGCGCGACTGCACTTGCGCATGCGTGTTTCTCTAAACAATTTCGTAGGGAGGTTCATGCGTTTTTACACAGACGCTTAAGCTCGCGCATGCTAACACATGATAGAGTGGTATTTAGACGGATTTTCGGAACAGCATTCACTTTGCCCAGTCGTGGTATTTTGGGTTTAACCATTACAATGCCTAACAGAGGCCCAAATGCACACAGATTGTGGACAAATCTTAGATTTTTTAGATATTTAAAAAAACATTTGACCTTGAAGCATTTTTAAGATACTAGGTGGAGAGATGCAAATCAGAAAAAACATATCAGCGTAACTGGCTCCATGGAATGTCATCATTTAACCCGGTGTTGTCCGTCCCGAGGCGGAACACCCACCTCTGCTCTTTTTCAAACAACCCTGCTTCTGTAGTGAGCTGTTCAATCACTGTCCAGTGTATCTCATTAACACAGTGTTGGAATTCTAAGAAGTGGGCTGACATTTTGGTGGTTGATTTTTTGCATCTTATGTTACTTTTATGCTCATTGATCCGTATTTTGACTTGCCTTGTGGTCATCCCCACATATTATTTTTTGCAGGGGCATGTGATCAAATACACAACGTTTTTACTGTTGCAGTTGGTGAACGTGCGTTGTTCCCAGATGGTACCATTCGTGAAGGTGAGGGTCTGGCTTTTCTTGGTTAAATGGCAGTTGTTACAGTTGCCACATGGGTGGTGGCCTTGTACTCCTCGTAACCTTGTTTGTTCAACTTTGTTAGTCGGAGGCCTGGTATGGACAAGCATGTCCTTCAAGTTCCTACCACGTCTATGGGCAAAGAGTGGTTTCTCAAGGTCAAGTGAGCCACTTGTCAAAGTTCGCCAATGTTTGTTGACCAGTTTGGAGACTTGATTCGAGACTGGGCTGTAAGTGGTGACACAGACTGTTCTGCTCGGTTGGTTGTCTCTTACTGGTTTTTCTTCCAAAAGGGCTTCGCGGTTATTGTTTCTGGCTCTTTTCATTGCTTTTTGGATGACCTGATTCGGATATTTTCTCTGTTTCAGTTTTATACCCAAATCCTTGGCCTGTGCTTTGTATTTTGTTATGTCGCTGCAATTGCGACGTAGGCGTAGGAACTGCCCGTATGGTAAATTCTCCCTCAGGTGACGTGGATGGAAACTGTCAAACCTGAGGAGGCAGTTCCTCGCTGTCGGTTTGAAATGTGTCTCAGTTTTTAACAAACCTGTCTCATGATAGATGTTGAGATCTAAAAAGACCATCGAGCTGCTAGACATCTGGTGGGTGAATTTTAGGAAAGGGTTTTGGTTGTTGAGCCATTGCATGAACTCAACGATTGATTGGGCGTCCCCTTCCCAGATTACCAGAATGTCATCGATGTAGCGTCGCCACGTGAGGATTCTTTCCCTGTAGGGATTGTTTGGGTGGAGAATTTTGGAAGACTCAAGGTAATGGACGTATAGTCCAGCCAGACTTGGGGCAAATGTGCTCCCCATGCTGGTTCCGTGGCTTTGCAAATAGAGAGTTCCTTCGTATTCGAAAAAGTTCTTAGTAAGAGCTAACGAGATACACTCCATGACCACTCCCCGAGGGGTTTGATATTTCCATTGACTTGAGTAGAGTACTTCCTCAATCAGTAGTGTCTCGTCGTGTGGAAGGCTCGTGTAGACACTCTCCACGTCAAGACTCAACAGCATTTGTGACTCAGGGTCAAAGGGGTGTTCCTGTAACAGTTGGAGAACTGCTTTGGTGTCTCTGAGATATGTGTTTGTTGCTTGAACCAGAGGTCGTAAGAAGGCATCCGCGAACTTCGACAGCGGCTCAAGAATGGATGAAATCCCGGAAACTATGGGACGGCCTGGTGGATTTTCAAGGTTCTTGTGGACCTTGGGTATAGTGTAGAAATAAGGGGTGCGAGGGTTCTTCTGAACAAGAAACTTTACAAACTACTACTTGGACATATTTTAGGTTATTACACCGCTCCAACTGAAAGTAGTCCATTTGGAAAACCTCAAAAGGTGCAGTTGATGTCGCAAACCCTCCTCTTGGAGTTCCCGTTCCCTTTCCAGGATTATACAGGAGACAGATCAGACAAGACTGGACTGGACTATCTTTTTAACAGTGCTGGCAATATCGGGATGATCCCAAACTTGCATAAGTTGTTTTGCTATTGAGGATGCAACAACATGTGCCGGCCCGTGTGCCATGTGAATCAAGGGGTATAAGTATGCTGTGGGTAACTTCCATTTGGTTATGTCTTTATTCCTCCAACAGCCCTCATTATCCAGTATTCCCTCTTTAGACCATTGATCTAGTTCATTAGCAGAGGCAGATTGTTGTGTGTCCAACACTTCCTGCCTCGCATCATGCCAATGTTCAGCTTGTGACTTCACCACATACATAGATGTGGTACTTCACTGCATTGCGGTCTCACGGACTGTGTGATCCGCAAAGGCATTACCTGCTCCTATTTTATCAGTCACTTTCTTATGTGCAATACACTTAACAATTGCCACTTTCTTAGGATAGGTTAGGGCAGTAAGAAGATTATGTACTAATTCTCCATGCATTTCTATCTGTGTCCCATGTGAGGTCAGGAATCCCCTTTCTTTCCATAAGCGGCTAAAATTGTGTACCATCCCAAATGCGTACTGGCTGTTGGTAAAAAAATATTGACAAGTAAGTCTGTACTAAGCTCACATGCTCTCGTCCGTGCCGTCAGCTCGGCCGCTTGGGCTGACTTCTGTAGGATGCGAGCTGTCTCAGCTACTGTCTGAAGTGTTGTAATTGAAGATTAGAAGAGAGGGGTCCCACTCACCAAGGGGACATGAAACCAAAATAAGAGACTTCTGCCAAGAACAGGATCCCCCCGGGCTTCTTTTTAAAGCATACAGGTACCTTTCAAATCATCAACATTCATGTGAAACCAAAAAGATAATATACATTTTTTTAAAAACTCTTTTTATTAAACAAGCAAAGAAAAGGAAACATTACAAAAATAAAAAGTGAAAGCGCAGGTGAGCACATACAATCTTAATCACATGGGTTATTATGGCTGGGTACAGAATCAATTGTTACAATATACAGTATTAGAATCATGGGGATTCCTGTGCATCCAATTCCAACCTTGGCATAGGCGGTTCACAGATCTCACCTCGATTACTGTTCCACGTCCCCATATCTTCCCCTCACTTCTTCGGGCAACCCCTGGCCACGTACACTGCTTTCTCTCTAAACATGCACCAGTCAAGATCTTCCGCCCACTTGGTGACTCAGGGTGGCTGGCTGGCCCCCCAGAGCTGAGCTATATTTCGTTTGGCCACCATGTAAGCCAACGTCACCCAATGTTTCTGGTACCCATTTAGATCTGTAGGCTCCCACACATTCAACAGACATCTTTGAGCTTCTGGTCGTATCTCCGCACTCAAAACTTCCCTCAGTTTATCATGGATCTTCATCCAGAATGTCTGTATCACCACACAATGCCAGAGAGTATGTATTAAGGTGCCGGTTTCTCCACACTCTCTCCTACACTCTCCACTTCCACTTCGTCCCATTCGTACCAAGCGAGGCCCAGTAATATAGGATCTATGTAAAATCTTCAATTGCATGAGCCGGAGCCGCATCTGAATAGCCACTACCTTCGGGGAGGAAACCGCCTCCACCCAATCTTCGTCATCCTGTTCCAACCCATCCGCACTCCACTGGACTCTAATTCACTCCAATGGGTTCTCCATGTTATTAACCAGCTTCCTATATATCAAAGAAATAGTTTTCTCGGGAATGTGTCCATCCAGTACTTGATCTTCAAGAGGCGATGTCTCTGGGAGCACCGAGTTCTTAGGCACATGAGTGGTAGAGCGTGTCTCACTTGCCGATACCTGTAATGTTCATTATCGTGTTAACTATACAATTGTTTAAGAGACTCAAATGTGTGCACTGTATCCTTCCCGCACAAACCTTTATCTGGGTAATTCCGATAAGGTCCCACTTGTCGAACCCTTTAGTTTTCCACAGACTACCCAGCTTCTCTGATATCAATAGGGGAGTGGCCAACGTCAACTTGCCTTCCCAACCGAGATATCTATTGGCCGCGTGCCACACCTGTACCGCGTGCGCGGTCGTGCCAGTCAATGAAAACTTTCTCAGCTTGGAGTATAGGGCTCTATCAATGATCTCACCGAGGCCTGACCCCAGTCCATGGCTTAGCCTGGATCACCCGGGAGTCCATAAATAATATGGTTCACTGCAGCCAGCTGCGAAGCCCAATAGTACATCCTCAAGTCTGGGAGTCCAATCCCGCCATCGTACCACGGGAGAGTTAGCTTAATGAATGCTATACGGGCCCTGCCGTCCCACAGGAGTTGCCGCTGAAGAGCCTCAATCCCCCTAAAATAGGAGGTCGGCAACTGGTCCATCGAATTCTGTAAAGCATCCAAGAACCGAGGCAAAGCATCATCTTAAAGAGAGCGGCTCATCCGAGCATAGAGAGTGGGAGTGCCCTCCAGCGCTCCACATCCTTTCTACACCTGTTCAATGGGGAAACTAGGTTATTGACATAGCGCAACTGTGGATCAAGCGTAATGTAAATACCTAAATACTTAAATCCGACCGTCTCAATCTGTATTGGGCAGGACTGCGGGATCAGCGGGGGGTCGCCCACAAGGACAAAGAGCACCGACTTTGCCCAGTTTATAGCCAATCCGGAGTAGCTACCGAAAATGGCAAGTACATCTAAAAAGTTACAGAAAGTAAGGTAGAGCAGAACGTCATCTGCATATAGCGAGATTTCATCCTCCCAGTCGGGCGACCATCGTAAACCCCGTATCGATCTATCGCACCTGACCCAGGTCTCCAAAGGCTCCATCGCAAGTGCAAAGAGCAATGGGGACAGCGGGCACCCCTGTCTCGTGCCTCTTTCCAGCGGAAATTCACTAAACTTCCAGTTGTTGACAACCACCCTAGCCAGGGGCTTTGCATATAATAGGCGCACCCAACCGATGAACTCACTTCCAAAGCCAAGCTTCGCCAACACCGCAAAAAGATATTGCCACTCCACTCTATCAAAGGCCATGGTGGCATCCAGAGAGACCAGCACGGTCGGCTCGTAGATCCTCGAGAAACCCCCAAGAACGCCGTGCAGTCTCTGCAAGTTCAGCGCCGCATTGCGACACGGCATGAAACCGGATTGGTACGGGTGAATCAGAGTCGTAATCACCTGAACCAGTCGAGTGGCCAGGAGTTTCGCTAATATTTTAGGCTCCGCATTAAGGAGCGATATGGGCCTATACGAGGAACATGGTGTCGTAGGCTTACCCTCTTTATGTATGACTACTATATTGGCCACTCGTTGGTCATAAGGAAGCTGACCCTTCTCTCTGCTTTCCAAAAACATGGTGCGGACATGCAGGGCAAGTCTACGGCATCTAACTAGTAGAGCTCGATCGGTATCCCATTAGGGCCCGTTGCTTTACCGGATTTTATCTGTCTGATGGCCTGCGCTACTTCATCATCAGAAAAAGGAGAGTCTAGATAGCTCCTGTTCTCCTCCGACAAACTCGGCATAGCAATGTCCTTGATCTTTTCACTATTCTCAGCCTTAGTAAATTCACTGTCGGCGTTATAGACCTTCTGGTAGTATTCCGAAAACTCATCTGCCACCGCCTGCAGATCTGTGATTCTACGGGAGTCCGTCCCCTCCAATTCAGGAACCAGCCTGGATGCCCACTCCGCGTGCTCAAGCCAAGCAATCAGTTTACCGGCTTTATCGCCGTGCTCCTATATACGGCTCTGCACTGTGTTATTTTGAGCAATCGCTCTATCTCTCACAAGGCCCTTATATTCCTCCTGTCGGAGTCTCAGTAAGTGGTGCTCCTAGGGCGTTGGCGACCTAGCAACCCTCTCCTCCAAAAGTAGAACCTCTGCCTCCTTCTGAGCTACCTCTGCCTGACTTTTCCTCTTTTTCCCCGTCACTAAGGACAGGACCTCACCCCTCGCTACTGTTTTGTATGCTTCCCAGAGTGACTGCGCCGAGTCGCCTGAGCCCACATTTTCCAAGAAATAACGGTCTGACATTCGAAGTACCTCTTTTTTAATAGCAGGGTCCTGTAGCTGCCAGGCCTTAATTGGAGCTATCCTGCCCACTGCCGGTCGACCAGGGGCAAGCTCTAACCATAGTGGAGAGTGATCAGAGATACCCCAGCCAAGATACTTCACCTCTTGGATCGTGATCGCCATCACCGCTGGCAGCAATATGTAGTCTAACCTAGACAAGCTACCATGCGCTGCTGAAATGTGAGTGAAATGTGTCCGTGTTGGTTTGCGGACTCGCCAGCTATCAACCAACCCTAACGTATCCAGGAATTCTGAAAGCCACGTTTTTGACATTTCCAAGCGCTCGCGGTGGGCTACGGTCAACCTCTCCATCTAATACGGCATTAAAGTCGCCTCCCAAGACTAGGCTACCCAGAGGCAGCGTAAGAAAAACTGAGCTCAAATCACGAAAAGTCCCAGTCTGGAGGCCCGGCGGTACATAGATAGATAGATAGTAAGGTGACCATCCTGTCCCCCACTCGCCCCGACACTCCCACATACCTGCCCCTCTGATCCAACCACGTAGCCTGCACGGACATGGGGAAGGAATTCTTGACCAAAATCCCAGCCCCCTAGAGCCGGTGGTAAACCCAGCATGCGCCACCAACTTATATCCCCCTTATGGAGGGCCAAGCATCTATTACCGACTAAGTGTGTCTCCTGCAGCAACACCACACCTGGGGAGTGCCTCCTAATAAGCTGGCTAACCATCCCTCTCTTGATCTTGTCACCCAAGCCATTCACATCCCAACTCCGTACTCTCATCCCCGATCCTCGACTACCCTGTGCCATTCAACCCACGTTGAGAACATCGCGCTACATTGTAATCACCTGACTCGAAAAAACAAAAAGACCACAACAACCACACGAAACATTCCCAACCCACCTCCCCCCACCTTGCACCCCTGCTCGCGGCATTCGCCAAACCCCAATTCGCAGTGTGCCTGTCGCTCCATATTCTAACTAACCAATTATTTAAATGTAGATCAGAGGTGGATGTCAGAGCCCCGCATCTCCGCCCCCGCCCCTAAAAACAATAACTTGCACCTTGTGTAACATCCAGTTCAAAAAGGCCGCTCCATAGGAATGTCTCGGAAGCAGTCCCTCTCCCCACCAAACGCATTGCTCAAACCACATCGATACTTATCATTCCTGTTCCTGTGCCTCGTGTCCATCCTCACCACCTCCTCCCTGGAGATCCTCCTGGGGGGGAAGACCCTCCAGCCAATCTGAAGAAATTTCAGGGTTATCGAAGAACCAAAGTTTCCCCACAACCTCAACGCTCAACTTGGCCGGGAACAACATAGCATATTTTAAACCTGTATCTCTGAGCCGCTTCTTGACTCCGAGAAAACTCTGCCTTTGCCTCTGCACCGTCTGAGTAAAATCCGGAAAAAAGGTGAGGGTGGAATTCTCATAGTTCAGAGGGCCCCCCGATCTGGAGGCCTGCAGGATAGCGTCTCTGTCTCTGAAGTTGAGCACCCATGCGATCATTGGACGTGAAGAATCGTCCCAACTCTTTCAGTTTCAGATGGTCTCTCCTTGTTGTCTCTTCCCCTATCCTCCCTTTCTCACCTTCCCTGCCCCCTCCCCTCTACGCTACATTTATTTTGCCCTCCATGTTCTTTAAATGTTTTCCCATTGAAACCTAGCTATTTGGCCAACGGCCGGTGGAGCTATCTGATAGCTATAGAGGATATGGGTTTTGGGACTTCCCCCTCGACCGTCACCTACCCAGCCGGACTTTGGGCAGACTTTCCTCCGTCTTTCTGCTGTATCTCCCTCCTACCCCTTTACCCTTACCCCCTTCTCCTCCACTCTTCACTTATCTCGTCTTCTATGCTCTTGTAATTGTTTGTCTAGCAACTGATGTAAATTGGAACTGATGTAATCTTGCAATTTTTTGGAACCTCATGTAAAGCGCTCTGATACCTCCGGGTCTAGCCAGCGCTATATAAAACTCTTAAAATAAAATAAATAAATAAAATAAAGGATAATATTTCCGATGAAAAGATCCGGGGCCAAACCTTCAGCTTTCTCCGGAACGCCGATTATGCGCACGTTATACCTCCAAACCCGTCCTTCGTATTCATCCAGCTTACGGTGTGTCAAGTCGCTGGAAGCTCTGAGAGCTCGAAACCTCCTGCTGCAATTGTGACACTTCGTCTGTCAATCTCACGGTTTTGACATCCAGCAACTTGACCTTTTCACTGGTTTTGGTGAGATCAGCACGGATCAGGTTAACTTCAATGGAGACAGTGTCCAGCTTATGATCCAGTGATTCCATTTGGTGCCCCAGGGATGTCTTGACCCCATCTATGGCGGCCATCACATCTTGCAATGTGGGTTCTGGTGTAGGACCCATGGACTCTCTATGCCCGTCCAATATTCGTCACGACCCAGAAGGCGAGCTCCTGGGCTGAGTGTAGCGGTCCAACTTATTACTTTGAATGGTTCGGGACCCCTTAGTCAACCTGGTTGGATGTTTCTCACTCTCAGGCGGCGCCGCCATCGTAGGGACACTCGTGGAGGGCTACAAGACCACAGTTACAGTGGCCACGATGATGGTCTGTCGGGAAACGGGAATGCTGCCACTGCCAATCCGAGCCCGTCAATCCACCGTTAGGAAAACCTTTGTTTGTGCTGCGAATCGCCCACCAGAGCGGCGAGATAATTGTCGCGAGGTCAGCAGGTCACTCTACGTGCCCCGGGGTCAGTCCTATCCAGACACAGATGGAGGCGATGCAGAGAGAATCCAGGACCATAGACCGCCATGCGGGGTACCGCCCGTCCGCATCCTCACTGCACAAGAGGCGCCCGCCGATGGGGCCAACGACCACGTTCAATCGCCACCAGCCTCTCCCGTTCCAACCGGGCACCACAGAGGAAGCTTCAGCCGCGACCACCAACTGTCCACAGGGCACCGGCAGTGCCCAGGCAGCGGCCAAAGGCCCCCCACACAGCCCGTCACTCCAGGCAGTCGCAGGAGTATCAAAACAGGGGAGGTGATATGGCAGGAGGCTCTCCGTCTGTAACTGCAGACAGTAAGCACATCAATGAGCAGTTCTGCCTCAGTGCCTCCCAGCACTCCTCCGGTAGCCCACCACAACTCAGGGCTGTTCAATAGCTGGATCCCAGGTGCGCCGCACCACACCACACAGTCACCAACTCCTCCACTCCGCCGGGACGGGGCCCCCCCTGGCTCGGGGGGGGGGGGGGGGGTCAGTAAATGCACTCCGGAATCCCCATCACCGGAAGGACCGCAGCCGCGGGCACCTCCACCAGTCACGGCCTCGCCGGTCTCCCCCCCCCCCCCCACCCCCCACTCGTCCAACACCTCTGCTCCCGACCGGGGAGCACAGCCAGGATACCACTCAGCTCTCGCGCGGGCAGGCGACCGCCGTCGGAGCTCCGCTGCGGGCGTTACGGGGGCACAGGTTACTTCGCCCGATGCAAGGCCGGGCGCGGTCAACAGGTTCGCGGGTGTTGTCGCACTCGCGGCCGGCCGTCTCATCACGCCAGCCCCCGGCTTCAATAGCGGTGGAGCCCCAAACCTCACGGGCACACCGCTTCGTTCCACCACCACGCAGCGGGCCCAGAGTAACACCGATACGGACCACTTCACTTCCAGAGAACAAGCCACCCAACGGCGCATCAGGATGGGCACAGGATATAGCGGGCGAGGTGTGGATCACTCGGAGCTGCTGGCCTATTCGGCCTTCTTGAGTGCTCGCATAGCTCCGCCTCCGATAATATACATTTTTAAAAATATTTTATTATATATGCTCCTCTTGGGATTCAAAATATACAGATAAAAACACCTTTATGAAAAACATGCATATCATCAAATGTACATCAAATGATCAAAAATGAATTAAAACAGTTTTAAATTACACAATCAAAAGGGCTGTGACAATTATTGGCAAATTGTCACACCAAGTCTTACAACTAAATAAACCAAGGTAAACACTTTTTCATGTTATCCTTTTCCTTAATGACCCCTGGGAATACTTGGGTGCTTAAAGAACACAAAGCGAAGCGTTTCGTTGGCAAAATGTGGATACGCCATCTTCTTCAGGCTTAACGTGACAGATTAGTGTCTCCCCATACAATCCGTTATGAGAGACACCCACAAACAATGGGAGAACTGTTTTTCCCTTTGGTATGGTTGCTTCTCATTTCCAGACCACACCAAACAAACAAGAGGATATATTGCACACAGATCCTCCCTTAGTTTTCTTTCTTCTAGTTGTTTATATTGAACGGGGCCTGCTCCACACTCTATTCGTTTTCATTCAAACGAAAACAAATAGAGTGTGGAGCAGGCCAGGAGAGGTTTTTATGTCCCGGATGCTGGAGTTATTATAAGAGAATTGGCAGAACCTGAGTGGAAGTGATTTAACCAAATAGGAAATTGTTTGCCACGGCTCCAGTGGCGGTGGGTTACAGTAGTCCTAAAAAGGGAATGAGCGAAGGTTGTCAATCTCGCACTCATCAGATTTGGTTGCCGATGCACTCAATATGGTACACATTGTTCAGTAACAATATACAACAAAAAACGTAACAGATGACAGAAGTGTTTAAACAAAAACTCTCATGAAGGGTAAGTCTTGGAGTCTTTAATGCAGTATACAGCCAGCCGACACGTGTTTCATCGCACTCGCGATTCCTCAGGGCTGAAATGAACAGAAAGTTGACAATGGAGCATGTATCTCGTACGAGTATAATTACAAAAAGACCTGGTTCTTTGGTCTTTACATACTTGGTTTGTGCCTCTACTTCAGTGAGTGTACAACGATACATCTATATTTCCTGAGTGCCACCCCAACACATCCGTGTCGCAAGTGTGAGAATTATCATTCTTATCACTAATCGTGCTGGTGAATAGTGAAAATTGTGTTGACACACCGATAGAACTCGGATAATTCTCAACAGAGACAGAGTCTCTGACTATAAAGTGGTCTATCTGTGTGCGGCCCACTCATACAACATGCTTAGTGAGGTTTGTGGCTGATGTGAAACTCTGACTCTCGGCGTAGAAACGTAACATACCTAGATGGCTGTGTCCAGGTCAAATAAGGTCTAATTAATCAACAAGGAGAAAAAACAAAACGAAAACAGGAAAAATCTCATCACTAATAGTCAAACTTCATGTTAGACGGCAAAAGAATTCACTGTAATGGGGCTGTGATATAAAAAAGATTAAAGCTCACCGCTCAGCTGGTGATAATTCCGACCCAGCCGGGCCCTTGACCGTGAAGATACTCGGTATGAGTATGTGTATAGATAGGTACGAATCTGTAACCAGATTAAGCGACCTGAATCATTACGGGCAAGTTGGCATTTCATAGTATTATGAATACAGCCATTTCATAGATCTAGTCTATCTCTGTAGCATCAAGACATGCGACTCGAAATATATATATACAAACAGCGCATTTAGACCTCTCACATAGTCGACATAGTTATCATACGGATGATCCCTACTATTCTCCCTCTTAAATCAGTATGGCGTTTCTCGTATCCGCCTCCAGTATGGTTCTACATGGAGCAAAAAGAGTTCAATATAAACTTACATTGGTTGACCTTGAATTCTTATCATCAGTCTCGGAGGTCACAGTTTATTGTAATTTCAAAGTTGGTTGCCGCCCTCGTTGAACAAGGTGTTGTTCTGTAAAAATTGGGGGCCATATTGATCATTTGTCCCATTCAAATATTTATCTATATCAAGGTTTCTTTAGGTGCCACAGTAAGTGTGCTTACCTATTTGGCGGGGAATGACTCGTGTATGCCGTTTAAGGTTCTAACGTCAATGTACGCCCCAAGCTGAAAGTAAACAAAAATAGAATTGGAGTCATGCTCCTCGTGTATAGACGATCGGTATCCAATAATAAGTCCGCAGTATATTTACAGTGCTGTCTGGGCTGCTTACCTGTATCAAGCAGAGGAGCGGCGTGTAGCGTGTCCGGACCCCCGAGGCGTGTTCCTGTTTGGACACGTGATCGGGTCCTAGGAGACGTTAAATACGTCTCCACGTAACGTCGTTAGAAGACTAGACCGATTGTTGTCTTTCCGAACGCCTCCATATTGGATTCCCAGTAGATCCCCGGAGCTTACCGGTCATGATAATAGTCCATTATTGTGCGATTGGAAGAGTAAGAGTATGCTGGTCACAAGAACGAGTAGCAATATGCACCAGCAATAAGAGAGGGGAGGGTGGACATATAAAAGTAGCACAGCATATATGTGATATGCCGATTTTGTAATCGGTCAAGCGCGGATTGTGATAGTGAGGAAAATAGCGGTTTCAATTAAAATATCATTGGTCGACGCAAAATTGGCAGCGTAAGTAATGGGAGAAATAAAAGTTCCCCCAGGTGAGCTAAACCGTGAGCTGTTTGTATATATATATTTCGAGTCGCATGTTTTGATGCTACAGAGATAGACTAGATCTATGAAATGGCTGTATTCATAATACTATGAAATGCCAACTTGCCCGTAATGATTCAGGTCGCTTAATCTGGTTACAGATTCGTACCTATCTATACACATACTCATACCGAGTATCTTCACGGTCAAGGGCCCGGCTGGGTCGGAATTATCACCAGCTGAGCGGTGAGCTTTAATCTTTTTTATATCACAGCCCCATTACAGTGAATTCTTTTGCCGTCTAACATGAAGTTTGACTATTAGTGATGAGATTTTTCCTGTTTTCGTTTTGTTTTTTCTCCTTGTTGATTAATTAGACCTTATTTGACCTGGACACAGCCATCTAGGTATGTTACGTTTCTACGCCGAGAGTCAGAGTTTCACATCAGCCACAAACCTCACTAAGCATGTTGTATGAGTGGGCCGCACACAGATAGACCACTTTATAGTCAGAGACTCTGTCTCTGTTGAGAATTATCCGAGTTCTATCGGTGTGTCAACACACTTTTCACTATTCACCAGCACGATTAGTGATAAGAATGATAATTCTCACACTTGCGACACGGATGTGTTGGGGTGGCACTCAGGAAATATAGATGTATCGTTGTACACTCACTGAAGTAGAGGCACAAACCAAGTATGTAAAGACCAAAGAACCAGGTCTTTTTGTAATTATACTCGTACGAGATACATGCTCCATTGTCAACTTTCTGTTCATTTCAGCCCTGAGGAATCGCGAGTGCGATGAAACACGTGTCGGCTGGCTGTATACTGCATTAAAGACTCCAAGACTTACCCTTCATGAGAGTTTTTGTTTAAACACTTCTGTCATCTGTTACGTTTTTTGTTGTATATTGTTACTGAACAATGTGTACCATATTGAGTGCATCGGCAACCAAATCTGTTGATTAAGGGGTAGTTTTTTCTACTCTAATTGAGTGGTTTAGGGTTTCTCCACTCGCCGATTTTGCACCTGAATAATAGTTAATCTGTATTGTGTGTGTGCATACATACGGGCAGTGCACCCGGAGCGTAAACTGATCCAAAAACCTTCACAATCTCGCACTCATGCCCTCGTTCAATATAAACAACTAGAAGAAAGAAAAGTAAGGGAGGATCTGTGTGCAATATATCCTCTTGTTTGCTTGGTGTGGTCTGGAGAAGTGTTGTAATAGCATAGGCAGCAGATGTAGTGCCATCGGGTAATTTCAGACATGAGCCATCAACCCATAACTCCCCATCATTACTAGAGAGAGGTGTATCTTGTAGGTCAACACAACCCTTTGTTTGCTCTTCAGTGAGGAATATACAATCATGTAACTCTTGCGACTGATACTGAGTAGCTGAAAATGGCAACAGTGTAGCAGGGTTTAAGGTCAAACATCTTTTCAATGTGATATGGGGGGGCCTAAAGTGTCAATTCATATCCTGTCATGCGAGCACTAGTCAAATCCTGCATCTTGGTTTGGTTTAGTAAGGCATAAACTGAATGGGGTACTAACACAGGCAGTTTGTGTGACAAAACTATTCCTTCACTCTGACGTATAGATACAGCTGTTGCTACCACCACTCGGAAACATCCAGGCAGCGCGCGAGCGACTGGGTCAAGGACAGCTGAGAAATATGCAGAAGGACGTTATTTATCACTGTACATCTGTGTTAAAACCGAGAGGGCACAACCTTCCCTCTTGTGTACATAGTGTGAAAGTCTTAGTGTAGCCTGGAGATCCTAATACTGGTGCAGAACAAAGAGCTTGACGTAACTGTTGGATGGCATTCTGACGTTCAGTAGTCCATGGGAGGGGCATTGGAGTGTCTTTAGTCAAAAGGGACAACAATGGTTTAATAATGTGCGAAAAACTGGGGATCCACAGCCTACAAAAAGAAGTAAGGCCAATCAGTGCACAGACATCCTTCTGAGTACGGGGCACAGGAGTATCTAAAATTGTCTGAATGCGATCGGGTGTGAGTGCATGTCACTCCTTAGACAGGAGGTGGCCTAAATAGGTAACCTGCTGTCTACAATGATGCAATTTCTTACTAGAAACTTTGTGATTATGTGATGAAGAAATGATACCAATAAGAGTGTTCCTTTTTCACACTGCTCAGGGGTATCTGCTAACAAGATGTGATCGACATATTGGATAAGGACCACCCGTTTTGGTGCAGGAAAGGAATCAATTTGTCTTTTTAATGCTTGACTGTAAATGCTAGGACTCTCTGTATAGCCCTGTGGAGCTCTACAGAGCCGGAATAATCTATTTTTCAGGATAAACCCAAACAAATAACGTCTTTCAGAGTGAATTAGTCTCGAGAAGAAGGCATTCTTCAAATCGATCCCCGAAAATGTAGTGGCAGTGGGAGGGACCATAGTGAGAAGTGTTGTGCTATCCGAAACTACAGGATATTGGGGCACTACAATTTTATTAACCTCTCGCAAATCAATAATGAACCTGTACATTTTAGTATGTGTCTTTTTTTCAAAATAGGAAGAATAGGGCTATTGCAAGTATTGTAGGTGACTTCTTCCACTATCCCCACTTTAATCATATCCTGAACAATGTGTGCTAATGCTTCTTCACCTTCCCGGGATATGATGTATTGGGGCAGACGAGGCAATGAAACACCTTCCTTTACTTGGATGTGCACAGGTGGAATTACCATTTGACCCACATCAATATCTGATGTAGCCCACAAAGTACAAGGAAGGGACGCCAGAGCGGCATCTTCTTTGATAAGACAGGATCTCTCAACCATTGGATAATTGTCATTCAAAATACCATGCACACCTTCCGGAGAACAACGTATTGTAGCACAAAAATATTTAAGCATATCGATACCCACAATGTTGTCCGGCGTGTTAGGGGAAAGCAAAAATGGACATAATGCAGTGAATTTGTCAAGTCTGAATTCAAGTGGCTGAGAAAGTGGGCTAGGTGTAGGTGTTCCATCGAATCCTATCGATGTTCTCATTCTGCCTGACTGGGGAGCCCTAGGAACCAATTTTTTAGACAGAACACTACGGGTAACCCCTCTGTCAACCAGAAACCGATCAGTAGATCCCAAGACATTTGCATCTACATAAGGACTCATTTGATCTTTTGGTACCTCAACCGGTCCCTTACCCCATCCTAGGCATCCCTATGCGTAATCCGAATCTACAAGTGCATCAGCAGAATAATCAGACATTTGTTATTGATTTGGTCTATCTAAAGTATTAGAGTAATTTGGTCCTTGTTCAACTGCCTCAAACCTGGAACGAACGCCTGTACCTCCCCTGTTTCCTGAATTCCCTGGGCGTCCTCTCATACTACCCCTTCCCCGCTGGTACTGCTGACCTTGCAAAAGAGGGGACTCAGAACGCCAATGCCCAGGCTCTTTACTATAAGCAAACTGATCAGGGGACAAATTTGCTTGAGGAAGAGGGTGCACTCCAGATTTATACATTGTACGTCCACCTCTTCCACATCCCCTAAATGGTGGACCATATACTTGGGCCAACATAACTATTGTCTTTAAATCTTTAACCTTCTTATCCTCCCTGCCTTTCGCTTCCAATTTCTGCCGCTCATAATATTGGGCCATAGTCAAAAGGGAAACTGGGGAAGACGTGATCCAAGAACTCTCGCTAGCCTTTAGCGATTAGCTATTTCCGGTAACATATTAGCGACAAATTTATCAACAAACAAATGCTTACCCATATCATCAGCCAATGACTGGCCACTAAAATCATGGAATGTCTTCTCAAATCTTGAAAAGAAATCCGAAACTAGCTTATCCTTTTTCTGTTTACAGGACGCTAACGTAGTCCAATCTATTTCCTTAGGAGGTATGAGAGTCTTTAACTTAGTCACAAAAACTTTAGTAAGATCTAATATCTCCTTCTGAGGCTTCTGCGCAGGCTTCCTTTCCGCATCTATTTTTTTCGAAATGTTCCCAAGTATCACCATACGCTACATTATTATATATTTTACGTATTTTTCTCCACATATCAGGGGGCAAAATAAGACCGAAGAACATATGAATATCTGGTGAGGTCATAGTCCAGGAGCTGATGGCTCCTTCCACCTCCTCATAGAAGGCGGTGGGATTTTTCCGATGGTCGAGCAAAGCAGCCTTAAGAGCCATAACATCTGCTCTATTCTAAGGAGTGTAAACCCAATTTATATAAAATATCCTTTTGCATCATCCGAAGTTTTATCATCACTTGTCTCTTTAGGCTTGAACATTCTATACAGTCTGCCTACTAGTTGCCTAGTATAACATGCATTCTGCGTTTGTGGGGCTTTAGTAGACTACAGTCTTAGTTGTTCCTCTACCTGCTGTGCAACACCATCGAACCCAGGCCATCATTATTCACATGCTGTGTACCATCCGTACCTGGCATAATATAATTTGAATCTAAGCAGGGCTTTAAGTGGGATGAAGCAACTGGAGGGTCTCTCAAAGGGCTTGGCCAATGTAATTAAGGGCGTGGCTTAAAAACACTAAAGCTAAAAATCTGTGCTTAGTGTGCCGCCCGACTTT
Source organism: Lissotriton helveticus (assembly GCF_964261635.1). NCBI lineage: Eukaryota > Metazoa > Chordata > Amphibia > Caudata > Salamandridae > Lissotriton > Lissotriton helveticus. The sequence goes on from NC_136059.1 coordinate 823,979,417, forward strand.
TATTTTGCTGTTTGTTATTGCATCTAATATATATTATACCTACAAGAAGTCAGGACTATTGGCTTTGTCAATGGTTGTTAGTTGCATAAGATAAATAAGCAGCAACTGTGGCTTGTATATAATATTGAAAAAGCTTCCACTTTTAGCCGTGGTGACACCACGACAATGTTGCTGCTCCTGAGTTCCAAAAAGAGAAGGGAAATCCAGAGATAAAATGACTCCCTTTAAAGGATTTTCCTTTTCCTACAACGCTCACCTGGCATGACGTCAGGCCGTAACGTGTCCACTAGTGAGAAGTGAGCAGTGTGAGCACGTGCACATCATGTGCCTACTGTCACTGCAGTCTGGAAAAAAAACGTACTGCCTGTGCCAGGGTACAAAACAGAGCCCAATAGAGACCCGTTTCGAGGCCTCCTTTAAAAAACTGCCAGTGCTCAGCACCGGTGAGACCCGGCACACTTAATGCCCTGGATCTAAGCATGCATGATTAGTGGTGTACTGATAGTGGGCAGGGCTGCTGCAGAAGGAGACTGCATTCTACTTGCGTCACAGCCATCTAATTTTGGTCCTTAGTTTCCATATCCTGTCTGTGGGGTATGGATTTTCCAGCACACCGACAGCATGTATGAAGATTTGCTAAATAATCTTGAAGTTAATTTGTCCTTTGTTATTATTTTTTATTTACAAAAACTGAAAAGTTTCAGAGTTATGGCAAATTCAAAAGATGTGTTGTGCCTAAGAAAGAGTGATCTCACCTTTTGGAAGTCCTTTTACAAATACTATCAACCCCAGGATCAAGATGCATGAAGTAACATTTCACAGTTTCTTCTGCTTATTTATTTATTTATTTATTTATTTATTTGCTATGTTTTTTGGAGAACAGCCTGCACTACATGGATCTTTTGGCACTAAAACAAAGCTCTTCAGTGAAACTACAAAAGTGTATAAATCTCGTTAAACTATGTGAGGAAAAAGCCATGTTTTTAGAGATCTTCTACATTTCAACAGATGGGTCTTTGCACCAGAAGAAGTTGACTAAGCATTCGGTTCCATGAAATTGCCAACTGAAGAGAAGCCCGCATCCAGGCATAGATCACTGTATCTAAGTAAAACCACAGAAATTCACCAGTTATAGTTAGTTACCTCAAAAAAATATAACTTGCTCCCTAAGGTAACTATAACTTGTGCCCTCGCCATGCAGTGCTAATTACCCACATATTACATCACACATGATGTTTTCCATGACATCATTGATAATGTCACTGGAACATTTGCAATTATTGAGTGCATGATGGAGGCGCAAGTTATAGTTACCTTAGGGCACGAGTTATAGTTACTTGAGATAACTGTTACTATAACTGGTGAATTTCTGTGGTTTTTAGAGTTTAAAATGTTATGTTGTTACTGAACATTCCACTTGACTATAATGTTACTTTAAGTGTGTGTGTGTGTGTGTGTGTGTGTGTGTGTGTGCGCGTGCGTTTGTTTGTTTGTTTGTTTTTCTTTCTTTCATTCTGGCGACCGCCAGTGGGTAGTTTTAGTTAGGACCAAAGTTTCCCTAGGAAAAACATTTATAGTTTTGCCGACAACTTTGGTGCCATTTGAAGAAACTTCCCCTTTTTAGGTCTCGCTGAGCCAGCGCATGCACTGCTTCGAGGCATTTAGTATCGGGGTTTTCAAAGTGCTACCTAGTACTTGCATTCACGCAAGGGGCATGCGCGCATCTGCCTCCCTTCCAGTGCAATCACTAACTTTTTCGTGCTGCTGCGTGCGCATCACTAGCGTGTTTTTATTTTTTGCGCGCATCACTAGCGTGTTTTTTTTTTTTTACATTACTAAAGCTTCCCTCGTCGGGCGGCCAATGCTTGTCTTCTCATGAAGGTGGTTCTTGAGGTAACCCGGTGCAGTCGTGATAATGTTACTATGCCTGCCCTTTAGAGGCATCACGCCTCCACCTGCTCCAGGTTTTAGTGAGTAAACTCATGCTAGCTGTATACTATTATAAATGAGACCTTTACACCAGACTGGGCGTTGTATTGCCCCAGAACGCATCCTTGAATTCGGGAGCCTGTTACGTTATCTTGTTTACAACTCAGCTGCGTTCCGAGTCCCTTTACAGTGGGCTATTGGTGTTACTTTCAGAAGATGAATTAATTATTAATGAATAAAAACAGTTATGGCCAGGCATGTTTCTATTTGATTTGATTGACAGTATAGGATCCGCTGAGACATTTGATAGTATATTGTATTTGAAACCCGGTTGTGATTCTGCCCTTCATTGCTGCTTGTGCTCCGTTTCCTTGTGCTGTTGCCTGGGCCTTTGACAGATACTGATGCTCAGTTTTGAGTGAGACTATTTCCCTCATTGCTAAATCTTTGCCTTTTTATAGTGCACAAAATACAAGATTGAAATTCACGTATCCAGCGCACGTGATGCGCTGAATACTTAAATGCAAGTGATGCTTGGGTACAAGTCGGCTGACTTGTACAGCCGCATAATTAAAAAACAAGCTCAGCAAGCAGAAAGGTCTGGAGCTAATCCATTACTTGGCGGAACCTTCCATGCAGCTCAGACGTTGTTATAGCTTTGTCTCTGGACAGCCAAGCAGCAATGTAATGTCAACAATGTATTGCCTTTGCCATTACCCAGTCATTCATTATTATAGCTACGTATTCACACTCTATTTCAGTCCGTATGTCACTGCCTGCTTCTCCACATTATGATGTTGTGTCACACACTGCTGGGAGTTAAATTACAAATCATAAGGAATGAGGTTTTGGTCTCCTTCATCATTGTACTTTACGATTTCATATTAACTGATACTTTGTGATATGTTCAAGGTAGTTTAATTCCAAATATCTCCCTCACTGTCTCACAGGTGTGCTCTTCACACATCATTGTTATTGATTCAAGACTGGTCATTTAGGCACTCAAGTATTTCCTTAGTAGGCTTTAATGTAGACTGCAAAAAATCCCAACAACAAAAATAACACTATAGCCAAATTGCACTGCTTCAAAAGCAATTCCTTATAATTCCCAATCTAGGTGCTTCCACCCCTGAGGTTTCACTGCCCAAGAAACCCCAGATAAACAGTAAATTGAATACAGCAACTAAAGGAGCACTCACTAAACAAATTAAAAATTAATATTGCATTGTCCTTAATGCAAATATATACATTGTGTATTCAGTCCATTAATTCCATGAAACTGGTTCAATTTTTAAACAACTTTATTCTTTCATCTTCGACAAAATATGTCCAGCCCAGCCAACGTGTTTCGTCCTTACAGTTTTGTTATTCCCATTTGTTTGTTTGGCAGAGCATTAATGCAACTCCGATCAATTTCAGAATAACACCCTCAATGTGGAAATTTAATGCCGCTAATATTCTCATATTGAGATTTTCCTACAATGCAAGGACCTTTTGAGAGAAACTGGGTTTGGTTAAAAGGCGCGGAGGGTCACTCTAGGGAGATAACAAGATTTTTTTTTTGCTAAACATGTTCTATCAAAGTTTATCCAACAGAATATAACCACACATAGATCCCTGGCTGTGGAAGAAACATTAATTACATTGATTAGTGCTAACGCTGCTATTTTGTCAGCTGTTGCACCCCACCATATATTTATTATTAAGCATACTCTTTACCTCTAGCCGCCCACCCAATGCTATAATCGGGTATATTCACACATAGCCTGCTAGCCAAATTTACATGTGGCTAGCTTTGTCTACTGACTGCCAACCTACAAACAATATGGTGGTATACCTTTGAATTTAGATACTCCACCAACAAAGCTGACCTGTTATTGATTGCTATCCATGTGTTATTCTGTGTGTGTTTTGTTCATTTGTTTAAAGAACACATCCATCTGTCCTCTCTTTAGTTGTACAGTTTTTTATTACTATTTTGTGGAAATCAATATATGAAACCATCACAAATCCCTGATGCAAATTATTTTGTCATTTGATCCGTATCCATCAAACAGCACAACTTTTATGTGTAAGATGTGAAACAACGTATTAAAATGCATCAGGGCTCTATCACCTGCTGCACCCCTACTCAAGTGTCTGAGCCTCCCCATCCTGATCCATTGTACCCCTACTCAAGTGTCTGCCCCTCCCCGTCCTGATCCATTGCACCCCTACTCAAGTGTCTGCCCCTCCCCGTCCTGATCCATTGCACCCCATCTCAAGTGTCTGCCCCTCCCCGTCCTGATCCATTGCACCCCTACTCAAGTGTCTGCCCCTCCCGCCTTATCCATTGCACCGCATCTCAAGTGTCTGCCCCTCCCCGTCCTGATCCATTGCACCCCGACACAAGTGTCTGCCCCTCCCGATCCACGCTGCACAGTCTAAACCTATTTGCTAGTTAGCTCAGTTTTGCACCTCTGCTCTCACATTTCAGTAGGTACGTTTGGTAGTTTTATTTATTCAGGACATTACTCGCAATTGATTATGTATTTCTTTAACAATTTTTATGTCTGGGTATTGACAGCTGAGCTGTCAGACTGGCCTACTTCTAACACTATTCATAGAATGGGCTTTGGGGTCCTCCCCTTTCAATGTTCAGTTATGGGCTTGAGACTTTGGACCAGATGTACGACCATTCACTTTAGCGAGTCGCAAATTGCGTTGAATTGCAACTCGCAATTTGCAACTCGCTAAAGTGAATGTATAACAGTGTCTCAGACCCCAATGGGGTCTCAAATTGCATGCCTCATCAATATTCATGAGGCAAGCGCAATTTGCGACCCCATTGGGAATAGTTAGCACTCCCAGGGGTGGTGGCCTGCTGGGGTCAGCAGACCACTATATCTGTGACTGCTTTTTAAATAAAGCAGTTTTTCTTTTTTTAAATGCAGCCCGTTTTCCTTAAAGGAAAACGGGATGCATTTAAAAAGAAAAAAGTGAAGCTTTTCAATTCCATTTTTTAAGAGCAGGCAGTGGTCCCTGGGACCACTACCTGCTCTTAAAAAAATATTTTCGCACACATTCACAAAGCCGAGGGGGTACCCTGGGGACCCCTTCCCATTTGCAGGTGGTTTACCACCTACTTGAAGTAGGTGGTAAACTGCCAGTGTTTTGCAGCTGCAAATGCGTTTGCAAAACAATGGTGCATTCCATGGTACATTTACCATACAAGTGACTTAAATATGTGCAACATACGCTTGGGTTGTTAGCGCTAGGATCTGGGTTGGGGCCAGTAGGTCTTCACTCTAGTAACAAAGATAAAAACATCTGGCCCCAACCAAAATTTACATAACACAAAATACTGCCACCACTGCTGTCCATGCAAAAGCCATAACTGGGCAAGTAATCCACTGTTGGAAAATGAGGGTAGGTTTGGAGTGTCTCTACAGGTCCATGGACTTCACTTATGTCAAGGGATTTGCTTAAGACTGTGCACATACTAGATTAGTGTGAGTCTAGGGCCACAATCAACAAACATTGGCATAGCCAACAGGTCTTGCTTTTGGGACCTTATAAGTATTTAATTATGCCGCACAATATCCTTGGTGCAACAACACCAACTGTTGCATAGCTAAACACTTATAAGGTCCCAAAGGCAAGACCTATTGGCTATGCCAATGCTTGTTGGTTCAGCTGCTGTGTTGAAAGTTTCGGGGTGATCTGTCATTCGGGGGCCAAGAAAACGGGTGGTCCTGAAACCGTGTTTCCCCATGTTAAGTCTATCAGGATTTTTCATTTCTTGAACACGACTACAGTCCGAACTGATGAACAGAATTACACTAAGTTTGACAGAGAGCTGAATGTTGGTCCAGAATGCGTGCATTTTCTGATTTGGTGTAAATTCGTTCAGTAGTTTCAGAGATATTTAAGTTTCAAAATCTAGATTTCTGGGGACACATGTCCTCGCAGTGGACTCACAGATGCTACTGAAATTTGATTAGCTGCCATCACTTTAATCGGGAAGTGTTGGCAGCCATCTTGGAACTCGGCATAAAGCAGACTCCCACAAAAAAATTTAAAAACAAATATGGGGGCAGGGTAGGAATACTCTATACCCCAGATATGGTGGTGGGGGGGTCCCACAGGATGTTCACTGGAGGTTAAAAGCATTTTATTTACCACCAATTTGTGGTTGACTCTTCAGCAACATTAAACAAAAAGACACCAGGGCATGTTTTATAATAATGCGGGGGTGCCCATGTGGACCACCCTCTCCCTGGGGCAAAGAACAGTAAAGTGATGCGGGGGAGCCTGCACTGCCGCCCACATACCCATGGATATTTATTAAATAAGTGCAGGGGATGCCAGTATGGCTGCACCCTCTTCTCTGGGGAACGCCACCTCCCTAGGGCAATGGGGGTGCCTCACAGACCCCCCCCCCCGGGGCCACCACTTACCTGGGGCTTTTTATTTTTTACATGATGGGGGGCCTCAAGAACCCCCGGGCTCTAGGGACCACCACCTCACCCCGGCCCAGACTTCTTTCTTAGAAATGGGAGGGGCTGCGTGCCCCCCGGGTGGGTCTCTGCTCTGGTGACCGCTGCCTCCCTGAGGCAGGCCCGTAAGGAAGGAAGGAGGGAGCTACCTAGCACCCCCTCATGGAGTCATATATATCCCTGGGGGCTGCCACCTCCCAGGGGGCTGCCACCTCCCAGGGCCAGCTCCTGTTATGTCCTGGCTGCCCACCCTGGGACATAGCTGTTTGTTATAGCTTGGCAGGAGCTTCACCGCTCTCGCCAAGCCATAGCACACTGTGCTCACTTTCAGCACGCGAGAGCATCGAAAATGCTCTTGCTTGCTGAAAGTGAGCACAATTGCTTTGACAGAGTAGGAGCTGCTAACATGCAGCCCCCTCTGTGTCAAAGCAGTGCCAGCTCCTGCAAGAGCAGGGAGTCGGCAGAAGCCGTGGGGGGCCTCGAGGCTACCCCACGGGCCCAATAGTGAGTGGGTGCCTTTATATGGCCAGACTCCAGAGGATGGGGTCCCTGGGGCCCAATTTGGGGAAGAGGGGTCAGGCAGCCTCCTCTCTGTTATAAACAAAACAAAAAAAATTAACAGACCCGCAAGTCACTGGAGGCCCGCCCCCTTTTTTGCACCACTCTGCAAACATGCCTCCTGATGCACAACTGCTTGGGGGATGATTTCCCCTTGGCTGCTGAGGGTTCTTTTTTTTTTCTTAATATTTTTTATTTGGAGATAGTTTATAAATCCTAATTACAAAAGACATTTAAAAAAAAAACAATATATTTAAACCACTAGCAGCATACCCACGTAGTGGGAATCAATGTTCAGGACCACACACCATAAAAATCACAATGATTATAAAGTGCAATAGTTCGGCTCCTTGAATATACAATCTGATTTAACATTGTTTATAACGTATAGCTGTTTCTAGCATCATAGCATCCCCAGACTGTTTTTAACCGCCTGTCACCAACCCAAGTATCACAGACCAGCGATGCATATATAAATGAGGATTTATTGTATATACCGAGGTCTGGATTACAGCCTGGATATTACAGTCTTCTGTTTTCTTTATTGTTCTTCTTTTTCTGCGTCTGCTTCGAAGCCCATTTGGCATTGCACACGCCCCCTCGGGAAAAGAGTAAGGAGAGGCCGTCAGTATTGTGCTCTTGCTTAACTGCCATTTCCTGCCCCAAATTACCCTGTTTTCCCTATTCTCATGAAATTCACACCGTTCAGGGTACGCTTTCTCTAGGAGTACCTAGCCTTTTGGCTACTCCTTTGTTAATCCTTCTCTGACATGGGGTTAATTGCCACCGTGACCTGCTTTTAATGGGGTTGTGCCTTGGTGCCTGTGACTCGCTCTGGCGGTCAAATAAAACTGGTCTGGGTGTATGTGGGGGAAGCAGTGAATTCCTGCCCACCTCCCTCTCCACCCTTTATTCCTCCTAGAGCCCCGTGAATACGTCCTGGGACCACCACCACCACCTCCCCAGTGAGTACCCGTTCCCTTCAGCACTTGCGTGAAGCTGTGACCTGCTGACAGGGTCGCGGCCACCTCGTCTGTGGTGCCTTCCTCCAGGGACACCTCTCCTTTCTTCTTCACATCTGCGTCTTCCTCCTTAGGGTCTCTGTCCTCCTTTCGATCTCCGTCCTCTTCGTCCTTCCGGTCTCCATTACCCGCTTTGGATTCCTCCATCTCCCGTACTACTCTGCTGCACTCCGCGTCAACACGGTCTTCCTCTTCCCTCCCGGTGTCTCTCTCCTCATTCCTCTTTTTGTTTTCTGCTTCCAGACCACCTGATGCATCAAGGCTCCGCCCCCTCAACGTCACTGTAGCCAGCTGAGGAATTCCTCCGGCGCCCCAGCGGGATGCGGGCCCGTCACCCGGGCAGGCCCCGTCCCACCCGCATTCTCCCACAGAGCCTTGAGCGTTTTATAGGAGCCTGCTCTTAAAGCATACTTTCTTTTGTGCTCCTTAATCCTACACAATTCACTTAATAACTGTGTAAAAGTTTGAATATCTGCCATCTCCATCTCTGCAGAATCCACAACCGGGCGGCCAGGACCAAAATAAATATCAGTTTCTTTGTTGTTGAATAGTTGCTGTTAAATCTGCCGAATATCCTAACACCATTGTCTGAGTGACTAGAGTCTATGGGACTTTCAGTGTGTCTTGGCAGTAATTGCTAATATTCTCCCAGAATCCCTCCAATTTCAGACACCTACAGATAATATGGGTCCAGTTCCCCCTCCCTCTAAGTTACATCTAAAGCAATTAGATGATATTTGGGGATTAATTTTCTGCAGAAAGTCCGGCGTACACAAGAATATGAATATGAATGTAATGGAGACCTCGTTATTAACCACAGATTCAAAACATTGGAGGGTGACCTTGGTTGCTGTACTACCCCTAGCGTAGGTCAAAGATCTCAGTTGGGCAACCTTTTGAGTGCATACTGGATGAGCCATCAAAATGGTAGTTATTCACGATATGGCCAGAATATACAATCATGTGTTAAATGAACTCGCAAATGGGAAAGATTTGAATACGAAAATATCAGATGCACAGTGGTTGTATTGTATTGTTGTCAGCAGACGAAGGATGTGTCTACTAACGTCCGATTTAGTATCATTCGTTAAAAAATTATTCATAGAGTATATTACACCCTAGTCAGCATGGGTGTGTTTTGGAATGACCTCCTCTGCAGATTGTTGGCAGTGTGGTGCACAAGACTATCTTGTACAACACTTGACGTGGGAATGCTCATGCATTTATTCATATTGGAATGCATATATTCTCTTTCTAGGAGTGCTATGTTCTAAGATAGCTATTTGAAAAGTATAAATCACCTCCTGAGATGGAAATACTTTATACTACAGGCAACTGTACTTACTGATGTGATGGTTTGTTTTTCTGAAAATGAAAATAAAGGTTAAAAAACTTAGACCAATGTATAAAGTATTTATGCAGTACCAAAACAGTAATAAAGCTGGAATATAAAACAATAAAATGCCAAATTGAACTTCAAAAGTAGAGTACGATTTAATAAACAAAATGACACAAATCTGGTAAGGGGAACTCGAGATATAATTTTGTAAAGTTTTAAGTATGAATAGCACCTAAAAGCATAAAGTGCAAATGATGGTAGTCCTGATAGACCGTGACCTAGGCGCAATTTGACACTGACTGCAATGGTGTGTGGGTTGGATATTCCAACCAGGTTCATCCTGCTCAAAGGTCTTGCTTTATGACAATAGTCCTTTTATGTCCCAATCCGCCAAAGGAGTACACTTGTAAATCTCCCTCCCACAGGACCAAGGGGAAGCACTTATCGACTCATGGTCTGTCTGGCAGAGGCCAAATAGTTGGGTCAAATCAAGATCCTGTCGCTGGGCAGTTGCAGGAATAGGTCTCTTGTAGCTTGTGTCCCTGTAGCTCTAACAGGAAGTCAGTCTTATGACCCTAAGAATCCAATTCTTTCTCCTGGGTTCAAGAGAGAGCAGGTCCAGTCCTTGAGAGCTCTTCTTAGGTTGCAGACAACCGGTTCAGCCCTCTTCTGATATTCCCCATGTACAGGAGTATTCTGAGGTGGATTCCTGGAAGTTCCACATAGATGGCTGTCACAAACTAGTGGGTGGGAATGACCCCTGGGCATGCCCTAATCAATAGTTTGGAAGTTCCTGAGGCCAATGCTACCCACTTTCAAGACATTGTCTCTGATGTCCTGGTATGTGTGTGAGGAAAATCCTATAGTAATCTTAGTGTCTTTCCACATCTAACATTAAAATTCAGTTTGAAGCACCAGCCTACCCCCAGTAAACCCAGAGATAAAAGTCTGGTAGAACAACGCAGGCATTTCCAGCAATCAGATGGTGTATACACAAGAATTGTATTGGCATCCTGTTTTCTCCCTGCAGTGTTGTATGGAAAAATTCTACAAACCTGTCAAGCAGAATTTGACATTCTAGCAGGGTTTTACACTGTAACTTCAAAAGGATGCTCACAGCCCTCTCCCTCTAAATTCTGGGTCACTCGGAAGAGTTATCTCTGCCCATTCAGGTCAGCCCATTGTTTGCTCCTGGGAAGTATTTCACACCTATTTAAGTGCTAATTACTGGCTGGTAAAAGGGGGAGAGCAAATGCAAATTCAATGTCCTGGAACTTCAGGCAGGGAAAGGGTAACTTTTTTTAGGGTTACTTTTCCTTAATATGTAATGCAAATTTGACTTCACTATTGAATTGTATTTTTAATAACTATTAAAAAAGAATTGTTTTTGTTATTTTTTTTAGCTAGTCCCATTCGCGATGTGCAGTATTAATATTTAGTATTGCATCTTAGTCTTTTCCTATGGAACAGCCAGTGTTGCTATGGTGAAAAGAGCTTTTAGACCTTTTCACTGTAAGGACTTTCGTGATATTAAACATTTATGTGCCCTACTTTAAATGCCATACATCCTGACTTGTGGGAGATGAGGTCTACTGAGGGGTCACTTATAAATATTTAAAAGAAAGATTTAGCTCTGCCAAAAGGGGATATTTTGATGGGTCAAATCTTCAGTTTAAAACTGCACAGCCAGGGCACAGTGGAAGACCTGAAGACATGTTTGTTCTGCCATTATGAAACCATGTGTGCTGCAGTAACCTAGTGGCTTTTACCTTCCAAGCTCTGGTTACACTTAGTAACAAATACTGATTAAGAGTATGCTAATTTGACCATGTTTACAGAGGGAGCACACACCCTTTACTACTGGTTAGGAGGGGTATACTGCACAGAGTTCTTAAGGCAAAAAAAAAAATAGGGTCAAGCAATGGGCAAAAAATCTGCGGTGACCATGTAAAAAAGACAGATTTCCTACATCATACGTTTTCGTTTATTCTATGAGAAGAAACCTCTATGGTTTCTTTTATCCTACATATTTATTGTTTTGATCACTTAGGACCTAACACAACGTGCAGATCTTGTTTGTTAACTAGAAAAGCAGGCTTTAGTACTTAGGTTTGTACTGGTTTATTTGGAAGATGAGCAGGAAAACAAACCATTGCTTCATTTTTGTGATGGTAAGTTTATCAATTTTGGTCCGAGTCAGGAATCCCTATGATATATTAAAATCATTGCTGCCAGTCTCCATCTGCTAAAGTGCCCGTATGAAAGGGATATGGTTGTGTATTTAGCTAAATTAGAGTAGTCCAACATTTTTTATGTTCTTTGCTCTTGGTTTCCTTTCAAATCCCAATCCAAATAATTTACAGAATGGCTTATTTTTCAAAACCTATTCAATTGAGATTACTAGCTTGAAGTGGATTACTAAATAACAAATGTCTTGTGTATTTCGCAGTACCGCAGTTACAGTATTTCTGTTAACTATTCATATCAATCAAATTGCTGACTGAAGAATTACACTGTATTAAATACAGTCGGGTAGCAAATTGAGTTTGCTGCAACCATGCATTAATAATTGTCAGTCAACTGTTCAGATCCCAGGGCCAGTCATTGCCATGTCTCATTCTCTTTCGTGGGTTTACTGCCTTGCATTTATGCAATCATTATAATGTGTCCCATTTGACTGCTAAGGTTTTTATTCTAACGGTCTTTTCATCTGCATATATTGTAAAAGATGCAGCAAAATTAGGTAGTAGTGTTCACAAGGAAACGTCAGCACAATTCTTTAGAGTACAGTATTATTATACATGCAAACATTACACGATATATGTGGAAGCAAGGAAACTTAATTAAACATGAAGTGGGTGCTAAAGAAACTCCAGGCACCTACTACCTCAAGGTGCTATAGGCAAACACAAATGTGTAGGCCGTATGAACTATTGAAGAATGAGATTCTAATTACAGCACTCCTAATAATAACAAGTATTTCAGTATGGGCTTTAAATATTGAGCCCTCAGCAAAGCAAAAAATTCTAATTGTTATAGAGAATAGAATTAAGAACAGAATAGATATTCTAATGGATAAGGGGAATCCCAAAATTCCAAGATGAATTCAAATCGAGTCCTCTTTAGATTTCTTCAAAGTTTTCTTTATTAATATTCAAATTTCATAAAAAAGTTTCTCCCAGCTCGTAATTCGCCAACACGCGTTTCGTCCCACACAGAGACTTCATCAAGGCTGGAAATATTAAACAATACAAATATAATTACATTTTAAAATCTTGACATTTCAAAATTAATGCAAATTTCACTAATACATATAATGCAAAGTAACAAGATAAACATTTTTAGATCAAATACAACGAAAACAGTGTAACACTACATTTACATAACATAAATTAAAAAAAATGAAAAAAGAGAGATTATATTTACAATCCTAATGAGAATTAATCTAAAGAGCATATATTAAAAAGCAAGCCAAATGAAAATGGCTCCAAAATTCAGACACATAGGAAAATAAGTAAGAATTAAGTTCCAGTATCTATGTACAATGATTACTATATACAGTTAAAAGGATGCACCCACCATAAATATGGTAGAAAGAGATCTATTGGTTCGCCAGGTTATTGGAAGCAAAGCTGCAGTATATATATGGTGGAGCACCTGGGGAAATAGAATATTTACATTTAGGATCTGTTATAAGGGGTACTTTATTAACGGAACATATCAAGAAGATGAAACGGGCGAGGAGAACAAATTGCCAAAAGGAAATTCAAATCACAGTGATTGAACAGATACAGTCACCACCTAACTTGGAATTATTGTCCATTGTAGTAGAGCGGGTATCCAGTAAAAGACTGGATAAGTGAAAAGATATGTCTCGTACTTGGTAACTCGGGACATATAAATGTCGAATAAGAGATTAGTAAATATTATAATCACCAGCAATCAAGACTCACCATTAGAGTAAAATGATGAGCATAGACCTGTATTCAGAGCATCAAGGTTGTTCAGGATATATCACAGACCGCAACATCTATCAAATACGAAGATGTGGCTAAACAAATAAGCATAAAGAACAAAGGAATACATGGATCAGGAAATAAATATATAATTGGTCTAAATAAAAAACACAATGAGTAAATATCCCTAGTAATAAGATAAAGCCAGGGAAACCATTATAATTAACCGTCATCAAACGGGAAATCCTAAACGATACATAGCACAATTCCAAAATATGAAATACAGAAGTATATAATAAATAGTCACATGGCAAAATGGTATGCCTAACCATCATAACCTATAAACAGCACTAATATAATACAGAACAACACCCCCCCAAAAGCGATGTGACCCACTTATAGTGAATCGATATCTAGAATGTATGTTGATCAGACATAAATTTGACAGAATTGTATGTCTGACTATTAACCCTATCAAGACACTAACACAATAATAAGTGAGAGCAAAGAGTTGAAGTATAAGGCTGTCTACGATATTACGATAACCATTATATATATCGAAAACCATTTGTAAAAAACAATTGAATGATGTGGAGACAGAACATCCTGATCACTAAATAATACAGTTAAATGGACCATCATACCCAAGATGTAAGATGGTAAAATATATGTATAGCAGTGTAATATATCCAACTGATATCCTCACAACAAAGTTGATATACTTATAAACGATGGTAGCACACTGACAAAGTTCGAATAAGTTATGATGAGCCCTTAATATAATATAAAAATTTTACACCAATAGTCATGAGTATGGCAATAAACACTAATGCAGTGAGTAAAAACTCACCTTAGCATGTAGATAACGGGCTTATTAGTCGGAATCCCATGTTACAGAGAGGTCCAAATTGTAGCGAAACGACCACCCACTATTTAGAATATGTTAATTATCGCAACCATAATAAGTTGCTATCTAGAGCGATCAGTAGCCCACAACAGCAAACGGTACAAGTGAGAGGACGGCATTATATATACTGGTTAGTGAGTGAAACCAGCCGCCATGTGACATGGAAGCCACAGTCCTCAGACATAGAAATACAGGACAGACTATATTGCAGTAAGGCTCGTAGTTATGTGGAACTCGGCAGCCATCTTAGAATATCTAAGACCTGACAATATAAGCTAGACAAACCCATCCGTATGCCACTTTACCACGACATAGAATTTCACATCCGAAAATTCAAAAGGATAAAAGGATTGTTATAAAACAATCGATATCAAAATTCAGTATGGCATCTCATTGAAGGTAAACAGTGATCTTTTTTAGAACCCCAGTAAGAACTCGGCAGCCATCTTGGAGTGACTCAATTCCGACAATAAGAACTAAACACAGCCATTCGTGTGCCACTTGACAGGGATAAACAATTATCATTAAATATTTAATATCCAAAGATCAGTGTAACAGCTGAATATGTAATGTGTATAGGACACAGAAACCCATACTGTAAAGTAGAAGCACTTGACATGAGCACCATCAATTATATAAGATAGTAAGATGCAGTACAATGATCAGAAGATCACAAACACGCGACACTATAGATATGGGTGTCAATTAGAATATCAATCTTTAAGAAAAACATGTAGTTCACGATCAGTGTTTAATCCCCCATCTACTGCTCTTAATTTGATTAACCACTGTGATTCCAATTTTCTCAGTGCAGCAACTCTGTCACCTCCTCTCGGGTTAGCTTTAACTTCAGCAATACCATGGAATTTGATCGCAAGTATTTCAGATTCTGTATGTGCCGTATTATAATGTACTGCCAAGGGGTAGCTTTTATTACAATTACGAATTGCTCATATGTGTTCTTGTATCCTCTCTTTGAGAGGTCTGGTGAAACTTCCAACATAAATCTGACCACATTGGCATACAATGCAATATACAGTGAACTTGGTATTGCAGTTTATGAATTGATTAATGTGGTGAGTTTGTTGGGTGTTGTATTTAAAAGTCTTCTTTTTGTCATCAGCGAACTGACATACACAACATTGGGTGCATTTGAAAAAACCTTTTGGTTTGGTTGGAAACCACATATTAGTGGAAATGGCTTTGACATTATTACTAACTATGGAGGGACTTATGATGTTTCTAAGAGTTCTTCCTCTCCTATAGATAATTTTAGGTTTGTTTGTTAAATATGTGTCCTAATCAGGATCCATTTTAAGGATCTTCCAATGTTTGTTTATGGTCCTATACACTTGATTGCTGTGTGAATTGTATTGTGTGATAAACAAT
The DNA here is from genome assembly GCF_964261635.1 of Lissotriton helveticus. Taxonomy (NCBI): domain Eukaryota; kingdom Metazoa; phylum Chordata; class Amphibia; order Caudata; family Salamandridae; genus Lissotriton; species Lissotriton helveticus. Next base: position 823,994,995 of record NC_136059.1, read on the forward strand.
ACTTTGTCTTCTTTTTTTGTTTGTCTTTTCCTGCGTTTTAAGGTTTCTGATCTAGATATTTTATTGATACGATTGTGAGCTTTATTCAGTACTGACTTGTCGTATCCTCTTAACGAGAAGCGTTCCTTTAGATTAGTTATCTCATGCTGAAAATCATTTTCAGAACTGAAATTGCGGCGTATTCTAGTCATCTCTCCAAAAGGAATAGCTGTTTTCTGGGAAGTGGGGTGGGCACTGCTCGCATGCAAAACCGAGTTGCATGCGGTGCTCTTTCTGAATAATTTGCTCTCAAGTCTTCCATTGTTGACAAATAGAGTAGTATCTAGAAAATCGACACTATTTTTACTGTAGTTGGAAGTAAAGCTTAGATTGTATGTATTGTTGTTTATATACATCATAAAATCATGAAGTGAAGTCTCATCTCCTCCCCATATCAGAAAGATGTCATCTATAAACCGACACCAAAATATCATGTGGTTAGATAACTCTGGAGGCCCATGTCTCCATATATGGAGTTCTTCAACGAATCCCATGTAGATGTTAGCGAAAGAGGGTGAAAATTTCGCCCCATCGCTACACCTGAATGTTGGTGATACCATGTATTCTTATGGATGAAAAAGTTGTTGTTAAAGGCAAAACGGGTAAATTCCAAAACCATTTCAGTGTGATGATACAAGGTGGCACACGTTTCGATAAAAGGTAGGTCAAGACCTCCATTCCCTTGTTAACTGGAATGCTCGTGTATAGGGCACAAACATCTAACGTCACCAACAAAGCATCATCCATCCAGGCCAAATTCTCTAGTTTGTTGAGAAGATCTTTTGTGTCTTCTATAAAAGACGGGAGATTGCGTACAACAGGTTGTAGCGTGATATTTATATATTCTGAGATATGTTCTATTGCACTGCCAATACCTGATATTATCGGTCTTCCTGGGGGCCTGGTAGTGCTTTTATGGACCTTGGGTAGGATATAAATATATGCCGCCAAGGGGTTAGGATTGTATAGATATTTAATTTCCACATCAGATAGTACCCCTGAACTGTGCCAGTACCTCAACATTCTATCCAAACGTTGGTTAATTTCCTGTGTAGGATTATGATCAATTTTGGTATAGGAGTTAACATCCATCAGCTGCCTATCAATTTGTGCAAAATAGTCAGTTTTGTCAAGTAGGACAAAATTTCCCCCTTTATCAGCTACTTTCAGAACCGTATCATTATAGCTAGAGAGTTGTTTAAGGGCTGTTCTTTCTTGAGTGTTAAGATTGTCACGTTTAGTGAGGGATACCCATTTCAATTTATCCTCAAGTTTATAGAGTTCTTCAGTGACTGCTCTAAAGAAGCAATCTATTAGGTTATCAGGCGGAAGTTGAGGAATAAATATAGATTTATTTCTAAGACCACTGTTAGTATGAAGGTTGTTCTCAATACCTAATTCATTCCTGACTTCCTGTATTCCTGGAGGGTTTTCAATACTGTCATCAAGTTCTAATAGCATTTGTACATTTTGAATATCCCTGATAGATTGACCACTTTCAGACACTGTATAAAGAGGTATAGTTAACAATCTTTTGTTTGCATCAAAAAATTTCTTTAATTTGAGCCTGCGTGTAAATTTGAACAAATCAATATGTAATGTAACAAAATCAGGTTTAGTAAGTGGGCAAAAATTCAATCCTTTTTTCAGAACATTCTCCTCTTCAGTACTTAATACAGTTGAAGACAGATTGATAATGGAAACATCACTAGATCCAGAGGAACATTTTTTAGTTTGAACGTTATCAAGATTATCATCATTTTCCACTATTTCCACTGTATACGTGATGCTGATCTCATTACCCGTTTGCTTTCGTCTGTTCCTGTTTTTTCTCCCTCCCCTCCTCGTTCTTTTCCTCCTGTGTTCTTTCGACTGTAAGTCGACTTGGTTCCCTTGCGGAATCTCTCTAGCTCTAATAAAAAAGCAGAACCTGTGCCAGTATTATCAGAGGCTATTGTAGTAAGTGAAGATTCACTCCTATTCTCACTGATCTCACTAGCACAACTTGATAGATCAGAGTCACTTGCTGATATGGTGGCATCTGTTCTCTTGTTCTGGAGAGTGGCAATACCTGATCTTGGCTTAATTTCATCAAACTTCTTGGCAAAGGTAAAAATCCCTCCATTGCGATAATCATTTTCATCCCTTTTAAGCTTTCTAATTTTTTTGTCCCTGATATAGGTTTGATGAGAACTCCGTATCCTCTTAAGAATTTTATAGTTCTTCTCTGTAATTTCAGGTAAATTAAGCAATGTGATCTCCTCTTCTATTGTATCAATTTCAGTTAACAATTTAGCCCTTTTACGTTCAGCATGTCGAATGAGAATGTCAATCATCCCAAATGAGGAACCAGATATTAAATGTTCCCATTCACTTAAAAGGTCTGGATCTAGGTCCTCAAAAGTGGGAAAAATTATCACACACAGTCCTCTAGGGATTTGTTTAAGTTCCAAATATTTCTTTAAGGTGGCCAGATCCCACCACCTGCAAAGTTCCGCCTTGCGGAGCCTTTCCAGTTTAACAAATAGTTGTTTTAAACCCACTGGTTTATCCTCTGCAGTTATTGTAGATTTAGATTGGATTCCCTTACCTGAAAAAATATCATTGAAAAGTTTATCTCTATCGTCTGAAAAACTAGCCATTTTGCAATATTTAAAGTAATAATGTCTGGTAAGAAATCTTACTCGGATCACGTGTACAGAGGAAAAGAAGTGCTAGACTCACTAAATGGATGCAGCAAAATTAGGTAGTAGTGTTCACAAGGAAATTATATTTGTATTGTTTAATATTTCCAGCCTTGATGAAGTCTCTGTGTGGGACGAAACACGTGTTGGCGATTTACGAGCTGGGAGAAACTTTTTTTTAAAATTTGAATATCAATAAAGAAAACTTTGAAGAAATCTAAAGAGGACTCTATTTGAATTCATCATGGAATTTTGGTATTCCCCTTATCCATTAGAATATCTATTCTGTTCTTAATTCTATTCTCTATAACAATTAGAATTTTTTGCTTTGCTGAGGGCTCAATATTTAAAGCCCATACTGAAATACTTGTTATTATTAGGAGTGCTGTAATTAGAATCTCATTCTTCAATATTGTAAAAGATATTGTCTAATTGAAACTCATATTATGAAATAATTCTCATTATGTTATGGAGTCTAAGTATAGTTTACCTTTACCACTGGTTTCTTGGTGTTGAGTGGTCATGGAACAGTTCCACAACAAGTATTATTTGCACTCTTCCACATTATGGAAGCAGGCATGTCAAAGTACTATTAAACGATCAGATCTGATAAACATGTAAACTGTGAACTATGTCACACCCAACCTTTGGAAGCAATAAGCCTATGAATAAGCCCTATTTCTTTACATGACGATTGGGATGAAAATACTTGAGAAAGTATTGTCTCAGCAAGAGGGGGATGCTGTCTAAGGTCAGTGTGTGGAGCAATGTGACCTCCTAGACTTGCCCGATATTAGGCGAGGGAATCACTGCGATTCCCTTGGTGGCAGAGTGGCTGTCTGGAAGTCAGAGAGTATAATTAATTAATAATTTATTTATTTAAGAAGTTTTATATAATGTCTCAGGTGCTGGCTAAGGGGTGTTTGCGTAGTCCCAATATGTCTTCTCTGTTTTAGGCGACACTTTCTGCCTGGGCCCAGACAGTCACCAAACGTTCCCATCCTTGCATGTGGATGGTATGGGAGATTTCCATTTACGTGTAATGAGACGTTTTGCCAGTAAATGACCTAGGTCGAGAAATTGGTCTGTGACTCTGCATTATTTATCGTGTCAGGGTAAGCCCAATGAGCATACCTCCCAAGTGTGTAATACTGGGTGTTCTGTGTACTGCACCAGACAGGATGTGATCGAGAGCCAATAGGAATGTACAGATGGGCAAGCCCATCACCTATGTCTGCGTCAATGCAGCGGCATCGGGGCAGGGGTGCGTTGAAAATACCTATACATCTTGTATGGTGAGAGATAAGCACTATGAAGAATATAATGTTGTATGAGATGGAAACGTGCATTGCGTGGAATGCGGGTAGTGCTCCCTAGAATTATGTCCCATTCCCTGTCTGTGCACGGGCGGCCCAGGTCCACCTCACAGAGAAGACACAAGGGATGAAGTGATAGCACACATCCCTATCGTAGGGAATCAGCGAAGCAGTGAGCCAAGTGTGTACCCGGATCCATGACTAATAGATATTGCATGGTAAGATGCATGGGACGTCATTGGTGTATGTCATCCCAGTTGTTTACTAGCACACGCACTAGTGCGTTATAAAGAAGGAACTGGCCTGGAGGTAGTGCCTTGTCCTCAATTGGAGACTCCAGTGGCGTGAGAGCACCATCTTAGTACAGGTCTCCAAGTGTGTAGAGTCCAGCGGCATGCCAACGTATGATATAATTAGCCCTGCACGTGGTGCCCCTAGCAATTCGGTCTAAAACATATATTTAATAGGTGAAGAGATATTCAGGAAGTCTGAGGGACTCCACATTTTAGAAGTCCATGTGCTGCCAAAAAAGGGTCAGAGTTTTACTGCTTGTGCCTAATCATCTAAAAATGATTTCACCTATTTCAGAAGACGACCACAAAGGCCTGCTGTCTGAACGTAGGCTATCGAAATATCATGGTAAACCGGATGACCGGCAGCCAAGTCTAATAGTACAAGTCCTGACACCAATCACTTATCTATGTCCGTTCTTGGATAATCTGTAACTGATAGAAACACAGGATTTGTATTTTGAGCTGCCTTTTAGTGGGTATAGGTAATTAGAGGTCTGGCAAGTTCCAACAAATATCATGTAGCATTTTAGCACCGTGAGGCAGCAGTGACATGGAACAACTTTTTTTAGGTATTGAAGGATCCTCGCCCTGTGTCTTTAGTAATGGAATTACAATGGCATTTTTAAAAGAATCAGAAACTATGCTAGATCTAAGTGAGGTATTCAGGATGATGAACACAGGTTCCATGATTACCTGTGCTGTCATTGTCATAATTGCAGGGGGACACGAGTCGAGAGGAGACCCGTACTTAACCTTTATCATGAAACTTTCTTGTATATTCATATCTATCAATTGGCATTTAGATAGGATTGTTTGATTTCATTATTTAATGATTAGGCTCACGTTGGTTATTTGATAATTCCCTCCGGGTGGCTGCTGTTTTAGCATTGCAGTCAGTTTTTTTGCAGAGTTCTGAGAGAGTCAACCTTTTGTGAGACACTCTCTGCCGAGGAGAGAGCATCCATAATTTCAAAAAACCCTCGATATTGGGGGCTTCAGAAATCTTAGAAGAATAATATGCTGTGTTTACTCTCAATAAATTACATCTACGTTCCATCATACCTTGTTTGAATTATTTCTTATTTACCTCATCATGGTTCTTCCACCATTGCTGTTCAACCTGGCATAGTTTTAATTTGGCATCTGTCAATTCTTTATGTATACCTTGGAGATGATTTAGCTTAGCTTGTTATTAAACTCTTTAACATAGGGACATGGACAATCCCTGCTTCACTAATTCATGAAGTGAATTCTCTTTCTGTGTCATCTATTGACGAGGTCCACATAGACTGACAATGCAACAGGTGAAGTACTACCAAGTTTTTTTTTCTGAAATGGAAACAAATTGCTTGTGTATAGACAATTTGTCTGGGTTGGCGTTGTATGCCAAATTAAAAGAGTTCTCTCTAAATTTGGGAAACCAAAATAATAAAGTAACTTGTGTGGATTTTTTTATATCTTTTATAAACCTAAATAAACAAGTATACTGAATTTTGTACACATCAGAATTGTAGTAGCTCAAGAAGTTGCTTTTCCTGATAGTGTTAACTGCAAAGAAAAGATAGTAAGCGTACAACTCCCAGTGTACAAGTAAGAGAGAGTGAAAAAACAGTCTGTGCCATATTAGGGATTTGCTATGTCCTCTGTTTGACACACCACTGCATCCATTCCATAGTAGCTTGATTACATTATTGGAGTTTGAGTGTTTGGTTTGTGTCATTTGAGAGTTGAACCTTGGTTTGGAAAACCATGCCTTAGTACTCCTCCAGTGTTGATCCAATTAAGTATACTTTTTATCAATACACGTTTGTGGTCATGTACTTCACATTGGGGATTAAACTTTTCCAGTCAGTGACGTAAAAAAGGGCATCCTTTTAGCTGTTGTGTCGAGAGAGAGAGAAGTTAACCTTGGTTAGCGATGCGTAGTACAGCATTAGCTTCACTAAAGGTTCCTACCAGCATTATGCCATGGCCACCTCAGCATGCAATCATTTGGCAGACCTATAGCAGAACAAGAAGAAGCAGTGCCTTTGGTAACTGAAGAGCAGTGTTCTCCTGGAGGTTTTCCACCAATGGACTGTATGTACAGATTCAGTTATGTGAACCGACATTTCTATGTACTGAGTTCTTCACTATTTTCGAAGTGACCAAAGATCTGTGACAAGATAAAGCCACGTATGAAGAAGATATCTGCTTTCAGTGTGGGTGGAATTTATACACTCATAAAAGAGTAAGGCAGCTAATTTGTGTCATTCTGCATAACATTCAGTGATTCAGTGATTCAGTGACCATGCTTTGTCATATGTTCGCATTGAGCAGATTACCAATAGGGAACTAATGTTATGCAACTTTTGGTGTTATATTTAAATTTTGCCGTCTGCAGGAGGTACATAAGGTGTATAGTTACCGCACCATCAGAGTGTGACATATATTCCTTGTTGGTGTTAAATTAGCACATTCTCCCTGTTTGTTCTGTTGTCCACTCCTATGCTGTATTCAGCCTTTAGACAGTTTTGCATCATGGCCTCTGTGGCCCATCCTCCACGATTTCTACAATTGTTGCCTCCGGAAGAACCAATTAAATTTAAATGTAAAAAAAAACCACATGGTTTAAGTAATTTAATGTGTATTAAAAAACAATTGATTGTTATACATTCAGACCAGAGAGAAAACATGCTGCCTGGAGCATTCACTTGTAATGGAGAGCCAGAATGTATTTCAACATCTTCCTCCTTGTATGGTATCCGGGAGTGTGGATTGGTTGAGTATAAAAAAAAGTGACAACTGGGAAAGCATTTAAATTCCAATCGGGTATCCTTTCCAATAAGGACACATTATGACAAGGGACCAGTAGAGTGGGCTGTCTATAGATTTGTACATACCTGCCTTTAGCATTTTGGCTGCTGCTTGAAAGTTTAGCAACTTTACAGACCAGCTCATGAGAGACTAAGTTATTACAAGGTGCAGTAGGAAGAAAGTGTGTATTCAAGTACTATGCTCTTTTTGATACCATAGATGTAGCTCAATGTAGTGCAGTTGCACTTCCTAAAAAGTGTCCCAAGAGTCATGTGATTAGGGTGGCTAAAGACATTTGGGAGGATGTTGGTTAAGATAACTGGATGTGGTCTTTGGGGTAGCAGACGTGCTATAGATGTAGGTCAGTTTAGTAAAGATATGAATATTTGTGAAATTTTAAAGAACCCTGCTTAACTCAATTGGGTCATGGAGCACATTGGGTTATTTTTAAGGCAGAAATTCCAGGGAAGCAGTGTGAAGGAAAAAATCTGTATGACAAGGGCAATTCTTTACATGTTATTGTTGCAACTTCAGGGTCAGCTGGAGAAGGCTATGTGTCTAGGAACATGTATTTACAATGAGAGGTGTACTGTTAATTGTGACAAATTAGCTTACCAAATATTGTAGAGAGGATGTATGGGATGCCATTCAAGTTAATTTCAGTGGCAGATGATGGTATTCGTTTTTTTAGACACCCAAAGGAGTAATCCTATTTCAGGATGATCTTATTTTTCATGGTTTTAAAGCGAAACATGAGGCTCGACTGGACAAGGTGTTGGATGTTCTGAGACTAAATAGAATAAGTGTGTTTTCATGAAATTCGAAGTTGAGTGCCTGAGCAACTGATTATGCACAGATGGAACAACCCAAATTGATTAAGGACATTATAGATGCACCAGCACCAAGGGAGAGAGCAGCTTTTGTTGTTCATTGGTATGTGGGAGTTCATCGCTTATCCCCTGGTTTACCACAAGGTTAGAATCACTTAAGAAGTTGCTGAAGAAAAACATTTGTTTAGAAAGAGGATTAGATCATGTGTTTGGAGGAAATGAAGCAGGATATTACATATAGCGTGTTCTCTGTCAGTTAATGCTAGCTAGTATGAAATGATATTTTTTTTTTATTCCAAATGAGTGAGAGATGAAGTACTTTATAGCACTTGCTTCCCTGCTTGGATTTCCTGAAAATATTCTGTGATAGAAAAGAAGGTGCTTGATGGGTATACAGGTGATGGAATGTTATAATGATGCTTAATGAGTGACTTGTGATCATATCTTATTCCTTTCAGGTGTTTGCCTTCGCGGACAACACCCAAATCATCGTTTCTATAACCGATTATTTGCCCTTGGCAATCTACAAAGTCCAACTCTGTATGATCAATGCCAGCACATAGATGGAGAATTGCTTGAAATTAAATGCCGACAAGACTAAGATCTTAGTCTTTGGGGCATAGCAGTCAGTGTGGTCAGAACTCTGGTGGCCTGAGACGTGTGGACCTCTACCTACCCCAGTGACCTCGGCTAAAAACATAGGGTTTTATTTTGGTAACTCTTACTTTTGACACCCAGGTCAATAGAACTGAGAGTTCTTGCCTTTTTATCATTAAAATTCTGAAAAAGAACTTCCCACTTATTCCGGTTGAGCGCATAGTAGCAGTGCTCATTGCTTTCATCTCATCGTACATAGACTATTGCAACGCTTTATACTTAAACAACAATAAGTCTTCACTTAACAGACTGCAGGTCACTCAGAATGCATCCGTTGACCTGGTTCGGAATGTTTCTAAACAACTTTCAGTTAGGGAAGGCATGCACCCCGTCCACTGGCTGCCTGTTCGAAAGTGTGTGACATATAAAGTGCGTTACATGGTATTTATGGCTCTTCATCATCAAGAGTCGGTGCCTCAGAGAACATCATTTCATTGGTATACCACAACAGCTTATATCATCTTCAGTGCTTAATTTGTGCCGGTGCTTTCCGGTGCTTAGCACCGGCACTTAAATGTCAGGGCCGGGTCTACTGCGGGCACACCCACATAGATGAAAGTTTAGTAAAAATAAATATATGTTATCGGTATAAACCTTTTTGTTCTCTGTACTTTACTATCTGCAGCCCCAGGCCTGCCTGCGGCCGCAGCGTGTTTTTTCAGGTCATCATAGCAGTGTGTGTGTGTGTCTGTCATCACCGGCGTCACGTCACTCTCTCAGGGTGTTCATTACTTTCGGTTTTGCGAGTCGAGTGAGTGCCCCGGCCCCCCCGCCGAACTCACATTTCTTCTGCACGTGAGCCGTGAGGTGGTGCCGGTGGTAGTACTAATAACTGGCCCCTCCCTGCTGCCCAGTCCTGCCCAGGCTAAGAGAGTCGAAATAATAATAGTATTTATTATTCAGTTAGGTGAAATATAAAATATGTGCAGCAAGTTTCGTTTCATCATGGCGACTTGTTGACAGTTTCTGTTTGAGTTCAGTTTGCCAGTGGGTGGGCGGGCCGCGGAACTTTCGAACGCGCACAAATGTATTCGGGCGCCGGGCGGTCTGGAGGTTCTGAGGGGGCCCGGCCGGGGGTAGGCAGGGCCCAGCCAGGCTGCACGCGCGGTAGCGCGCAGATTTTTTTTCACTTTGGCTCAGACTGGCAGGCAGGCACCAGTTGCCACGCCCCAGCATAAACTGCGCACTGGCAGTTACATTCGGCAAACGACCGCCGGCCGGCAGCTTCCCACGTCACGGACAGACGGCCCACGCCACGAGTCATCCACTGCAGTGCTGTGCACATTAAGTTAGCCTAGTGACTGAGGCCCCGGCCCGACGCGACCAACAACGACGACGAGAGCAGCCTGGGCTGTCCTGGCTGTGTGTGTCTGGTCTGGTGGTCACTGGTGCAGTGCAGTGGTGGCGCACTAGAGACTGCAGTGCGGCGGTGGCCTGTTAGTGGTATCAACCGTAGCAGGCAGCACGACTCCGACACGCAGACCACTAAGCGTGAGCAGCAGTCAGTGTGCAGTGCACTGCAGTGAGCCAGTGAGACAGTGCAGCAGGCGCTAGGCTAGCAGCAGTGTGTGTCCTGCCGATCGGCCCCACCACGAATAACGGTAAGAAAGTAGAACGAAGTGAAGATAGAAATTAAGTTAAGCAAAGCACGGTCGTAAGCACCTAAAGTTTAGTTAAGCTCTGCAGCAGCAGTAATTGAAATAATTGTTGTAATTTGTAGCATGTAAATTAACTTACTAGGTAAGCTAAGCGAAGCCAGCTGAGCTGAGCTAACTAGGGATGCCACTGCACAGCCCACAGCTAATTTATGCCGAAATAATGCGGCGTCACCATCCAGACACCGAACCGAGAGCATATTACCGTCTCACAAGCAACCTGCTACTGACCCGCTACTGACAGAACAACACTTTGGACTTATTTCATTTACACAATGACCAGTCACACTGACTTATTTCCTATGTTGTGGGTTGGCATATCCAGTCATTCTCCATCTGGCTGACATGATGATATAGGCCTGAGCCTGAATTTTCCAAACTTTCACTGCAGGCAGTCACTCTTTCTAGCCCAGGTCGGCCCTGCACTTCTTTCTGTGTAGCATAAGCCATGCATGCATCCTCACCAGGCAGTCACCGGCGGCACTACCTTCTGAATGGCGCCCTCGCGCGCGCCTCTCTTTGCTTTGCTGCTGTGTAATTTCGAACGCATTCCCACCGTTTTACAGTATCGTTGAATGAATGAAACAATTTGGGATAAAAACCAGGGGCTTCATGGCTGCAGTGGGAGTTTGAAATCTTGTACACAGCAGCGAATCGGCTCCATACTGTGAGCCTGATGAGATGTTAACTTGAGATGGAATTAAAGCACTGTAAATGTACCCTGTTTTACTTTTTTGTCTGAGAGAGTGACTCAATGACTCAACATTAACGTAAAGGCAGATGGGTAACTTACAACTTAAAAGCAGAGAGAGGTGAAGTGACTTGCCAAGGATGATAAGGATCACTGGCTGTCACCTCCGTTCGGCGCTAAGATTGATAGCATGTAACTTATGCAAGCAAGGTTTAAAGGGGCACAGCCCCCATGTTGTCTTCAGCACATCTTGCGCGCTCATGTATGTGTTTACTCTGTCTTTGCCCTGATGTTGTCACCCGGGCGGACCACTTCACTGCGTTTATCTGCCATTTTGTGAACATCCCCCCCCCCCCGAGTCCCTCTCCGTGTCCGTTTTTAATGCTCTCCCTGACCTGATCATGGACGAGTGAAATCCGAAGTATGCATAGTTCAAGGTGACAAGTTCAACCCTGATGGAAAATCCCACAGACCATTTTCAAATGTTGTATATTGCATCCCAATCCAATATTAGATTTTTGAACATCTTGTATACAGAACAGGGACGTTGACAAGGCCAGTTCTATCATGGAACTTGTCTTTTTTTTGCAGGTTTATATAACGTGAACTTGACCCAGAGGAGGTATTACAGGAGCACCAGTTACGTGACATGAGGGTACATTCATTTTTGGGTAGGCACAGGCCAGGACATAAATTAATTAGCGGCTTGCCTCTGTCTACTCAAAAGCTGTAAAGTAAAATCAGAAATTAACATGAAGGAAACTCACTGCAGCAACAAACGTTATGATTTTGAAGTTTCTTAATATATGCTATAGCTATATGCTTGTAATCACATTCACAATTTGTCTCTATGTCTAAAATAAGTGTTAACATCTTTGTATACGATCTAGACTAGAAACAGTTATCGCTGTAGCATCACCAGCCTCAGTCAGCCAGCCTCCTGTATTAAAAAAAGTATACTTAACAAATACATATACACAGAGACCTCTTCTCTTATCATCTGTTCCATTCTCATTCCCAAGTTGCTTCAGTCCCCTTCAGTTATTGGCTCTTTCAGTGTGAGTGACGCCCTGGTCCTGATCGTATGTGCACATCCACCTCAAAAGTAGTGCACTTCAGTGCCAAGACTGGTGGGGCAGTCACAATCCCTTACTTTGCCATTGATGTGTTTAATTTATTTTTTATGCTGTTAGTCATTCTTGTTCACGTGAACAAAGAACCCTCCTTCTTTCCAGTAATAAGAATTATATTTTACTGTGACCTACTTTAAAGCTAAAAATGAATTCTATCATAGCGGATAGAGCAGGAAGTTGTGGCACTTGTGGTTGGTGGTGAGTTAAGGATTGTGGAAAGATTTGGGGGCTTATTATCAAGGAGCAGTGTTATAATTATCGCCGCTTTAGCAGCAGAAAACTGCAGCTAAAGCGGCGATAATGGGCTTGATAATATGCCCTTGTGAATTCCCATAGATGCCCATGTTCTGGTGTGAACATGGGATTCTATGGGAATTCTCCAGGGCATATTATCAAGCCCATTATCGCTGCTTTAGTGGCAGTTTTCTGCCGCTAAAGCGGTGATAATTATAACACCGTTCTTGATAATATGCCCCTGGGTTTATTGTTCACCAACACCACAACAAGGCAGTAGTGGTCTTCAAAATGTTCCACTGCAACACATACCACACTCTCACCACTTCTGCCGGAATGGGCAAGGCTCATTTGCTATGTTTGTTAGTGTGATGTTTGGCTTTTTCACAATCTTATGACTTCTTCAGTGATGTAACATTGAGGGCAGCACCAACACTCAGAAAATTGTTCCAGCGCTACAGGCTTGGGTGCCTCTCTTTTGACATTTACATGATTTCTGGCCTTTGTGTGTCGTGTCCATGATTTCTGACCTGGGTGCCTTCATGTGATGTTTCCATGATTTCTGGCCTGGGGGCCTTTGTGTGACGTTTCCATGCTTCATTGTCTGAGTATTTATGTGTGAGATTTCAATGCTTTCTGGCATGGGTGCTTATGTGTGACATTTCCACGGTTTATGGCTTGGAACGGTTGCTTATGTGTGTGACACACACATTTCCATGGTTTATCGCATGGGTGCTTATGTGTGATATTTCCATGCTTTCTGGCGTGGGTACCTTTGTGTGATGTTTACATGCTTCTTTGTCTGAGTACTTATGTGTGAGATGAGATTTCCATGCTTTCTGGCCTGGGTGCTTATGTCAGGTCATCATTTACGATTTACTTTGCTTTGAAAGTTAGTTAATACAGCTAATATTTAATGGAAAATACGTTGTGCACAATTGGATTTTCTTTTTACAAAATGTTCTTCAGGGGAGAATTCCACCCCATGCAAAGACCTCCAGCAGTCGTTAAGCTTGCTACACTCACTTGATACACACCTTAAGGGGGCTGGTCTAACAACTTGCCAGGGCTGCTGTGAGTTCCCAGTCTGGCCTAGAGACGGAGTGTTGATTAAGTTATCATTTTTGTGAATCGCAGTGTGTAACAAAGTCTGCACACTGCTACCTCACCCTGCTTTTGTTGTAATACCAGAAGCAAAAACTTAAAAGTGAGGAAAACTTTAAAGACGTTGTGTGTCTATCGAGTGAACGCTGCAGGGCTGCCAGGGGTATGATTTGGGAAAGGCCTGAATTTGGGTGGGCACAGGAGGATTCATTTGGATTGTCCATGTAGTGAGTGAGAGTCATCATGGATAATATATGTGCAGATGCAGAAATGTCTTTGAAGCAACCTGCAAATAAATATTGGTGCATGTTACTTAGATGAATTGACACTGCACTTCGCACATGTCTAGCGTGTTTTCTTTCACTTTGCTTCCCTAGAATGTCACACAGTGGACAGAAGAAGATTTCAAGCTACTTCACAACATTTAAGCCCAAGATTGGTGAGAAGCCTGCTAGCAAACTTGCTAAAAAGACCATGCACTTCCAGTGGATGAAGGGAACAAGGAAGATGAAGTGCGAGAGAAGACACTAGATGATGAGAGTGACACCACTACTAGCAGCAGTGTTATCATCACCCCTAGAGAAGAAAAGACACAAGATAGTCCTCTTAGAGATGAGCATCATCATGCATTGCTGTAGAGATGGAGGAAACTCCAAGCACTAGCAAACAGTCTGACATATTATCACTGAAACCACATTCAGACAGAGTTTTTAGGAAAGGCATTCTTCCTAAAGGTTGGAAACATGACCAAAAAATATATTTCCAACACAAGCATTCATGGTTAATTGTTAAAGGCCCTAACCTTGGCTGTTCTGTGTGTCGCCAAGTCCGTGATCTTGGCCCTGAGAAGTCCAGAGGAATGAAATTGTCCAAAGAATGGACTGAGTCTACTGTGAAGGCATATGGCACCAATATAGAACAGCAGCAGAAGTCATTGAGGAAAAAGATTGGAGAACATGCACTAAGCAAGGCTCATGTTGCAACTTTAAAAATCTTAGAAAACGCTAAGAGAGATCCTTTATTGCAAGTAACTGCAAAAGCGCAATCTGTACAAATGTCAGCAACAGCCAGAATATTCCGTGTAGCTTATAAGGAAGCAAAGCGAAACAGGCCAGCTTATGGTTTTGAAATGGAGATAGACTGCCACCAGTTGAATGGACTAGATATGGGTCGAATATTGCACTCCAATGTTGCTTGCTCAAACATACAACGCCACATATCCTCAGAAATGAAGAGGAAGATATTTGCCCAAATTAATGAGCTTTCCCCAAAAGTAAGTATTTTACTAGATGAAGCCACAGCGTTAAATAGGAAAAGTTCTTTAATTGTGTACATGCGAATGCAGCTACCTGGCATGGACTCCCCGGCTAATATGTTTGTTGACCTCATTGAGCTGAGTGATTTGTCAGCTGATGGCATAGTAAACAGTTTACTGTCTGCACTAAAAAAAGATCCAGTTAATATAACTGAGGACTTTCTCTACAAATGCCTGGTTTCAGTTGCCTGTGATGGAGCTTCAGTGATGTTTGGCCGCCACAGTGGTGTTGTAAAGAGGTTGCAAGAAAAAATCTCTCCCAATATTGTAGCCTGGCACTGCTCAGCACATCGCCTGGAACTTGCCGTTCATGATGTCATGAAAGATATTGGTGCTACAAATCATTTCAAAAACTTACTCGATAAGCTCTATTCTCTATTTTCTACCTCTGTTAAAAACCGTTTGGAGCTTAAGGAATGTGCTGAAGCTCTTGACATTCAGCTTTGCAGAATAGGTAGAGTGTTAGATACTCGTTGGGTTGCATCAAGCTTCAGAACAGTGGAGGCTATTTGGAATGCTTATCCTGCTCTCTACAAGCACTTTAATAGTGCAGCTGATGATCGTTCCCGTGACAGTTCAACACGAAATATGTACACAGGCCTAGGGAGGCGGTTATCATCTATACAGTTTGTTGCTAATCTTGGCCTCATGTATGATGCTCTTCAGGAGTTATCCGAGTTATCACTCGAGTTACAGAAACGTGATTCTACAATCATTGATTCTCATCGGGCTATTTGTCGGCAAATAGCAGTGTTTGAGGCAATGGTAGACAGGCAAGGGAACCATTTCTCACTATGTAAAAAGGCAATGGAAGAAAATATATTCCAAGGTGTGGTGCTGCACAAAGGAAAGACCACTGACAAAATCATTGAACAGGGTCAGTTTTTTCGTAGCCTTGCAGAAAATCTAAGACATCGTTTGTTGTCTACAGGAGGAACTAATTCTGCTGACAAAAAGGCTGAGTATGATACATTGATTAGCGAAGTGAAAGTTTTATACAAACAGTACTGGCCTGATGAGCTACCTGTTCTTTATGGTGAAAGTGATATTGAGTCTCTGTGTAAAAGATTCAACATTGCCAGCCGAGAAACCATACGCGCTTACAGAGAGTATAAGGAATCTGGAGGCAAAGAAATTAAAAGGCAGTTCAAGGAACTTTTGATGGCCATACACACTATTGCTATCAGTACTGCAGAATGTGAGCGGGGCTTTTCTCAAATGAATCTTATATGCACATCCACAAGAGCATCATTGGTGACTGAAACAATATCTTCTTTAATGTTTTTAAATCTTGTTGGCCCACCATTTAGGAGATTCAACCCATTCCCCTATGTTCAGTCCTGGCTTGCAAAAGGAAGAAGATCAGCTGATGACACTAGGAGTAAAGCAAGGAAAGAGGAGGACTTGGAATGCACAAGCAATTTAGACTGTTTCTGGGGTTTTCTAGAAAAATAGATGTAGCCCATTCCAAATGACAGCATGTGTGTCATTGCAATGTTTTGGAAAAGTCAGGCTTTACTGTGTCAGGACATTTAGTTGTTCTAGGTTATATAGGTTATTTATTTGTATTTATACCACTTTGTTGACAGTGAATTTATTTAATATTTTGTTATATTTATGTGTCTTCCTTGTTTGGATATTATATTTATTGTTCTATTTTATATATTTTATTTATATTGTTTTTATAACACTTAACTTGCTTTTTTGTTTTTCATTTTAGGATGTATTTATTTGTATTTATATATTTTATTTTTTGTTACTTTGTCTTTATATAATTACATTTTGTATGGCACTATGCCTGCTTATTTTGCACTAATAGGTATAACTTATTTAAGATATGGTCAAAGTCAAACTGCCCAGCCACTACCTATTCCTTTGGCCTAGGTATACCTCAAGGACATTTTGGTGGAGATGGATCACATTTTCTTTGCTTTATCTTAAGATACAAATCTTTAATTAAAAAGTCATATTTTGAACATATGCCTCTTTTCTAGTCTGTGTTGCCTGTGTCATACAGAACTACATAGTTCCATGTTTTTCTTTTTTACTATTCTGAATGTCTAATAAATGCACATATAGCTCCAGGGCAGTAAGTTATAGTAACAAGCTCAATTGGTAATCATCCTTTTTTTGTTTCTCTAAAGCAGTCGCTTTAACGGACTATTCCATTATACTGATCAACCCCATACCCCTTCGGCCACTGGAAGTGACAGTGGCTGACTCATTCAAGTTTATCTGTTTGGACTAGTGTTTTCAAAACATTTTGTTTTATTTTGTCACATAACTTAAGCTATGTCAACGTTGTACCTTTGAAATCATAGACTCTGTTAAAAATGGCATGCCCTACCCTCCCAGTATTGTCCTTTCCCCAAATCAGCACACAGAGCACTGACATTGTCCCTTTTCAATGTATTAGTGGTTTTAGCTTATTTATTCCAAACTTGTGCTTTAAATGCACATTTGCTTTAATCTTTTTTAAAATGGTTCATGGGGAACCTTCTATCAAAACCTTACGAAGGCTCACTTTCTGAAATTCAGATCAGGTATTATATTTGACTTTTAGCAGTGCCACTTGAAGATGTGGGTGGAGCTAATAGAGGAAGTGGGTGGAGCCAGTGGAGGGAGTGGGTGGAGCCAGAAAAAGTGGGTGTGGCCTCCGACAAACATTTCAGCACCTGCACTTCATATTTTACAAATTAAGCACTGATCATCTTCTCTTAGGGAGGTGATCACTCCGAGATTCTGGAAAGTCAGGTGGGGCGGCCGCTTCTTTTCCGTAGCAGCAGCAGCTAACTTTGGAAAATAATGCCTGCTCACATTGCGAGCTTGCACCGTGCACCCCTTTGTAGCCTTCCCGAAGCAACTGAAAAGTTAGTTTTTTCCCCCTTCCGTGATGGCAGCTCTCTGGTTGTAGTTTGTTTTCCTTTTGTGACTTCGGCGCTTTTGACGCCTTTTGGCATAATGCGCTCTACAAATCTCATTCTATTCTTTTTGTGTCTATTCTGGGGAAATGTTACGAGCAAATCTATTGCCAGTTTGGCTAGAATTGACACTAGGTACTTTTAAGTGTAATTACCAGATTGAGTGCTTTACTTGTAAGTAAAGATAAAAGGGCAGATTGCTCTCCAGGCTGCAGTTAAGAGACAAATGTCACTGTTGAACACAGTGAAGTGTGCTGTTTCTATGTTGCAGTGCAGGGCAGTCCCATACAGGTGGCTGTTACCAAACGAAGCATGGGACAAGGTGGTATTAGTAGTTTGGGCAATTTCCCTGCTTATGAAATAGAGTCCTAGTTCGCTGTACTAAACAATTATTATTTCAAGTGGAGGGAGGTCTGGTTTATTTGTCATTGAGACAAAAGGAGTGTGTTAGGTAATTTAACATGCTTTTTTACACGAGTGTGCCCGAGGACTTCCAGCATAATGCAGAAATTCTGGAATCCGATAATGGGTTAGGGAACATGTAAGTTAGTTAGTCGGATATTAAATTCATTGGTCTGTCTCTTTTTAATTTCTTTGTTGGATGACTTGCTATTCCGCAGTCGCCATGGGATTTCCTTATGTCTTGGTTGGCTGAGGAAGAAGGATATAGACTGTTCATGTTAAAAAAGTATACTGAGGTAATCTGAAGATGGCATCTTCAGCATCTGTGCATAACAACTGTGTACTGATCATATTTAACAAATCGTGATATTTCAACTTTATACAGCTGACATGTAAATGAATTGAGTATGTATTTTTTTCTCTTGAGGTGTGTCACACTAGATCTTCAAATGTACTGAATATTGAAGTATGTTTGAAATGAACAAGTTTACCAGTATAAATAATACAAGCTAATAACAGAAACACAAATACCATAGTATTGGTGGCTTGCGTTTTGATTGTGTATCTTTATTCCCCACTATACCCCAATGTTAATGTAATATGGATGTCAGATGGATAACTGGCTTTGTGGGAAACTGCGCAGGGTCTTTCCCTTGGATTTGCCACGGTTTCTAATATAGGAAAACCTCTCCAGATACTTGTTTCCTTACTCCTTATTTGTTACAGAAGTCAATTGTGAAGAGAATACTTTGTACAAGAATTTCCGAGTGCTTTTAAACATACAGTACACTCAACATGGATTGTTGATTTCACAATCCAGGCAGAAAAATCGGATTCCCTTGCTTTTAGTGGACATTTATTATTAACGGACATAAGTTAGTCAACATGTCTGTTCACACAAATCCAAGACATAACTAAGTAACTATTCTATTGAAAAAAGAGGCCAGGATATGTTAGGGCAGGCAATAATTAAAAACCTACTTGGTACTAATGCTGGTAAGGCCCACCTCCCTTGGTGAAGTATTGCTTAGCTGTTGATGTGCAGCATCTGGATATGGAATAGGTTCCCACCTTAAAAAAGTTAGTTACTTAGCCGTAGCAATGTTTGCAGTTTTAAACTGTTGGTGATAGTTCGTATCCTCCAGCCTCTAAGAGTATGTTAAGTGCTGCAAACCTTTTGTGAATCAAATCGACGTTCTGTTCCTTTCAAAAGGCAGTTGAGGAAAACAGAGCCTGAAGACAGCTCTTGTCTTGCAGGGCAGTGTCTACTTCTGGCTGTCATTCTCATGAACCATACATTGTCAGCTGATGGTCAATGCCTCAAAATAATTTTTTTCTGAACCCAAGCACTAGATTGGAGAATAAGGTACAAGGTGTGAAACTAGAAATGTCTCAAAATGCAAAACTATTGTTACTCCTCTGTAACTTTCTAATTGATACACGTTCCCTCAGATTCCTTTGCTATGAACCTTTATGCCAGGTGTTAGATTATATCTGTAAAATATTCAACTGTTCCTCACAGCTGGCCCTAGGCCGTGCCTTCCAGAGCCCTAGCTGGCCTTTTGACCAAAACAAGGTGGTAGAAGGAATTCCTGATTTTATCTCAGATACTTTCGGTCACTATAGCCACATTTCAGTCTCTAATTTTCCACTCACTATGCCACTCTAGACGGAGGGATGTTTTCTGATCTGTATGCGAGAAGCAGTATATAATTGAGGGAGCATGAATGAGTCCGCAAGTCCTCTTGAGCTTTCCGATGCCACCTTCCAGCAGCAAGATTAAAAGGAGTGTGGTAGTAGACTAATTGTATAGAATGTAACTTTTTTGTCAACTGACCACAGTATATTAGAAGTGGTTGTGAAACCATAACGTACCAAAACTGTGGTGAAGGTATGGCACCTTTTGAAAGCAGTAGTGGCAAACATTAAAACTTAACTTTTGGATGAAAGGTTGATATGTCTGTTCCAGTCTGTAGTTGAGGGGAAAACTAGGAGTAATATTCATTTGGTTTGAGAGCTACTAGAAAGACTTATAAGCACGAGCGCTTGAGTCTCATTTGAGAGACTGACGCATAGCTGGGATTTTAAGTATCAGTTTGGATACTGTAGAATTTTCTCATTTTATTCGTCCATCAGTGGTGTGCTGGATGCTTAGAATGTTAAGAAGATAGCATTTTGTGTTTTATTACAAAAATATGGATAACATCTCTCCACCCATTTTTCCCTAACATCAGCTGGGCTGCAATTGGAAAAATGTTTTGCCCACTTTGCAAGAGTTTATGTAACATGCCTGTCAGCAGAGAAAAATACATATTTTCTCATGCGCTGTTTAGGCGTGGAATGGCAGGAAGTGTTTGACAGTCTGTCTGAGCTGAAGGCCAATGAGGTAACTGGACTTAACAAATTCCAAATTTCCTAGTTAAAACTAGACAAACTTTATCTTCCAAAAGTAATAACTGTTCTGGAGAGACATCGTTTTGGGGCTCGTTCACAAAGAGAAGAGGATTGAGTTAGGAAATACATCATCACTGCAAGAAAATTGGCTTTCCTCATGTAGCTTTGGTTCAAACACCAATAAAAGCGTAACAGACCAATTCATGTGAAAATCCAGGAATGATTGGGTTAGAGAGGATCTGTGGTTTAAGGATGACTGGTCTTTGAAGGAGGTGTTAGAAGCTGAATATTCCTTAACAAACATAGAGGTGATCAGAAAGAAGAAAGAGGAGGAGTGTTCCAGCCAAGAAAATGAACAATTGTTACAGGTAGTAGAAAAGGGAGAAAAGGTCCCTACTATTAAGCAATAAAATTAAAGGCCTTTATGATAAATGTGGTGAGAGAGGACACATGGCACATTAAGAAGGGTGTGTGCACCAGCTGGTCGTAGGCAGAACTCATAGTGACCTAAATCACTGACGATGGGAGACATTGTGGGGAATGCTGTAAATACAGTTGATGGTAGAGTGGTAAACTTAAGCTCACAGCCAAGTACAGTTCTGTGGAAATGTAAAAGTCAGTGAGGGATAAGATTAAAAAGTATGGAAATTTGTAAGAATCTTCTTCTAGGAGACTCGGAACCAGATCCAAGTATTTTGATGACTTTGTTAAAATTACCATGTTAAAAAATATTTGTTAGATCTATGGTAGACTGAACTCTATTTTAAAGTGTGAGGGGAAGAAATGGATATCTGTGCTATTATAATATGCACTGTTGAGGTAGAATGACCTGGTCAGAACCGGACACTCCTCCCGCTCCTCGCTGTGACTGATTACCTTTTGCCAACATCGTAATTCCATCTGCCTGGACTGTCTGCTTGGTATCGTACCCCTGCATCTGTGCCCAGAGTAGCATTGCATTGTTTTGATTTTATTTGGTATAAGTGTTAATTTCATCCGTCTGTTTCCGCACCCCTGCATCTGCGCTTCGATTTTCATTTTCTGGTATTAATGCTAGTGACCTCCTGACTGTGCCCCGATCTCGGCTGCATTATTGTTGTGCCATTTGGCTGCATTATTGTTGTGCCATTTGTTGTGCCTCTCAGCCCGTCCCTGCCGCTGCTCCCCCGCGGCCCCACCCCCGTCACCTACAGCATTTCCAATTCAATCCCTTCCCCACTCGCCACCCCGCTCCCAGCTGCTCCTCCCTCGCTCCGCCCCCCTCCGCTCTCCACTTATGTCAGATGCACCCACGCGCAGCGTTCACGCCCCATGCGCGCCGAAGGTGCGCCAAAGGTAAGCCCGTCTACGCCCATCCGCGCCTGTACCACGCCCAGCGCCAGACCCCCTGGCCCCCTCAAAAACCTCCCCTCCTGCCTAACGTACGACACCGCAACCCTCTCTGCACTCAACACCGGCCGACTCCCCGACTGCCACCAAGCCGTCCCAGGACGCACCCATGGACCCTTCACCTGCCAATCCTGCAAATTGTGCTGCATCAGGACCCACACTACATCCACAATCGCCAAACGGAGCTCTGACAACAACCACCTGAAGTGCATCCTGCTCAACACCCGCTCAGTCCACAAACACGCCACTGAACTATGGAACCTACTAGACACCACAACACCGGACGTCGCCTTTCTTACAGAGACCTGGATGAACGCCACATCAGCGCCCGACATCGCCATAGCCATCCCGGACGGTTACAAGATCATCCGAAAGGACCGCATCAATCAAAAAGGAGGAGGCATCGCCATCGTCCACAAGAACACCATCCGCATCACGACCAGCTCACAGTCGCCGAACACCTTCACTTCCAAATACACACCAACCCCAAGACCACACTTAGAGGCACCCTCATCTACAGACCACCAGGACCCGCACACAATTCAGCGAAGACATCACCAACTTTATCAGCCCACACGCCCTCCCCTCCGAGAACTGCATTCTCCTAGGGGACCTCAACTTCCACCTAGAAAAGAACGACGACAGCAACACCACCACCCTTCTGGACAACCTCGCCAATCTCGGACTCAAACAACTAGTAAACACCCCCACCCACTACGCCGGACACACGCTCGACCCACTCTTCTCCTCCAGCAAGCACATCTCCTTCAATCATGCCACAGGACTCCACTGGACGGACCACAGCTGCGTCCACTTCAACTTCAGAAAGACCACGACCCACCACCACCCACAACAAGTTCCCCGCAGAAACTGGAACAAACTTACCACCGACCAGCTCACCACATGGCTAAACCAAAACCCTCCCGCCAAACCATCGGACCCAAATCAAGCTGCCATCAATCTCGCACAATGGATCACCCACTGCGCTGACGAATTAGCACCCTTGAAAAAGCAACACAACAAGCCAGGTAGCAAAAAAGCCTCCTGGTTCAATGACGACCTCAAGAACTCCAAAAAGAACTGCCGCACCCTCGAGAAAGCCTGGCGAAAAAACCCAACCACAGACAACATGACCGCCCTCAAGGACGCCACCCGCAAACACCACCAGCTAATCCGATCCACCAAGAAATCAGCATTCAAGGACCGACTCGACAAAAACGCCCACAACAGCAAGGAACTCGTCAAAGAGCTTACCAATCCCAGCGCCGACACCAACGACATCACTCCCTCTCAAGACCTTTGCGACTCTCTAGCCTCGTTCTTCCATAGAAAAATCGCTGACATACATAACAGCTTCGGCGACCAGTCCTCCCCCCATAACACCGAACTGAAGCACCCCACAACGACCCTTTGCGCCTGGAACCCGATCAGCACCGAAGACACCATCCGCTTGATGAACTCCATTCACTCCGGATCACCAACCGACCTATGCCCCCACCACATCTTCAACAAGGCCGACTCCTCATCACACCCCATCTCCGGGATATCATCAACTGCTCCCTCAACACCGCTACCTTCCCGGAAAGCTGGAAACATGCCGAACTCAGTGCCCTCCTGAAGAAACCTACAGCAGACCCCACTGAACTTAAGAACTACCGCCCCATCTCACTCCTCCCTTTCCCCGCCAAAGTCATAGAGAAGACCGTCAACAGTCAGCTCGCCGCCTTCCTCGAATCCAACGGCTCCCTCGACTCCTCACAGTCCGGCTTCCGAGCCAAATACAGCACCGAGACCGCCCTCATCGCAGCCTCATCGCAGCCACAGACGACATCCGAACACTACTCGACAACGGGGAAACAGCTACCCTCATCCTCCTGGACCTCTCCGCAGCGTTTGACATGGTCTGTCATAACACCCTAATACATTGTCTCAGCAACGCCGGGATACAAGGAAATATTTACAACAAGGGGTGGTGATGGACAGAGTCTCTGAATTAAGCAGAATACTCTCACCCAGTCAAGAGATCAGGGCTAGATCCAACACCGTTTTTTAGCTCATTGCACCATCCCAGTTTCAGAACCTGGCTGTATGCAAATTAGTCTGTCCCTGGCCCAGTGCATCATGGGAACAGGGCAGACCAGACTACAAAAGCCAATTCTTACACTGGGAAGGAAACAAGCTTCCGGGGACCGGTTTCTGGCATTTCAGCCGTCTTCGGCCCGGCTTGCTTGAATCCTGATGGTGCAATGAGCAAGGGACTCACATCTGAGTATACCCTTCCACGCTTAGGGTGGACAAAAATATTTACAACAAGGGGTGGTGATGGACAGAGTCTCTGAATTAAGCAGAATACTCTCACCCAGTCAAGAGATCAGGGCTAGATCCAACACCGTTTTTTAGCTCATTGCACCATCCCAGTTTCAGAACCTGGCTGTATGCAAATTAGTCTGTCCCTGGCCCAGTGCTCCATCAGGATTCAAGTAAGCCGGGCCGACGAGGCTGAAATGCCAGAAACCGTTCCCCGGTAGCTTGTCTCCTTTCTGGTGAAGAATTGGCTTGGTAGTTTGGTCTGCCCTGTTCCCATGATGCACTGGGCCAGGGACAGACTAATTTGCATATAGCCAGGTTCTGAGCTGGGATGGGGCAGTGAGCTAAATAACGGTGATGGATCAAGCCCTGATCTTTGGACTGGGTAAGAGTGGTCTGCTTAATTCAGACACTCTGTTCATCACCACCCCCTTTTCTGAATCGTTTTTGGCCACTATAGGTGGGCAGGGTATACTCAGACATGAGTCCCTTGCTCACTGCTCCATCAGGATTCAAGCAAGCCGGGCCGACGAGGCTGAAATGCCAGAAACCCGTCCCCGGTAGCTTGTCTCCTTTCTGGTGAAGAATTGGCTTGGTAGTTTGGTCTGCCCTGTTCCCATGATGCACTGGGCCAGGGACAGACTACTTTGCATATAGCCAGGTTCTGAGCTGGGATGGGGCAGTGAGCTAAATAACGGTGATGGATCAAGCCCTGATCTTTGGACTGGGTAAGAGTGGTCTGCTTAATTCAGACACTCTGTTCATCACCACCCCCTTTTCTGAATCGTTTTTGGCCACTAGGGGTGTGGCAGGGTATACTCAGACATGAGTCCCTTGCTCACTGCTCCATCAGGATTCAAGCAAGCCGGGCCGACGAGGCTGAAATGCCAGAAACCGGTCCCCGGTAGCTTGTCTCCTTTCTGGTGAAGAATTGGCTTGGTAGTTTGGTCTGCCCTGTTCCCATGATGCACTAAGCCAGGGACAGACTAATTTGCATATAGCCAGGTTCTGAGCTGGGATGGGGCAGTGAGCTAAATAACGGTGATGGATCAAGCCCTGATCTTTGGACTGGGTAAGAGTGGTCTGCTTAATTCAGACACTCTGTTCATCACCACCCCCTTTTCTGAATCGTTTTTGGCCACTATAGGTGTGGCAGGGTATACTCAGACATGAGTCCCTTGCTCACTGCTCCATCAGGATTCAAGCAAGCCGGGCCGACGAGGCTGAAATGCCAGAAACCGGTCCCCGGTAGCTTGTCTCCTTTCTGGTGAAGAATTGGCTTGGTAGTTTGGTCTGCCCTGTTCCCATGATGCACTGGGCCAGGGACAGACTAATTTGCATATAGCCAGGTTCTGAGCTGGGATGGGGCAGTGAGCTAAATAACGGTGATGGATCAAGCCCTGATCTTTGGACTGGGTAAGAGTGGTCTGCTTAATTCAGACACTCTGTTCATCACCACCCCCTTTTCTGAATCGTTTTTGGCCACTATAGGTGTGGCAGGGTATACTCAGACATGAGTCCCTCGCTCACTGCTCCATCAGGATTCATGCAAGCCGGGCCGACGAGGCTGAAATGCCAGAAACCGGTCCCCGGTAGCTTGTCTCCTTTCTGGTGAAGAATTGGCTTGGTAGTTTGGTCTGCCCTGTTCCCATGATGCACTGGGCCAGGGACAGACTAATTTGCATATAGCCAGGTTCTGAGCTGGGATGGGGCAGTGAGCTAAATAACGGTGATGGATCAAGCCCTGATCTTTGGACTGGGTAAGAGTGGTCTGCTTAATTCAGACACTCTGTTCATCACCACCCCCTTTTCTGAATCGGGATACAAGGAAAAGCATTGGATTGGATCATCTCGTTCCACTCCGGAAGAACCCAGAGGGTCCGCCTCCCCCCTTTCAGATCAGAGGCCACCGAAGTCATCTGCGGCGTACCACAAGGATCATCGCTCAGCCCCACCCTTTTCAACGTCTACATTAGTCCCCTCGCATCCATCGCACGCCAGCACAACCTCAACATCATCTCCTACGCAGACGACACCCAGCTGATCCTCTCCTTCACCAAAGACCCAAACACTGCCAAAACCAACCTACACGAAGGGATGAAAGACGTAGCCGAGTGGATGAAGAACAGCCGCCTAAAACTGAACTCAGACAAGACGGAAGTCCTCATCCTAGGTTCATCCCCCTCTGCATAGGATGACTCCTGGTGGCCACCGGCCCTAGGCAGCGCACCCAAACCAACGGACCATGCCCGCAACCTGGAATTCATTCTAGACTCCTCCCTCTCGATGACCAGACAAGTCAACGCCATCTCATCATCATGCTTTA
>NC_136059.1:824021680-824034180 GCF_964261635.1 Lissotriton helveticus
TTAGTTTGTTAGAAGTACCCCTTCTGCCCAGTAGATAGTGTTGTTCAGCTACACATGGCGTCCTCGTAGTTGGTGCAGGCAGTGACTTGGACGGTGCCTTTAAAGGAGGTGTGGAATGATGTGGTGGATTGCTTGGGTGACGTTGAAATAGTGGTGTGGAGCTCAGCCCTTGGATCCCCTGTGACCTAGGTTTAGTGACCCCAGCTGAGTGGCGGCTGACCGATCTGGCCAGTTGCTGGATGGCTACCCAGACCCCTCCCCCATCCCGGCAGCTTGATGAAGGATAAAAGGATGAGGGATATGGTAGGTTTGTCTGGTTGTGCCGGTGGTAGTAAATGTGTGCTGATCCTTCCCCTCCACCCCTGCCCTCCTCCTGTTTCTATGGGATTGGTGTGTGATACTTGTCTTTTAGATGTGTAATGCTTCCCTTCGCTGGGCACCCTTGGTGCCTCTTCTCCTCCTCCCTCCCTTCTCCTGTGTCGCACCAACAATAAACGAGATGTATATATGGTGTTTAATTGAAATTTGAAACGACTTGGAAGTTGCTGTATTTACTCTGCAGTTGTTTTGTGTCCTGTTTTGAACCAGTGTCTTTTCTAATAAATAGCTTCCTTTTTCCAAAACGTTAATAAAGAACTTTTAAACAGAAGTTCAAAATGCTCATGCTTGCTCAAGTTCTGTCTACCCTGGACCCGGGAGACTGGATGATAGCATTGGACTTGCAGGACGCGTATTTCCACATTCCCGTCCTGCCTGGCCACAGGTGTTACCTGCAGTTCACGGTGGACCACAATCACTTTGTTTACTGTGCTTCCTTATGGCCAGCTCCGGGTGATCTTGCTGGCATTAAAAGCCTTTCTACCCTCTATCAAGGGAAGGGTAGTACAGGTGTTCATGAACTACACCACAGCTATGTAGTATTGCAAAAAACAGGGCAAGTGGGGTTGTGGACTCTTTGTCAAGAGGCCCTGCATCTCTGGACATGCCTGGAACGTCAGTGCATTTCTCTGGTGGTTCAACACCTGGTGGGCTCTCTGCATGCGAAGGCGGACAAACTCAGCTAAAGATGCCTCGCTTATCACAAGTGGCATCTGGATGTGGTACAAGGTCACTTTCAGCAGTAGGGAGAGCCTTGGTTAGATCTGTCCGCCACTGCCAAGGACACGCAATGTCAGCGGTTCTGTGAGCTAGAGTTTTCATGGCGGCTCTTGCTTGGAGACACCTTTTGTCTTGCGTGGAGGTCCAGTATCATGTACAACTTTCTGCCCATACCACTCCTACCCACAGTTCTCAAGAAGATCCGGAACAACCGGGCCTAAGTAAGCCTTATGGCTCTGGACTCGGCTTGGAGAGTTTGGTATCCCAAGCTGTTGAGCATGGACATCGGTCCTCCGATCAGGCTGCCCCTTCAGGAGGAACTTCTGTTGCAACAGCAAGGAAGGGTCTCCCACCCGACTCTGTCAACGTTCTGCCCTCATGTGTGGAGATTAAGCGCCGACAGTTGACAGCTTTCGACCTTCCATTTGAAGTCTGCAATGTTTTCTTGGCAGCCAGGCGTCCCTCGGCCAAGATGCTATATGCCTCTCTCAGGTCCTTCTTTTCATCCTTTCCCTTTTCATCCTTTCCCTTGCTCATCAGGGCTCTGCTCTGGGATCCTTAAAGGACTATCTTTCAGCTATCTCAGCCTTTCTGCAGTTTCCTGACCAGCCATCCCTCGTCAAATCCCCTATTGTACATAGGTTCTTAAACATTTGCAATATATGTTTCCTCCTTCACCCCTCATCATGCCTCCGTGCGACCTAAACCTAGCCCTGATTTTCCTTATGTGCGCTCCCTTTGAGCGCTTGCACAACTCTCCTCTCAGGCTCCTTACCATGAAGACTGCCTTCATGATGATGATAACATCTGACCGGCGTGTCAGGGAGCTTCCAACTTTGTCGTCCAAGCCTTCATACCTGAACACCTACCCAGACAAGCTTGTTCTTCGTACTAGAGCTTCCTTTCTGCTGAAAGTAATTACTCCTTTTCATGTAGGCAAGTCCATCACCCTACCTACTTTTAAACTCCACCACATCCCTCTAAAGAAGAGGAGTGGCTACACTGACTGGATCCAAAAAGAGCGTTGTTCTACCTTGACTGCACAAGAGAGTTCCAGGTGGACGACCAGCTCTTCATGGGGTTTGCGGAGTGAAGAAGAGAAAGGCTGTGCAGAAACGGACCCTCTCCTAATTTGATATTTGATATTTATTGACACTTGTATAGCGCGACTGTCGCTCCGGAAGGGGCATCTTGGCGCTGAGCGAGCAGAAGAACCAACGTGGAGAGGCGTGGATCAGATGGCTGCAAGAACCGCTGAGTCTGGCTGGAGGAAAATCCAGGTCTTCAAGAGTTTCCTGAACTGGCTTTCTGTGGGGGCGTGCCTAAGGTTAAAGGGGAGACCGTTCCATGCCTTTGACGCCAGGAATGAAAAAGTTTTACCACCTTTAGTTTTTAGTTTTATTCTAGGTATGGCAACCAAATTAGCTTCAGATGACCTCAGGCAGCGCGATGGAATGTAGCGCCGGAAGCGCTTGGCTAGATAGAAAGGGCCAGTGTTCCTAGTGGCCTTAAAGACCGTGACAAGGAGCTTGAAAAGAACTCTCTTGTGGAGGGGAAGCCAATGCAGCGTGTTGAGGGCTGCAGAGGCCGAGGACCTTTTCGGAAGTTTAAGAACAAGTCTGGCTGCTGCGTGTTGGACACTTTGCAGTTTCTTTAGAGAAGACTTCTTTATTCCTGCCAGGAGGCCGTTACAATAATCCAGCCGGGAAAGGATTAAGGCCACCGCGACTGTTTTTCTGGCAGAGATGGGGAGGAAGTCGAAGAATTTCTTCAGCTGTCTGATGAGGTTGAAGCAGCACCCTGCTGTGATGCGCACATGGTCATCAAAACTCAAGGAGGAGTCAAATTGGACACCTAAGTTGCGGGCCGAGGGAACCGCACTAGGCGGTGCTTCAGAGTTTTGAGGCCACCAATCCTTTGGTGAGAAAAGGATGTCTTTACCTAGTGGTATTATTTCAGTTTTAGCGCTATTGCACTTAAGATGGTGAAGGTTAAGCCAGGAAAAAACTTGGGAAAGGCAATTCTGAAATCTAAGGGCGGCGTCAGGGTATTTTTTATCAATGGTGACGACAAGCTGGGTGTCGTCAGCATATGATGTTACGAGGATGCCGTGGGATTCAATCAATGTAAGAAGGGGGGCCATATATATATTAAAAAAGAGGGGGCTAAGTATGGACCCCTGGGGCACCCCAGATGAAACAGGTCTTTCACCAGAAAGAAAGGGGCCAAGTGAAACTGTTTGTGTTCTGTTGGATAGGAATGATGTAATCCATATTAATGCAGTACCCGACACCCCAATCTCGCGCATTCTGTTAATAAGGATGGCGTGCGAGATGGTCTCGAATGCTGCGGTTAAGTCGAGCAGGATGAGTACAGCTTGTCTCCCTTCATCCTGCAAGAACTTAATGGTGTCCGATAGCTCAATCAATGCAGTTTCTGTTGAGTGGCCAGGGCGAAAACCTGATTGCTGTGGGTGCAGAATGTGATTGTTTTCCACAAAGGCTTTTAATTCCTCGTGGACCAGCTGCTCGGTGATTTTGCCTAGTGCCGGGAGTAGAGAAATGGGGCGCATATTAGATAAATCTGTAGGGGATTTGTTTTGCTTTTTCATAAGGGGCTTGACTATGGCCTTCTTCCATTCAGCGGGAACAATGCCAGAGCTGAGGGATTCATTAACAATGGCATTGATGGAAGGGTTGACGGCCTCGATGAGGTGGTGGAGAATAATCGGAGGGCAGGAGTCCGTAGGGGCTCCCGATCGGCAGGTCATGATGGCCTTCTGTGTTTGTAGCAGAGAAACTGCAGTAAAATTGTCAAGTGGAGGTAATGTAGTGACGGCATCTTGTGTATGAATTAAGGGAGGGGGAAAGTCTGTGAATGGTATTTATTTTATCAATAAAAAAATCAGCTATTTGATCGCAAAGGATTTGAGATGGGGGAATTGCAAGTGTCAGGGCCTTGGGATGGGTGAAGGACTTGACTATATTAAAAATGATCTGTTGTTTCTGTTTAGCTTCCTCTATAGCTGAAGTAAAGAACTCCTTTTTGGCTTTTTTTATATTGGAGAGGTATTGTTTCCTCTGTGAGATGTAAAGGGATCTGGAAGTGTCATCATAAGTTTTCCTCCACTCTCTTTCAAGGACCCTGCATTTAAGGTGACATTCGGAGAGGGCCTGGGTATACCAGGGGGCATTGGGTTTTCTCTTGCGATGAACTGATTTTAGGATGGTTGGGTTGGAGAAAGACGAAACCACTCTGTCAATCCAGAAGTGGAGATTTTTGGAATCTTGAGATACATCTCCGACAATAGTGGGAAGGGGAGCAAGGGGCCGGGGATTTAACATAATTGGATCAGCCACTTTCTTCCAGTTGGTCGGGAAGGGAGCGGGAGAGTACATAATATTGGATTGCGCTACGGGTTTTACCTTGATGGAAAAAGGAATAAAACAGTGGTCAGTCCATATTTGTGGGATCGGGGGAAAGACAGCTAGGGCAGCAGAGTTTGTACAGATGCCATCTAGCGTGTGGCCGGCCCGATGCGTAGGGGGGGAAACCAGTTGAGAGAGGCCAAAAATGTCCAATGAATGTTGAAAATTCAGAGTGTGGGGGTCTGAAAGGGATTCCAAATGGAGATTAAAATCACCAAGAAGGGTGAAGGTGGGGTAGTGAGTCAAGAGTGAACCAAGGGTCTCGTCCAGGGAATCCAAAAACGGTGTGGCGTTCCCAGGGGGGCGATAGATGAGTCCTCCTGAAAAGGAAGTGGATGGGTTGATTTGGATCACAAAGCCTATACCCTCACAGTGCTTGAGAGAATATTTGGCTAGAAGGGTCTATCAGATGAGCAAGTTACCTTTGGTAATGCCTTATATGGTACTCTATTAGCTGCAAATTCCTTACAAACCCACCCATCCTCCCTGCTCTGCAAACAAATTTCTAGGTACAGGGCTTTGCATTTTCAGGGCCCTAGTTTTACATACCAGTGGTCCATGTTCTTTGTTGCTCCAAGCACCTGGCGTGGAAAGTTGTGAAAAGAAACTGATATCAGTACACTGGGATTGCACCTGTATAGGCACCACACATGTCCCTGCCGGTGCAGACAATGCCACGCGGAGCCGAACAATACCACCTACCGGCACCCAGTGGTACAGCTCACAAAATCCTGTATCCAGTCTGACATCTGGGGATAATCCTAAATTATGGAATCTGTGGCTAGATAAAGGCTCTAGCAAGTAAGGCGTTACCCAAGGTAAGTTACTTGTTCAGTACTGCCATTCTATAGTTAAGTTGCCAGGTTTATAACGTGTGCTTTGTCACGAGTACCCGAAAAGAATGCTTTTCATTCGCTTGATTTTCTTGATTAGTAAAATTTTTTGAATTTTTCCTCTGTTAAGTCTCTAATACAATGTTTCTTGAGCACGCTCTGATACTGTTTCTGACTAATGCCTATAAATAGAAACACTCAATATTCTATTTTGCATTAATATAAAACTATTTACTTCATTTGGTGTAAATATGTTCTTCACCTGAAGGTCACCACAGCACCTAGAACTGGGCTGGAAAATGTACAAACTATAAAACATTGCATTGAAATTTTTCAAGCGCAACTATCATAAAAAGAGGAAGGAAAATGAAACCTTGTAGCACTTTTTTTTTTAAAGTCTTTTTATTAAACATAAAACACCCATATATAAGTAGCATTTAAGGAGAGATAGCCGAGACAAGTTCACAGTTCTGAAAATGTATCCCGTCGGCGATCCCCACCATGAGACACCCACACTCCCCCACCGCAAATCCTAGCATCCTGTCTCCCACATCAACACATATCAGTTCACAGGGCTCGCCTCAAAGTTCTTTATATTCGGCCCATGCACTCCAGATCTTTTCCCCTTTACGAGGGAAGCCCCGGCTCTGGTAGATAACCAGCTCCGCCCCACAACACCAGTCCATGTCTCTTTTCCAGGCTGTAAGAGTAGGGGCTGTCTCTGCTCCCCATTCTCGGGCAATGTTTCTCTTGGCTACCTCACCCGGAAGAGCCAGCCAGGTCTTGGCCCACAGCGGCCACGTAGTTTCTCCAGTCACCCCCAGGATGAGCCACCTTGGGTCAAGCGGGGCACTCTCGCCCACCACCTGTGCCATCACACGTGTTATACTATTCCAGTACTATTGTATCCTTGGGCATGACCAGAGTATGTGGAAGAAGGACCCTACCTCACCACATCCCCGTATTCATTTGTCAGTCTCATGGGTGCCCATCCGAACGTACGGTATTTAGGATGCATATGACCTATGGAGGATACGGAGCTGAATCTTGTAGCACTTTTTAACATTCTGTATAAATGTCATATTTGTTAAACCTTATGTAAGACAGAAAACCAGATTGACCTTAATATAAAAAAAAAAAGAATTTGCATTGACAGTACCATTCATGTGTGTTTCTGCCTTTGACAGTGCCGTTGTTTGTGTTTGGGGGTGTGTGGTACTTATAGCTGTGTATCAAAACAGTTAAATGGTAAGCCACTTAATTTTCTTCAGGTGTGGAAATGGTAAGGGAAGTGAGAAATATGATATATAGTTATTGCTCGTTGTTATTACCAATGTTCCCTTTAATTATTTTCCTCTGCGTCAGTAACTATGAATAAATCAATCAGTGTCTTGTAGAGCGCCGCTACTCATTAAGGGTCTCAAGGTGCTAGGAGTCGGGGGACAGGGAGAGCTGCAGGTCCACCGAGGTGCTGTGGTTCCGCCGAAGAGCCAGGTCTTGAGTTCCTTCCTGAAATGAGGCAGTGACAGTGATTGCCTGAGGTGGAGAGGCAGGGCTTTCCAGGTCTTTGCTGCAAGGTAGGAGAAGGATCTTCCTCCAGCTATGGTCTTGCAGATGCGTGGGATTGTAGTCAGAGCCAGTTGGAAGGAGCGAGGTCTCTGGTGGGTGCGTGGAATGCAAGGTGGTGGTTGAGGTATGCAGGTCCTGTGTTGTGTAGGGCTTTGTAGGCAACAATATGTTTGTGCAAGATCAAGAGTAGTGATGGTCCACTAAGCAAATTAGTGGGAGTGAGTACGCTATTGCATCCTAGGGGTGGGGAAGCATTAGCTAATAGCAGTAGTGGGCTGAAGAGGCCTAGCCAAAATGATTGTCAAACAACAGTCAGTGAGAGTGAAGCAAGTATGTTCTCAGTTGTGTCTGATAGGGATCTAGTTCTACAATTTGGAATCTTACTTTGCTTCCCAGGGAGCCCGGCATATTTGGCAGAGGGTGGCATAATCATTTTTGCCAATTGAAAAGAGATACCTGCAATCATTAGAAAAGCTTAGTCCAGAGCCCTGGCTAATTGGCTCCAAAAGCAGATGCTGATTGGGAATTGTAGGGACCAAAGGGCGGAGGTGGGTCTTCTCTCAAATTTATTTCTGGCCCTTGTCTTAGCCCAGGCAATCCCTATCCTATTGGGAAGGAATGAGAGGGAGCAACAGAGTAAGTTTGCTTTTTGAGTTGTGCACCTTTATGATTGGGGTAATGGCCGGGCCACTAGCAATATAAAAAAAAAGTCTAAAAGCAAAGTAGTTTTTATCTCCATAAGCACACATCACTGTAGAATTCGCTGGCACTGAAGGGAACCACTATGTACGTGGATATGTCAAAGGATCAAATGCTGTCACTCACAGTGAAATTAACCAATGGCTGAAATGGGCTCAGCTATTCCATATGCTTTAGATGTAGTGGGCATAAGAAAGTAGAGAATGACGCAGCAGCCTAATGGGTAACGAGTGAGGGTGGAAAACCCCTCCACATGCATTATTTTAATGAGATCAAAAGGTCAAGGTAAATGCTAGACCCAAAAAAGCTATTCTCCCCGTTGAACTCTAATAATGAAAATTATACGAGCCAAAAGGTGGTGATATACTCAGAATTGGGGGATGGTGGGGAATGAAAGTAAACATATCTCCAGAAGCTAAACTGCCCCTTTCATTTAACCAATGCCATTGTTTTATCCCTAAATTTTAGTCTACCTAATGGCAGAAAGTTCAGTTTGCTCCTTACTCGCCTACTTAAATCTCTAGAACAGGTAGAGTAATTAGGAACGTTTCCATTAGGGATCGAAAAGTATGGTTTATCAGTTACTTTATAACATTTTCAATGTACACACATAGTCTTTGCACTATTTGTATACCTAAAGAAATGCAACGTGTCGGCTTAACATGATTATTACCTTCAATTGCAGAAAATAACTTATTGGATTCATTAAAAAGATATTTCACCACCTCACACATCAATAGATTGCTGTTTACAGACCAAGAGGGTTGCACTTAATGTGCGAACTCAAAATTTTAAAGTTAGGAATCTTCCACTATAAATTTCAACAAAGTCTTCAAAAGGCTTATTACTAGGGCTGGGCGTAGTTTGGGTAGCGCCACTACGCACACTTTTGGAAAAAAAATTGTGGAAAATGAGGTCACGTCCTGAGGGTGTGTGTGCCCGGAACAGGGGTCCTTGGAGCCTGGGCAGACTCCCTGATCTCCCCAGCCTGGTTGGGTTGGAAAGCAGGGACCGGACCCGGGGCCTGGGTTTGGGAGACCCCGTCCTACGGCCTGCCAAGAGTCAATATGCCCAGGACAAGGGTCCCTGGTGCAGAGCCCCGGAGACCTGCAAGGCTCCTGGGCTGTCCTTCCCCGGGCGGCTGGGCCCCAGGAGCACTTGCGGGCCTCCCCATGCATGAGGCCCAACGTGGGGTTTTGGAGCCCCTCTGAGCCCTGCAGCCCCAGGGCAGGCGGGGTGGGAGCCCTCCCGTGAAGGTTCGGGTGGGCAGCTGTGAGTTCTTTCAGGCCCGGCCATCTGGTCGCACCCTTCCCCTCGGCCATCTGGTTGCACGCAATGCTTTCCAATGGGGCGACCAGATGGCCGGTCTCCCCTGGAAGTCCCGATGAGGTGCCATTTGCCTCCCCGATCCCAGAGAGGGCTCCAGGAGGTCGGACGCCTCTGCGCCCTGGGTCCCCTCCATCACTCTGTGCGCGCGGGTTCCAAGGAAGAGGGGTAGCCTTCCTCCGGGATTACTAGGGGCAGGGTATGCCCGGACACCTCTCCCGGGCTGGTGGTTCTCTGCCGGTGACCATATGGGCTATGCTTAGACAACACCTCTCCTCCGTCCAGGGGGGCTCCGAGCCACGGCACGGCAAAGTGCCCGGGACGGGCTCCATGGTTCCCAGGCAGTCCTTCCCGGGCTTCCTTCTCCAGGCCAACGACATGGCCGAGTGCCCGGGACGGGCTCAATGGGTCGCGGGCACTCCTCCCCCGGTCGTCCGGGCCGGAGGGCTCCGGTGGTCTTCCCAGTGTCTTAGGCCCAGCCCTACCGCGAAGGCTCAGGGTGGGCAGCTGGGAGTCCTTTCGATCCCGGCCATCTGGTCGCACCTTCCCCCTCGGCCATCTGGTCGCACGGAATGCTTTCCAATACGGTGACCAGATGGCCGGGCTTCCCTGGAAGTCCCAATGAGGTGCCATTCACCTCCCCGATCCCAGCGAGGGTTCAGGAGGTCGTGCGCGTTCGCGCCTAGGGTCACCTGAGCCTCGCGGTGCACACAGGTTCCCAGAAAGAGGGATAGCTTTCCTCCGGATTACTAGGAACAAGGTAGTCTGGGACCCCTCTCGGCCTAGCGGTCCTCAGCCGGCAGCTGGATGGGCCAGGATGCCGCCCCATCCCTGGGTCAATCCCTGGGTCTGCCGCGTGGCAGGATACCCTGGATGGGGTCTGACGGGCCTGGGGAGACTCCACCTGATGGGCTGGGTCCAGGGGCCTTGGGGAGGGCGGCCTCCCCACCCCAGGCTCCGTCCTGGTTCCTGCCGCGTGGCAGGGTGCTTGGGTCGGGTGCTCAGGCCCTGGGCCCTGCCCCCCGGCCTGCCACAGTGCCAAAGGCCCGGGACGGGGTTCCGTTGTGCCCGGAGAGCCTCCCCTTGCTTGGCTGGGTTCAGGAGCTCCATCCCCGGGGAGAGTGGCCTCCCCACCCCGGGCTCCGTCCTGGGTCCTGCTGCGTGGCAGGGTGCACAGGAAGGTGTCTGGAGGGCCCAGGGCGGCGTCCCCTGCGCCTCCGGACCTGGGAGCCCCGGCTGGGTCGAGGGGCCCGGCCTGGCCCCGGGTCGGGTGCCCCGGCCCTGGGCCCCGTCCCCTGGCCTGCAGCACTGCCAAAGGCCCGGCACAGGGTTCCGTTGTGCCCGGGGATCCTCCCCAGTTTGGCTGAGTTCAGGAGGTCTATCCAGGGCCCCTGAGTGCCCCGGGGAGGGTGGCCTCCCCACCCCAGGCTCCGTCTTGGGTCCTGCCACGTGGCAGGGTGCCCGGGACGGGGTCCGGAGGGCCCGGAGAGGCGTCTCCTGCGCCTCCGGTCCTGGGAGCCACGGCTGGGTCCAGGGGCCCGGCCGGGCCCCGGGTTGGGTGCTCCGGCCCTGGGCCCAGTCCCCCGGGCTGCTGCTCTACCAAGGACCTAGGACAGGGGTCCGTCGGTCCAGTGCAGGCCTTCCCTTCTTGTCAAGGTGTCCACCGGCCACGGATCGGAGGGCCTGACTGGTCCCCCTTGCAGCCTCCATGGCTGGGGCCCTGGGCCTCCTGCCCCCCATGCCTCGGCGCCCGCTCACTCTTTCGTTGGGGCACAGGGTGACCAGACATCTTCCCTTTCGTGCCCGGCCATCTGGTCACTCGGATCCCCTCGGCCATCTGGTCGCCCGGATCCCCTCGGCCATCTGGTCACCCGCAATGCTTTCCTATGGGGCGACCAGATTGCCGGACTTCCCTGGATGTCCCGATGAGGTGCCATTTGCCTCCCGGATCCCAGCGAGGGCTCCAAGAGGTCGGGTACTTTCGCACCTTGGGTCCCCTCTGTCACCTTGTGTGCATGGATTACAAGAAAGGGGGCAATTTTCCTCCGGATTACTGGGGAGAGGGTCAGTCAGACCTCCGTGAGGTCTGCTGATTCTGAATCAGGGGAAGGCAGAACCCGGGCCCGTCCCGCCGGGGCCCCCCAGGGGCCTTGGTACGCGTCTGCCTCTCAACCCCTTGCCGATGGCCCTTTTCCTCCGAGTTTGCTCAGGCATACCTCCGTGAGGTCCGGTGAAGCTGAGACGGGGGAAGGTGGCACCCGGGCCTGCCTGCCGGGGCCCCCAGGGGGCCGGGTCTGCACCGGTCTCTCACCCCCTTCCTGATGGTCCTTTTTCTCCAAGTGTTCTCAGGCAGACCTCCGTGAGTTCCGGCGATGCCAAGACTGGGGAAGGCAGCACCCAGGGCCGCCCACCGGGGTCCCCAGGGTCCCGGGTACGCACCTGCCTCTCGGGCCCCTTTCTGATGGTCCTTTTTCTCTGAGTCTGCTTGTCCCGGCAGCAGGCAGGCAATACTAAGCCAGCATAACTCCTGCGCAGGGTGGCCTGCCAGGGGATGCCCCGGCTGTGCTCTGATCGATTGGGCACTCTTGGTCTGTTTAGGGATGGACTGCTTGGCCAGCCTCGGCTGTTGTTTCAAGCAAAGAGCTTCCACCCCGCATGGACCGTCTGACTCGAGGGAGGGCCTGCCGCATGGCTGTAGGTCGTTCACCCTACCCAGCAGAGCGAAGGCCGAGCGGCCCCGGCAGCTCGTGCCCCCCAGTGGTCTGACCCGAGCGGAACGGGTCGGGTGGCACCAGGCTCTCGGATGCTGCCTGGCCGCAGGTCTGTGGGCCCTGTGCGCCACGCCGTCACCCCCCTCTGCCCAGCATGTTTCCACAGCAGCTTGTAACAATCATTCCGAGGGGTTCCGCCACCATCAGGTCCCGGCACCCCTGCGTCTCGCTCAGGCTGCGCCTCGGCCCGCCTCTCCCTCCCGGGGGAGACGGCTGGGCCTGCCGGTGCCCATGTGACCACACCATTCCACACCCCTCTAGCGAGCCCTCCCGCCCAGGCAGACGGGCTCCTTCCCCTGTCAGGCTCCCAAGAGATGGATGGCGTACGTGAAGGTTCCCGGCCCCCACCCCGTCATCAAGTGCGGCTACCTGATTGATCCTGCCAGTAGCATATGCTTGTCTCAAAGATTAAAGCGATACAAAAGGGGATGATGGACGGAGCGTTTGAACAAATCAAACACTCACCCCCAGTCAACTGATCTGGGTTTAATCCACCACCATTCTTTAGCCCACTCAGCCACCCCATTTCAGACATGGCTATATGCAAATCAGTCTGACCCTGTGCCTCATGGGAACAGTACAGCCCGAACTGCCAAGCCATGTCTTCCATGGACCGGAAACAAGCATCCTGGGACCGGTTTCGGATTCATAATCCTCATCAGCCAGGCTATCTTGAATCCAGTGGCCAAGTGAGCAAGGGACTCATGTCTGAGCATACCCTGCCACACGTAGGGCGAACGAAGCGATACAAAAGGGGATGATGGACGGAGCGTTTG
>NC_136059.1:824036680-824044180 GCF_964261635.1 Lissotriton helveticus
TGGCTCTTCCCTTCCGGCGCCTCTGGCACAGGCAGGGGTGGGGTGGGCTGTAAAAGCCAGCGTGGTGCACGGCTCGGGCTGCCCGACGACGGACGGCTGAGGTGCAGGTGGGGCGATCCTCCCTCGATGCCACGTACCCTGTTTGACCCCATCCTGTGCGGCTGGGATGAGGGGTTTGAAGACTTGTGCGGTCCCTCCTGGTTATGGGGCTACCTGCCCCTCGTCGCATCGGGAGCCCCCTTCTTCGCCCGTGGGTGGGGGACTCCTGTGCCGAGCGCCTGGCAATGTTTTTTTTTCTCCCAATAGTGCAGTCTGACTCCCAGAGGGGAAGCCTTGAACGGGGTGACCGGGCAGTCTCGCCGCAAGGACGGACGGTCTGCATCACCTTCCTCTCGCCTCTCCTGCGCCCGCAGGTGGGCGAACGGTTTCGAAAAGTTGCCTGTCACTCTTGGCGATGGATCACTCGGCTCGCGCGTCGATGAAGAATGCAGCTAGCTTTGAAAATTAGTGTGAATTGAAGGACACATTGATCATCAACACTTCGAACGCACCTTGCGGCCCCGGGTTCCTCCCGGGGCCACGCCTGTCTGAGGGTCGCTCGATCGTCAATCGCCCCGGGGCTTCCCCAGGACGCGTCTGGGGCTGTTGCAGGGTTAGCTCCGCTTCCCCTTCGTCCCCCCAGAAGGTCAGACCCACAGATCGCCCGTGGCAGGGTCCCTCACCGCGGAGGTATGCCGCCGGCGTGCCTGGCCCCCGAGAAAGGGGCCCGGCGACTGGTGCGCCCCGGGACGCCTGGCTGCGTGCCGTGCGTGGCTGTGTGGGGTGTCCCACCGGCTGCCTGCGTGCACGCTCCTCGGGCGCCCACCTCTGTGGCCGGCCTTTCCGGGGAGAGCGAAACCCTTCCAGATGCGATCTGGGGAAAGAGGGCACGCGCTGACGGGATGCCAGGCCCCCCTGCTCCAGCAGGGGGGCCTGGCCTTCCCTGGCAACCCCCTTTTGACGCTCCTGCATCATTCTTCAGACTACGAACTCAGATCAGACGTGGCGACCCACTGAATGTAAGCATATTACTAAGCAAAGGAAAATAAACTAACCAGGATTCCCCCAGTAATGGCGAGTGAAGAGGTAAGAGCCCAGCGCCGAACTCTGCCCGGCGGCGGGTGCGGGAAATGTGGCGTACAGAAGACCGACTCACCGGCGTTGCTCAGGGGGCCCAAGTCCTTCTGATCGAGGCTCACCCCGCGGACGGTGTTAGGCCGGTAGCGGCCCCCGACGCACCGGGATCGGGTCTTCTCGGAGTCGGGTTGCTTAGGAATGCAGCCCAAAGCGGGTGGTTAACTCCATCTAAGGCTAAATACGGGCGCGAGACCGATGGCCAACAAGTACCGTAAGAGAAAGTTGAAAAGAACTTTGAAGAGCGAGTTCAAGAGGGCGTGAAACGGTTGAGAGGTAAATGGGTGGGGTCCGTGCAGTCGGCCCGGAGGATTCAATACGGCGGGAAGGCCGGCGGCTCAGGAGTTCTGGATCCCCTCCGTGGGACAAGGGCCTGGGCCCTATCTGGCCCCCGCAGGGCGCATTTCCTCCACGACCGGCTCTGGGTCGGCTGGGAAGGCTTTGCGGTAGCAGGTGGCCCTCCGCTCCGGGGGAGGGCATTACAGCCCCCCTGCCAGCAGTTTCGCTGTGTCCACGGGGCCGAGGGAGATTCGACCACCGCCACGTCCTCCCCCGGGCACCCGTCCCCGTCCGCCCCTCGCGGCGCGCCGGGGCGTGCCGGGTCTGTTGAAGGGGGAATGGGATCCCCTACTCCCGGCACGACTGTCGACTGGGGCGGACTGTTCTCATTGCGCCCGACCGTGTCGCGCCACCGGGGGGGGGAGGCCAGGGGTCTGCGGCGCTGTCGGTTCCCCACCCGACCCGAAACACGGACCAAGGAGTCTAACACGTGCGTGAGTCGGAGGGCCGACAGAAACCCTGTGGCGCAAAGAAGGTGAGGGCCGATGCGCGCCGGCTGAGGTGGGATCCCGCCACGCCTCCAGCGGCGGGCTCACCACCGGCCTGTCTCGCCCGCTCTGTCGGGGAGGTGGAGCATGACCATGCGTGATAGGACCCGAAAGATGGTGAACAATGCCTGAGCAGGGCAAAGCCAGAGGAAACTCTGGTGGAGGTCCGTAGCGGCCCTGACGTGCAAATCGGTCGTCCAACCTGGGTATAGGGGTGGTTCCGACGGCGTCCAGTGAGCTCTCGCTGGTCCTTGAAAATCCGGGGGAGATGGTGTAAATCTCGGGCCGGGCGTTACCCATATCCGCAGCAGGTCTCCAAGGTGAGCAGCCACTGGCATGTTGGAACAATGTAGTTAAGGGATGTCGGCAAGTCAGATCTGTAACTTCGGGATAAGGATTGGCTCTAAGGGCTGGGTATGTCCCGTTGGGGCGCGAAGCGGGCTGAGCTTTGCAGCTGGACGAGGCGCCTGCCTCCGGGGCGGCAGCGACTCTGGACGCGAGCCGGGCCCTTCTTGTGGATCGCCCCAGCTGCGGTGGTTGCATCTCCCCGGGGGCACGGGGCCGGTGTTCTGCCTCGACCGGCGCCTAGCAGCTGACTTAGAACTGGTGCGGACCAGGGGAATCGGACTGTTTAATTAAAACAAAGCATTGCGAAGGCCCGAGGCGGGTGTTGACGCAATGTGATTTCTGCCCAGTGCTCTGAATGTCAAAGTGAAGAAATTCAATGAAGCGCGGGTAAACGGCGGGACTCTCTTAATCTATTCTCGGTTGTAGTGGCCTTTACCTCCCAGTGGTCCCGCCGGTAACTGCCTCTGAAGTGCTAGACTCTGCCTAGAGAAGCATATAGAGATAGGCCTAACAAGGTTCTATCATGGCAGCGAGCATGATAGTGAGAAATGGCGCAGCAAACGAACCCAATTCCAGATGGGGTAGTTCCTGGAGAATAAAAACCCTGTTAAGATGGTGTAAGGCGGTGCTGTCTTTCCCATAAATCATTAACCTCCTCACCGAATTTGTCAAACCAGCACAAGCTTCCAACAATGCAACAAATAACAAAGATTCAGATCACGATATAGGCCTTAGTTCACCCTTTATAGCAGAAGACGACACAACAGTAGACCTCAGCAAATCCATCGAGTTTTGTAGCCACCTCAGCCAAGAATGACATTGGTACAGCAAAATTTGAAAATGTTCCCGATGTGTACGAGGTCAGCAAAGATGTAATAACAAAGAAAAGTGGAGGAGCCTAGCTCGCGGCCGTGATGGTCGCCTTTTAGCTCGGCTCCCGCAGCCCTCCATCCTGACTGCCTATCCTGTCTTTTATCCTGTCCCGGGACGGCACACTTTTGGGGAATTGGAAGCATTTCGGCTTGTTTGTATTTACCGTCTGACCCCGGGGTCTTGACGTGCAGTGGCTCCGGAGTTCCGGCCTCCGAGAGATCGGGGCCTCTGCGAGACTTGGACCGGGACCTGGCCGGTGGGATCCGACGGCTCTCTGCCCCGGCCGAGAGCGAGAACCAGTGTTGTGAGCCGATGTGCGAAGATCCCGGCGATCCTGACCCGGACCTGTCCTGCTGGTCGCGTGGCAGACGTGGGTGAGAAGCCCCGGGACCTGATTCTGAGAGGGGGTCTCCCCCCGCTGCTGCTTTGTCCGGCGGCCCTGGTCCTCGAGGCCCGGACTCCGCTTGTTTGGGGCACCGGTGCTGGTGCGGGCGGAGACCCGTTTTGGGCGGACATCCTTTTGGCATCGAGGCCGCCCTTGCTGGGACCCCCGGCGCTTGTAAAGTCCTACATTTGAGAACTGTTATTTCCGGGGGTCCTCGTGGGCGGCGATTGGGCTGATCACGAAATGGCGGCTGGCCCTCTGGATCGAGAGTCACCTTGTGGCGGCGGGCCCGAGTTGCCTGATTGTGTGGGGATCGGATCTGGTGGGCGTGAGCCGACAGTCGGAGATATCCTGGAAGCCCTCAGATCCCTGTACGCTTCCCTGGCCCTGGGCGTCTCGGTGGGTCCGCCACGATCCGCCGCCATTTTGGGCGGCCGTTTCTTCTTGTCGCCCTCTTGTTTCGATGCCTCCATTGCCTCACCCCCCTCGATTGACCTGAGTGTCTCCACCGCTGATCGAAGATCGTGTAATGTGCTGGTGACTTTGGGGCGCCCTGCTTTTCAAGGTTCGGACCCCGGGGACTCGGATGCTGTACTGCGACCCTGTTCAACATTGTTGCCTGGATTTATGGGTGGACTTCCTCCTGTGCCTGCTTCGATGACTTTGCCTGAGTTTAAAAATGGGATCACCTCGCCCGCTCCAGTGGCGCAACTGAACTCCTGTTTCTCATGGCTCGTGCTTCGATTGTTGATGCATCGATACTTTCAGTTTGAACTATTGCTCACTTGTCGATCTATCTACTCCCCACGTAGCTATGCTAGTCTCCATTCCACTCGATTATCTGCTGATTTCGTATTTAGTATGTGGTTGTACATTGCCATGTGGTGGGTGGGGTTTGTCGCTCGGAAGGGTTGGGGGTGAAATGTACGACTTCTGCTTGATTCCCTGTATGCGATTTCGTTGCACACTTGTCTCTGATTGTAGAGGGGTGGGAGGTCCCCTTCTCCTAATATTTGGTGGCGCGTGATGGGGTGACATCCTGGTCTGTTTTTTTATTGTACTTGTCCGGTTGGGCGGAGGGCTGTGGCCTATCGTTTGTATTATAGCTCTTCTGCTCCTCCCTCCTGTTTTCTTTCTCCGCTTTTGTGGTCTTCTTGTCTCGTTTTTCATTCTTTCTTCTTGCTATATTTCGGGTTCTGGTTTAGGGCGACAGGCACGCTGTTTGAAGGGTAGGCCGTAGCCTTCTACAGGGGTGCAGGGTGGGACGGGTGGGTTGGGTTCTATTTTTTGTTTGTCTTCTGGTTCTATGGCCCTTTTGTATATCTTTTTCGTGAGGCCGCGTCTGTCCCGACCTCCTATGGTGTG
The DNA here is from genome assembly GCF_964261635.1 of Lissotriton helveticus. Lineage (NCBI taxonomy): Eukaryota > Metazoa > Chordata > Amphibia > Caudata > Salamandridae > Lissotriton > Lissotriton helveticus. Next base: position 824,041,652 of record NC_136059.1, read on the forward strand.
TTTCGGGTGGGGGTATGGCGTCGTTACTCCTCCTGCTACATTTTGGCTGTCTTTTCATCCGATTGCCATGCCCCACCTGGACCGTTAATCCTTTTGTCTCCTGTCCTCTCACCATGGGGCGCCGTGTCGGCGTGTCTTTTACCTTTCTTTTTTCATATTTCCCTATTCCCTTTTATTGTTTGGTTTTTTCCCTCCATTTTCCTTTCCCTTCCTCTTCCCCCCTCCCTACCTAGTCCCCCTTCCCTTTTTCCCTTCCTGCGTCCCAGAGGGTACTGTGACGGGCGGGTTTTCATGCATTGTCTTCCGATCCCACTGTTCTGGCTTGGTAGTGTCCCGGGTGGCGGGCGTGTTACGAGGATAACGCTCAGGGGTTGACTGTATCTCACGTATCCTGATTTCTTGAATGCATTGTGTTGTCCCCCTGATGTTTTGCCCCACGCCCCCTTCTTAATGTTGAGGTTGATTACGGGATATCGGATGCCTCCGTATTGCAATTGTGCCTGTCATATGTCCTCTCTCCTTATTGTAAAATTAAGCCTTCTTTACTCCTGTGTTTTAGCCCTTTAGTTTCTGTACTTCTTTTTCCCTATTGCGATTATACGGCCTCTGCTTTGTGTTGATTGATTATGTACTATTTGCCTGATGACTCCTGACTGTTTTGTACACTGCGGCCGGCCGGCATGGTTGTGGGCCTCTATTTGTCTTCTTTTGATATCAATAAAGGTTTTTAAAAAAAAAACAAAAAAAAAAACAAAGAAAAGTGATTACACAAAAAAAGTCACTTATTGGAAGTACCCAAACGAAAAATATAAATGTGACTTGTGTGGGGACATATTGGGAACTTTTAAAGAACTGAGAAAACATGTCTTCAACATTCACAAAGGCTTCTATCTCAAAACGTACTGTTCAAAATGTGACAAAGAAGCCGGATACCACAATATTGCATGCCATTATGCCAAATGTAAAGGAAGACCTCAAAAAGGAGAGCTGCCATTCCTGTGCAGCTTCTGTGACCTCAGATTTGGAACAAAAATTGGTGTTTCTCAACATGCTCGGCATGCGCATCCAAGAGCGCAAAATTAGGCTAGACTAGCAGCTCTAGCAAGCAGCAAACCGTCAAAATTATGGTCGCAAGAAGAAATACTGCTACTAGCAGAATTGGAAATAGTATAAGAAAATAAGAGGAATATTAATGTGCTGATGGTTCCACATTTTGACAACAAAAACAGAAAACAAATTGCAGAAAAAAGAAGAGATAGAAGAGATAAAAGCAAAAAATCTGCAAAAGATGTACTGCAAGCATCAAATGTTTCTGAAAATGACTCTTGCGATGAACCAGAGGTTACAGTGGAAGTAACAGAAAAGCACAGAGACTTTATCAAACGAAAACGTGCGCAAAAAATCAAGAACTTTGATGAACTGGAAGACAGAATATCAGATATTGAGTAGTACGCTCAACACATAGAGCAGCACGATGCTGCTATGGATCTGATGGATGGTAGTGACTTATATCGCAGAAAACACCACTGCTATAAGTCCTGCTCTAGCAGGTGTACCAACAAATGAACCAACAAGTGAAATCAATAATGAGCCTATGAACTCTGCTCAAGATGAGCACCAGAATGCCTTAGTAGGAAACAAGATAACAAAAAAAGACTAGAAAAGCGGAAGGCTTAATCGGACGCACAAGAAAAATTATGCAAAAGCAAAGGGCAGCTATAAAGAATACCAGGCAATGTTTAAAAAAGACAAAAAGAAAATTGCCAGGATTATCACTGATGGGGCAGAAGATGCCACTTGCCAAATCAGTGCTGATGAAATCTTTCAATACTACAAAAGCATAATTGAAAAAGAAAACAAGAAGTACCCTAAATTCATGCCGATTAATCGGCTACCAGAGGACTATGAATTTAGAAATCTTTACAAAGAAATAACACTGCTCGAAATAACTCATTCCTTTGAGGGCTCCAATCTAAAGAAAGCAGTGGGTCCTGATAAGATAGGTCTGAATGACTTATATAAAGTGCACAGCAGGAAACCAAGACTGCTGCCCAGAGTTTTATCGTCTTGATTGTTGATGAGAAGAGTACCAGAAACTGTAAAATAAAAAAAAAACGATCAATTTTGATACCCAAAAATGTACCGATTAGTGAACTTATAGAAATCAGTAACTGGCGTCCAATTACCATCGGTACTGCATTCATGAAGTTATTCACAAAAATATTAACTAAAAGACTCATCTTTTGTTGAATTGAATACGAGTCAAAAAGGCTTCATGAAGGTGAGAGGTTGTCTCGAATCTAACTCTCCTGCAAAATATCATAAAAGGGGCATGAAAAAACAGTCACTCATTAGCAGTTGTGTTCATTGATATATCAAGTAGAGTCTCGCAAGGCAAAGAGTTCCATCAAACATCAGAGACATAATAAAAGACTTATACACTGACTCAACAACATCTTTCAAGGGAAAGAACAACAAAGCAACTCCTGAAATAACAATGAAATCTGGGGTCAAACAAGGTGACTCTTT
>NC_136059.1:824049180-824196680 GCF_964261635.1 Lissotriton helveticus
GCAGGGACTGGGCCGGGGTGTTTTCTGCCCACCCCTACTTATTACTTACAAATCAGCCTCACAAACTTCGTTTCTTACCAGCCCCCTCCAAATAGTACAAGGAAAAATTTAGCAACAAATGAAAATGCTTCAAACTCACACACTTAAAATTGCAACATACAGTATTTTGTTTTGTACAGTATAAATAGCATTTGAATATTTGACAAATGTAGCAGGAAATATTTCAATATTTTCAGATGTGTACATACTATGTAAACAATTCTAATCACATTAGCTCAGAAACGAAAGTTTCACATTCGATTCTGTGTTGATGTAGTCTGAGGTTCCTGGGCAGAATAATCATTGAAGGCTGTGAACATATGGTGCAATGCCTCGTCGGGGGTAGGAAGCGCTATATAAATAAATGCATGGACATTTTTTCGGTTACCTGCTTTTGTTTATCTGGGAAACTGGGACTGCAGCAGAAGTGTCATGCAATAGGCAGCATATTAGCAATACATTTCTTTTTTTGTAATGCTGAATAGGAGGAATTCAGTGCGGCAGCTTTAACACAGCAGAAAGTGTTGCTGCTTTCCTGAGTGCATTACAGTTGGCCTTATAAAGATAATGGTAATGTTTCCCTTGCTAAAGTAGTTCTTCCATTGATCTGCATGCATGGTGAAGCTTTCATTTTGGTATGGGAGGCATTTTGTAGTCTTTACACAAACGTTGCTTTGCGATGTTGGAATAAATACCTATTGTCATCTAAAATATTGTTATTTGGCAGTTGTATGGTACCCAACAGCCAATAGTGTGGCACTCTAACTGTTCTGAGCAATTATAAATCGAAATTATTAATACAGAGGTTTGTGGTTGCAGTATGACCTTTGTGGTAAGAGTTAGGAGAGGTGTGTGGGGATGTAGTAGTTCCATCTTTGTTAAATGTATCTTGTGGATTGATTGAATATCACTTGAGCGATAGCTATAAAAAGTTATCTCTTCTAATGTTCTTTCTTGAGTGCAAGGTGATTGTTGTAGTTTACCTATCTTGATGATGAGTAAACTACTCCATTTTGTGGCTTAGGCTGGGAAGGTGCAGACTCTGAGTCTGGTTTTGTTGAAACGTGGCCCTTGAGTTTGTTGGAGTGTTTTGAATAAAGGGCTTCAAATGGGGAGGTGGGTTTAAAATGTTGGTTGAAGGTATGAGGGCCCAGTACCATACAGTGCTCGTTGTTTTATGCACAGTCTTTTGAACAGGATCTGGGGATACACTGGTACACTGTGCAAGGTCACAAGGGCTTTTGTTATGTGATCCAAGGGTTCAGGTATAGGAGTGTTTTGCATGTGGAATTTTGCATTATTTGTTATTTGCTGAGGAGGGACTTCTGCGAACGTTGGTAATAATTATAATGTAATCAAGGAAAGAAGGTGTAAGCATGATTGTGGCTTGAACTAGGGTGATGAAGTGGATGTTCCCATGGTAGTCCTCCTTCTATGTTTAAGACTGTAGGCTGCAGTAAACATTCTGAGCACTTTATACTATATCTTGCTGGTCTTATTCGAAAGGAAGTATCTTTCGCATTGTAGCCTTGTTAACCTTAGTTCAGATTGCCCTTAACATTCTAAAACACATGCCTAATCTTCGTCTTTCCAGCTCACTTTCTTTCTTACTCTCACACATTTTGACGAATGCCTTCACTGTTGCCTCCTGTGCTTGTACTGTGCTGTGTATTAAAAATATTTTCACTCCCGAAAAGCAAAGGAGAGAAAACCATCTGAGGGACATCACTCTTCTTCAACATTGCAATACACACTCTATATCGCCCTTGTGATTAGTTAGACCCTTCACATTCGAGCACAGGAGGTTCAGTTTGTGCTGACCGACCCTGTCTTCCATGAGGAGGTAAACATACATGCCATAAATAGACCGCAACGTAGCCGTGACCTTCACCCTCACCTACACTGAGATTTCCAACTATCCATGTAATCTATACTATAACTTAAGAGCAGTCAGCAGTGGTACACCCACTGGGACAGTCAGCCTGTGCACTGGCATCCTGAGCCCCACAATGAACCTAGACAAAGGTCATTTTATCGCTCCACCACTGGGCCTTTGACGTCCTACTGAAACAGGACATTCCTGCTCTGCAAGGACAATGTAACAATTAAATGAATCCCTTTCACCAGTAGTTGAAACTTCGGGGTTCCCACTGCTTGTATAGTGTTACGGCATGACATTTGCTCCAACTGTTTGATCCAAGGAAAGTTAGAGCAGCTTTCCTGTATCTCGAACAATACAGGGTGGACATCACAATGCTGAATAAGACTCACCTCTCCAGATAATTGTCAGTCCTTTGACATCAGATGGATTGCCATCAGGTTTTTGCCTCTTATGATTCCCATAGAGGGAGGTATCCTCGTTCTTAGTTTTAGGTTATTTGAATCTGACTTTGAACCGAAGAGTTGGTATTTAATTGAAATAGGTAAGATGCATACCGTTGCCCTAGTGCTTGTAAATATGTATGGCTCATATATTGATTGCCCCAGCTTCTATGCTACCCTTTTGTGTTAATGTGCATGCTGTGGCATGGGTGGCCTCCTCTAAGATGAGGACTTCTACTCCCTATAAGACTTGGAATTAGACCATTCTAGCCACCAACACTAGGCGCTCTATTCTTCTGTTAAATGGAATAGGGCAGAATTTGATTGGGCCAAATTCATGGCTCTGATTAGAAGTTTACTTGTTATTTGTTGGTTCATGATGCATTTTCCTGTGTTATTGTCTAATCTGTATATGCCTTTCTGATCTAATTGTTGATTTAGCTATATACAATTATAGGATCCCCTGATTTCAGTAAATATTGCAAGTCTCAGTCGCCAGACTAAGAGCATTTTGTTCAGGTTCCCTTCAGGTATACTCAGCTGAAATCTGATAAACCATTGTACTGTACTTGGGTATCATCACTGTTTGATACTCGGATGCTCTGGTATACCTTTAAAATGTACTTTCTAAAGATTCCAGAATACAATGCTACAACTGAGCAGCAGTTATACAGCCTGGAGGTTAAGCAACAGGACATTTGTGCAACCACTGAGCAATTTGCTTGTGGGAAGCCTCAAAGCATGGATGGACTCACAGGCTCCGTTTTATGTCTATCCTTAAACTCACAACCATACAGATGCTGTCCGTACATACATGTACTTTTTACCCATCAACTGCCTGTCTACTTGTAAACTCTACATCTGTTAATTCATAAATTTACCATCCATCCATCCATCCTTCCCCTTAAAGCACAGAATTGCTCCAGCATAATGAAGACGTCACTTAATACTTATCTTATTGAATTCTTTCATATAATGTAAATGAATAACAATATTATGACAACATTCTAAGCCTGGCAGGTAGATGCTGTTTATGCCTCTGTTGGTGCTGGCTGAACAACCCTAATTTGTCCAAAACCGGTATGAAATGCATAACTTGCATTACATTTTTTACTTTGTTTTAACATATCAAGCTATCTAGCTATGGTGCAGGATGTAACAGTCGTTTTAGATGCAAATAAGGCCAGCACTGCACTTAACTGGCCTTTTCTTTTTAAGATTCTTTGTAAATTGTAAAATTGTAAATTGATACTTGTATAGCGCACTACTCACCCGCAAGGGTCTCATGGCGCTTGTACGAATACCGCTGTGGAACCCATCCTGGCTTTCCCTGTGAGGTGTCCACTCCTGGGCACCCCCAAGGTTGAGGCCAGGCATCCTTAGCGTTGTGGGGGCCGTTGTGAAGATTAAGCAAGCTATTGCCCAGAGTTGCAGAGTGGGACTCCATGATTGGAATAGGCACTGAGACGAAAATTATCAGGTCCGTGGAATTTTTTAGCCCAAGACCCGCCGAGGCGGGGAATTGAACCCTGGCCCCGGGCTAGACCTCTGCATCAGGGTCTGCCGCTCTAACCATTGAGCCACACTTCTCCACTTTGCAGGTACTTCTTGAAAACAATTGTGGTTCTCTAGAACTCGGTTGCAGCTACATTGCTCGGTGAAAGGCATGGTTACTAATGCTTGCCCATGTTGTTTGCCATTTAATCCGAGCCTGTAGCATTTTGTGGTATCTATCATATACAGGTTTGCAACATGGAAGCAAGTAGATTTTGCTGTCATATGCTAATGGCAACTTGCTGTTTAATGAGGGATCTTTTTAAGGAACCAAGTGTAAATTAATTACTTATTGTTCTGGACTGTGCAAACAAGTTTTTTTTCACCACCTGCGCCCATACCTTTTTCCTTCTGGACTAATATGAATCAAAATTTACATGCTGGACCTTAAATAACTATGCCAAGCGAGTGCCAAATTTTGTGCAGATCCTTCCTTTAAGGGTGCTATAAATTTGTTACGCTTAACAAATATGTCCCTTGATCTCAGGCTCGCCAGTTCTTCTGGCCTTAACTCAGGTATGTTTAAAACCATCATCATTTCACATATATAATGTGCAATTACTTAAGCTAATTTCACATATGGTATGAGAGCTTGACATTTTGTGGAGGCACCGAAATGGAGAATAGTGTTACTAATAAACTAAATAAATTCAAACCCATTTTAGAAATGGCTGTTGAAAACATTGTCAGAATAATACAATTACTATGCAAGGAAAAAGTTATTTCTTATAAATGTTACACGCCAGAACTGGGGTAAGAAAAATAGTATCTTAGGTAGTTGGAGAGATGCTGACCTAAAAATAATGCCCAATGTGATATAAATTGTTGATGTTCGACGACCAAAGAAATATAACCATCTAGCAAGGTTCTCCCAAAATTACAACTGCTACAAATGCCTTCAGAGAAATTTTGAAAGGAGTTGAAAAACAAACAGATCTTAATACTTCGTGTGTATGTAGCTCTACCTTCCCTTTTAAAACTCTTGTCGACCAGTTATTTGATCAGGAAGAGTTTCCTCTAGAAGTTAATTGTCTTAATCCTGAACCTCATTCTTCTACAATTGCTGAACATACTTGATTTACTCCACTTAATATTTCGGACTCGACTCTGTATATCCTATCAATCACATAACATGGATATCTGTCCTGGTAAAGCCATTAAACAGTAAAAGTAGCTATTGGCCCCTACATTACTGACTTGTTCAACACCTCATTTATTTCAGTCGTGGTTCCTCCCGATTATAAAACAGCAGTGGTTTGCCTTCTTCTAAAAAATAAAAAGAAATCTTATACCCTACTGATTGTGCAATTTTTTTCCCCAGCTCACTTCTCCAATACTATTTGAGAAAGCCGCCATTAACTAATTTCAAAATGTTGTGGAATCCAATAACATTTCTCACGATAAATCGGGTGGCTTCAGCCCAGGCATGGGTACTGAAACAGTGCTGTGTTCTCTGTTAAGGAGAACCTTCACTTGATGGTTGATAATGACGGTTTGGTGCTACTATACTACTCCGTCTCTCGTCTGCGTTCAGCACCGTCAATCATGATATTCTCTGTAGCTAGAGAGTCGAGGACCAAGCACTCCTCTGAATAAAATCTTTCCTTTCTGAATTACTCAACCAGTCCAATTAGGTTCCTTTAAATCTTCCCCCAAAACTGTTTGGTGGATGTTTCACAGGGATCTGTTGCTGATTAATATATATGTTTTTCCTCTGGCCCATCTACTGCCGGAATATAACAAATGTATACATGTAGGTATGCATGTTCTCTTTAATCTCCAAGACACTGGGAATCAAAAGTGGATGTTCTTCAAGCCCCGGAAGATACTCGTTTATGGATGGAGAAAAGTTTTCTTTAAAACTCAATCCCTCAATAATGGATATTCTGCTTATACTTAACGGTTTATTTTGACTATGATCCAATACCATCATCCTTGTGCATCCTTTAGGAACTTCTGAGAACGTCAAAAGCCTAGGCATCCTAATGTATCAATTTTTGAACATGCAGTGTATCCTGCTCTCCTCTCCCCCTCACTCATACTAATTTTCTTCTACTGATACAAAGTACTACCTCAAGGATCCTGCCTAAATTAAACATACGTGAACATATTTCTATCCATCTCAAAAAGCTGCACTGGAATGATCTATCCAAAAATATTATATTCGAGCTTCATGTATTATGCTCAAAATCGTCTCCGAATATAGCTCTCAGTTTCTTTTGCAGTCATTTCTGGAAATCAATCCCTTAATGCAGATCTACTGACTCCTAACGTTGTAGGAGGAATTGTTGAATGCTGGTATTCTGCCTCCCATTACCCCAGTGGTCTTTGGCTTGTTTATCCATCTGCCTATCCATACACCCGTTCACCAACCTGTGCTTATCCATTCACCAACTTGTGCTAATCCATCAACCCCACCATCAGTCCACTTACCCATTCACTTTACACTATGACACCAGCACTTTCACACACATCTACAATTCAGTAAAGCAATACTATTAAAAAAAACACTTTAGGTATTCACTCACCTGTCTATTCTGCCCTTTGCTGCGCTCTCTCTCTCTCTCTCTCTCTCTCTCTCTCTCTCTCTCTCTCTCTCTCTCTCTCTCTCTCTCTCTCTCTCTCTCTCTCTCTCTCTCTCTCTCTCTCTCTCTCTCTCTCTCTCTCTCTCTCTCTCTCTCTCTCTCTCTCTCTCTCCTCTCCTTTCTCTCCTCTCCTTTCTCTCCTCTCTTTTCTCTCCTCTCTTTTCTCTCCTCTCTTTTCTCTCCTCTCTTTTCTCTCCTCTCTTTTCTCTCCTCTTTTCTCTCCTCTTTTCTCTCCTCTCTTTTCTCTCCTCTCTTTTCTCTCCTCTCTCTTCTCTCTTTTCTCTCCTCTCTCTTCTCTCTCTTCTCTCTCTTCTCTCTCTTCTCTCTCTTCTCTCTCTCTTCTCTCTCTCTTCTCTCTCTCTTCTCTCTCTCTTCTCTCTCTCTTCTCTCTCTCTTCTCTCTCTCTTCTCTCTCTCTTCTCAAATGAGGCCTTCAGATCTGGTCACAACACATCAAATGAGAGGCACAGAACTCCATCTATTTTAGCTGTACTTCCTTTAAGGCTTCAATGTTTTAGGTTGAGCTTTTCGCACGTTACACAGTAATACAGATATGGTGTCCAGAACTTGACCGTGTGTCCGAGGTGATCCCTGACTGGGTAGTATACGTACACCGTGGCCCCCAGAGTGCTATACAGTACTTCATATGATGTCTTTTCATTGTTTTGTAGATGATGCTATGGCACAATCTTCCTTTTTCTTCTGATTAGATCTCCGTGAGTGTAAGAGAACCGAATACTGTATTTTTGACTTCCAGAATTGGACAAATGCCAGAGAGGGTGACTATAACAAGCAAAGTTGAAGTGACCTATTGAGTTGGGTCCATTGCTGTGGATGAGGCATGAAGTGTTAAAATATATTCAACCACAGTGTTCTCTTATGTGATATGTTGTGGATCGTTTGTCCATGGGAGGTTAGACTTCTTTCACTGTATGATAGCAGAGCCGAAACTCTGAATTTCTTGATAATTGAGCATTTTCATCAGTTTTGCATGTAATCGCTTTATGTTCATAGGTCATTTTTTTACATGTTTTAGGCATATGCCTCTGGCTGTGATATTGTGATCCTGGGGAGTGATTTCGAAAGATTGCAGATTATTCCTGGAACAAAGCATGGAAATATTCAAGTTGGATGCGTAGACTGTTCAATGCAGCAGGGAAAGGTATGTAGCTCTATACAGTTAATATAATATAATTGTGTCTTCTGAGAATTTGCTTGTAGGATCCTACAATTCAGCTTTTTAATATATGTAATAATATAAAAATATAAAATGTTCTTACCATTTTTAGTTTCGTAGCAGTACAATAGTTTACAAACAAGTGGATGTGTTCAAAAGGAAAAGCAAGACATATTTACCATTCCACCTTACTACATAAAACACTGTCTGAACTGTGCATCTTTTCCAGTCCATTGCTAAGTCTCACCCATTTACTCTTCCTCAGACTGGGGTCATAAGCACTCCCCCACAAATCTAAATGGAATCAAACATTTGCCCCCGACTCCCCAGATTCTACTATGTTTATGGTGGTAACCCCTGGCGCTGTATATGGGACATTCCAAGGGCATGCAATGATCCGTACCAATTCTTCCAACTCTTCAAAGGGGGGGGGGGGCATATTCTTTCATGCTCGTAAGGTATCACGCATGGCAACCACCAATCCAAGCCTCAACAGGGCTCTCCTACATTTGTCACCTTCCACATTGACTGCAGTGTGAAGCAATACAAGCCTAGGATCTCTAGCGAGATACCAGCTCAGAATAGCCTCCAAATATGCAAAAGCCCCCGTCCAGAACTCGGTCAGGCCACTACGTTGCAAGATCCTAGGAAAGAAATCTCCTTGCTGAGAAGAGTAATGCAGACCAAGTGGCAAGGCAACCATACCCATCCTCCACAGGCTATGTCTAGTGAGATAAACCCGGTGCAAGTATTTCAGCTGAATGACATGAAATATAGTTGTGATGGCAAACTCACCTGGGGATTCTAATGCCTCCTGCCAATCATCATCCGTTAGTTAACCAAGGTTTCACTCCCAAGCTTCCCACAGCTGCATATAGGAATCAGGGGTGTTATTCACCAGGGATTTATATGTACATGTAAAATGTTATGCTTGACTGCTGCTTTGAGGAGAATTTTGACTTCCAGTGGGCTACAATCTGGGTGCACCTCAAAATTTGGAGATTTATGATGTAAGAGCATGCCTGAGCTGTAGGTAACAATAAAATTGACTGTGGTGAAGGCCATACTTGGCTTGTAAGTCAGTAAATGATGTGAGTGTGGTCCCTGTCATGTGATCCCCAAGTGTCGAACCCAGGGAGGTCCCATTGCCTAAATACTTGGAGTTCCATCCCCTTGTGGAGAGGAGGCCAAGTCCACAATGGTGTTTCATGTTTCAGGTGGTTAGTCCAGCCTAGGTCTCTGAGTGTTGTGTTCCAGATTGCAAGCACTACCTTAATGGCTGGCTGAAGGAGGACGGGGATGGGATTGAGCCTCCATATAGCAAGTGAGAAACCTGAGTGCACCTCATCGTCCATCTTTTTAATTCAAATGCTAGATCATCAAATCTATTGAACCTCCATTCATTTAGGACAACTTCATTTGAGGCCTTGTAGAATGCAATCACATATGGGGTGGCGATTTCCCTCCATCAAAGGAAGAGTTAACGCATTTTGTTGATCCAGACCTTGGAGTTGTGATCCCCTAAAAAGCATCTCTATGATGCATTGAGCAGGGTTTAAAAGGAGGCAAGGATGGAATTAAAAAATATTCTGGCGTTGATGGAGAAGACTGAGTAATACCACCATCTTAAAGATCGATTTTCTAGCCCAGAAAGGAAGGGTGAATAGAAACCAAAATCCAATATCTCTAGTCAGTCTGTTGAGTTGGGGTTCTAGATTCTTTCCCCATGCTTGTAGAAAATTCCTAGAGACATAGATACCCAGGTATTTGAATTCCTCACTCAACACTTAAATGTTACCCGTCCAAGTCAGTGGAGATTGAGAGTTGTCATTCAGGTTAAGTTGATAAGTTGAAGTCTTAAGGCTATTTGTGGATTGCACATCATCTGAATGATCCGAGGTCCAGACCGCAATGGTTCGTCCATGAAGACCAGGACATTGTTGGCATATAGCACAACTCTCTATGATGCCCGAAGCCCACATGAAACCTTTTACCTGAGCCTCTATCTTGAACAATTCTGTGAGAGTCTCTGTAGCCTGTGGGAAGTGATGAGGAGACAGCGGGAATCCCTGATCCTATGCCACGCCGTATTGGAAATTTTTCCACACACTGATTTCTATATTGATCCGTGCTGTCAAAGTTGTGTACTGCAATTTGATGCTACTAATGTATCAAGGGCCAAAATCCATCCTAGCGAGTAAGGAGAATAGGTAGTCACAGAATCAAAGGCTTTGTGGAAGTAAATCAAAATCGGGGATTATACACCAGGTTGATTACCAAACAGAGCCAGTGTGTTATTGACACAGCAAATAGTGTTCCTGGTGACGCGATGAGGCATGAATCCTGCCTAAGCCGGGTGCATTAGGGAGCCCACTAACTTACTAGTCTATTTGCCAGAGCCTTCACCCAGATCTTAACCTCAACATTCAGGAGGGTATTGGGTGATATGATGTGCATTGGGTTGTGGGCTGTGTAAATGTGGGTATAAATACCTTGTTGGCTCTGCACAGATATGTCAGAAGCATATCCTAAGGCCATTATAAGGTTCCACAGGGAACCCATTTGGACCTGGAGTTTTACCTGATTGTAATAGAGTCAGAGCCTCCCTCATCTCTTCAGCCCTGATCCAACACTCAAGGAGCACCCTTTCCCCAGGATGTGAGTCTAGATCTGCGTAGTAGGCAGTAAATCTGCAAGAGATAGCGTTGCGCTCCAGTAATCGTGAGCCACTCTAGAATGTGGTTGATGTTATTGTGTTTATAGGTGCAATTAAAAAGCTAATGCAAGGTTTTACTGTTTTTTTTTTTTTATACCCACTGGTATATACAACTCTGCGCCGCGAGCCATATCATGCATGTTTCGTCAACTAGAGTTTGGTGTAGAATATTCTGTGAGTAGAGCAGTTTCCGGAGAAGAACTGCGGCATGGATCGATTGTTACTAGGCCTCTAACTCCAGGATGCCTGCCTGAATGTCAGTAACCTCCTGCTGCTTCCTCCTCCTTCTAGCCAGATGACTAATTATCTCGCCTCCCAGGGTGGCCTTGAGTGATTCCCGGAGTATCCACACTGATGCAACAGATCCCTTATTAAGTGACAAGTAATTTTCGGTAGCTGCCATTATCTGATCCCTGCACACTTGATCTTCAACTACCCATGCACTAAGGCTCCAGGTAGGTTCTTACTAGCTTGATACCACCCTTATTGTGAGTGCAACTGAAAAGTGGTTGGACAATCTGTGTGCAAGAATGTGAGCCTCCATCTCCTTGAGGGCCTTGAACCCGGCTATCAGCAAAATAATCTAGTCGCGAAAACAACTTATGTGCCACGGAAAAGAATGTGTAGCAGGACGTTATCTAGGTTTGCAGGATGTGTCATGGAGCCGGTCGGGGACCTATACCGCTGTGCATTGACAACCCCTTTAAGTTATCCAGTATTATGGGTGTCTTTCATAGATTCACATGCCTGAACCCTTCCCCCGTCGTCGGAATGGGAGTCCCCGGTACATAAATAAAGTAATGTCCCATAGGCATATAGATAAATAGGCCTAAAGTTACCTATTCCTGTCCTTTTGCAGAAAGGACCAAACTCTAGAAAAGAGCCAATCAGCTGTCACCTCCCTCTAGAACCCTCCTGGAAGGAGCCTCAGTCCCTCAGATTTTCTACCGCACGTTGTGCTAAGGGAGTCTCCTCTGAGCTCTGCTCAGATTTTTTCTTCACAACTGGTTTCCAGTGTTCTTGGATATTTTATCCTGTTTCGTCTGTGATTGCTGATACTATCATGGCTGACACACCAAAAAAGGGTCTTTTTAGATCCTGTGGTTCATGTGGAAAGAAAAGGCTACATGTTGATGACCAGCATAAAGACTGCCTATATTGCCTGTATCCGGACCATTCTTCTAAAGACTGCAAGGTATGTCGTACCTTTTCCACTAAAACCCTCAAGGACCGTGAAGGATGCCTTTTAATTTGGCTCCAGTGGCTGAAAGACAGGGACCACCTTGAATCTTCTGAGGAAAGTGAAGGTTCTTCAGTCTCTTCAAAATCTTCTCTAAAGAGACCTAGGGTGGCTTCTCCAAGCCCTACGGCTCCTCCTGAAAAGAAGACATCAAAGAAGTCTTCAGAGGTTCTCTCTAAGGCAAATTCTGTGAAGGTTTCCTCTCAGGAAGTTCACACCTTCAAAAAGCCTGTTTCGACACCGTCGAAGACGGCATTGTTGACGACCTCTTCATCGTCGAAAAAAGCTGTGTCTACTGCATCATATGTATCTACGTCCACGACGACTGTTTCTACGTCGACGGCATCGTCGTCATTATCCTCATCGACGACTACGACCCCATCGTCAATGGCAGGTAAGACTTTGTCGTCGACGATAGCCATCAAGAAAACACCGTCGACGTCGAAGCCGCCGTCGACGCTGGCCTCGCCGACGACTGGATCGGCGACTACCTCGACGACGAAGCCAATATCGTCGACACCATCGATGAAGACGTTGTTTACTAAGGGTTCGTCGACGAAGATACCGTCGACGAGGACATCGTCGACGAGGACATCGTCGACGACAGGGATGTCTCCACCGTCGACGGCGTCCCCGTCGACTATGACTCCACCGACTACGACACCCGTCGACGCTCCAGCATTGTCGACGAGCCCGTCGACGGCGTGGTCGTCGACTAGCTCGTCGACAATGCTGGATTATGCCCTACAAACCACATGTGTACGCCTAAGGATCACGAAAAAGGCGCTCACGCCGGCTTTAACATTGCCAAGCAGAGTTCAACCACTGCCTCCAGCATGTCTTCTTCAAGAGAAAGATTCAGATGAAGGGGACATGTTTCAGACGGCTACAAGCCCTTCGAAGCTTCATGTAAAGTGTCAAAGTTCGGATGAAGAAGAGGATCAGGAGGAGGAATATCATCCGCCACCTCCTCCTATGGTTTGCCTTCCAGCCTCTTTAGTTACCGACTTAAGGTACCTCATTCAAGACTACAAACAGAGGTTTCCAGAGTCTCCTGCTCCTCCACCTACCACAGTATCTCCATCACCAAGACCACGGCCTCCACCTTTGAGTGTTCAGCCCGAGTGGTTTGATCTGCCACATCCTCCGACTTCGGAAGAGGAAGAACAGCAGGAAGAGGGAGAACTGCAAGATACTCAATCTATGCATGATGACTGGGATGACGGTCATTCCCTCTCCCGCGTCTCCAGTGCCTGCGCCCGCAGATTCTCCACCAGGTGACATTGGAGGGTTCCATAACGTAGTTGAGAGGGCCGCTCAATGTTTTAAAATATCAATGATCTCTCAAGAACAAGACTGCTTGTTGTATGATTTTAAAGAACCCCTCAAGAAATCAGTTAGATCAATACCCATTATTGATTATTTATGGGACCAGAGTGTTAAAGTCATGCAGAACCCTTCCTCCGTACCTCCGAGATGGGGCACTCCCCAGATCGACCTGTTTGCCACAAGGTCCAACACCAAATGCCCACACTTCGCAAGTTGGCATCCCCAGAAAGGGTCCCTAGGGAATGCATTTTCGATCGCATGGTGCAATGTCTTTGCGTACGCCTTTCCACCATTTCCAATGATTCCCAGGGTCCTCAGAAAGCTGCGGGCGGAGCGCTGTACTCTCATTCTGGTAGCCCCAACTTGACCACGCCAACATTGGTTCATTGAACTCCACCGTCTATCTCTGGAACCGCCGATACGTCTGAAGAAGCTCCCATCTCTCCTCACGATGTGCAACCAGCAAGTCCAGCATCCGAATCTGGCCTCACTCAAATTAGCCGCTTGGCTCCTGAGTTCAGAGAATTTCAAAGTTTGATTATCCCTCCAGAATGTTGAGCAATCTTGGCTTGGGCACGGGCTAATAGCACCAACAAAACATACTCTTTGAAATGGAAAAGGTTTTGCATCTGGTGTAAAGGTAAAGGTATACATCCTTTCTCTTCCTCTCCGGAACAAATATTGCCTTATCTTCTCCATCTAGCGAACTCCGGCCTGGCTCATGCTTCCATCAGGGTCCATTTGGCGGCGATATCCCGTTACAGAAGATCTCCTACTGGCCCTTCTCTTTGGTCTAACAGATTGGTCAAACAATTTTTAAAAGGACTCTACAGGACCTTTCCCCCTGTGAGAATTTTGCCACCTACCTGGCACCTGAACACTGTCCTTAACCAGCTTATGAAGCATCCCTTTGAGCCGGTACACAGGGCTGACATGAAATACCTCTCTTGGAAGACAGCCCTCCTACTTGCACTCACCTCCGCAAGACGGGTGAGTGAGCTTCAAGCTTTATCAATACCGGAGCCTTTCCTGCAATTCAAGCAGGATAGAGTAATCTTACGGACAAATCCAAAGTTTATTCCAAAAGTCCCGTCGGACTTCCATCTCAATGAGCCGGTGGTCTTACGCTTTTTCTTCCGAATCCCACGACGGCAGCGGAAAGGTCGTTGCACTCTCTAGATCTTAAGCGCTGCCTTAAATTCTATATTGAAAAGACAAAAACCTTCAGGAAGTCTCATCAGCTATTTGTAGCTTACGGTAGACCCTGAAGAGGTCTTCCACTCACCAAGCAAAGTATATCCCGCTGGATTTCTGCAGCTATTTCGTTTTGTCATGAACAGGCAGGGCAGCCCCTGCAATCTAGGGTGCGAGCTCACTCTACCAGGGCAATATCTACATCCATGGCACTTTTTGCAGGAGTGCCAGTCATAGACGTTTGTAGAGCGGCAACATGGAAGTCGCCACATACCTTCACTAGGCATTACTGCCTGGACACAGAACTCATGAAGCGGAGAAGCGTGGCTCACTGGTTAGAGGAGGCAGACCCTGAAGCAGAGGTCAGACCCGGGACCAGGGTTCAATTCCCGACGCGGCAGGGTCTTGAGCTCAAATGTCCACGGACTCGATAATTCTCGCTTCGGTGCCTACTCTAATCACGGGTTCACACTCTGCAACTCTGGGCAATAGCTTTCTTAATCTCCACTACGGCCCCCCCGCGGCGGGGTGCCTGGCTTTCACCTTGGGGATGCCCAGTAGGGGTTATCTCGCAGGGAAAAGCCAGGACGGGTTCCCAAAGCAAGCGCCTTGAGACCTTGCGGTGATGAGGCGCTATATAAGAACCTTTGACATGACATGAAGGATGCTGCGGTGGGACAAGCAGTACTTCGTCATCTGTTTCAGTAAAGGTGAGCCCTCTTTCCTCCCTCCATCCTTCTCATGTATGCACATTTCTGTATTGTAGTGATGGTATTTGTAGATTGCAAATGCATCTTTCTGTTAGTCGTTTGATATGGTTTTATCTAATGTCCTGTATATCCTATGCAATCTGAAATGTGCTTTCCTCATTGCTTGCTACTGTGATTCAAGCATGTGAATCTATGAAAGACACTAATAATACTGGATAAGAAATGCGTTACCTACCTGTAACTGCAGTTATCCAGTATTTCATCTCCTCCCAGTGCTCAAGTTCCTCCAGGGAGCTGTAGCAAGAGGTCTCCCAAGATTCTGAGGAACTCCATAGAGAGCCTGTGTGGGGCATAAATGCTACCAGGGATAGTGGTTGACCCTGTAGGATGCCTGCTACTGCCACATATCTGCCCAAGTTGTCTTGCCATACTCAGGTTACCTTTAAGAGAAGATGACTATGGATGAAGGTGGCCACTCCACTCCACTCGATCTCCTAATGAACCCAGCATGGAACACCTGTGCGAATACCAGCCTTACCAGGAAGGGGCATTTATTGCCCACTAAATGAGTTTCTTGGAGGGGCAATATGTCTGGGTTAATACAGCGGACCTCATTTAGAACCGCCTCTCTTCTATCTAAAAAGCCATTGCCCTTCCATGTTAGGAACCTCACCAAGCCTCTTGCCTCACTTCTAAGCTTGTCAGCCATCACCTGCCAACACCTGCCTGAGCTGTCTGTTAGTTGACTTCCTAACTCAGCTAAAAGCAATATGCATTCTAAAGAGTTTGTAGCTGACAGAACACCTGGTCTCAGACTCAACTGTCAATCTCTTAGCGATGCCATAGCAGTTATGTTCCCCCTCCCACTTTGCTGACCAAGGGCCAGATGTAGGTAGGGTTTTACCGGTCGGTAACGGCCGAATTCGGCCGTTACCGACCGGTAAAAGGATTTTGAGATGTAGGGGGCAGAATCGGTAAATTTACCGTTCGGTAAATTTACCGATCGGTAATTTTACCGAATCTGTAAATATACCGGTCGGTAAATTTACCGACCGGTATTTTTACAGATTCTGTAAAATTGATATGTAGGTGGGACTCTTATGAGTCCCACAAGGCCTAAGAAATCGGTATTTTACCATCAAATTCAATTTGATGGTGAAATACCGATTCAGGTGTGCATGCACATGTGTGCATGCACACCTGTGCCATATGACAGGCAGACCTGCCCTTAGGGCAGGTATGCCTGCCATATGGCCCCCGACCCTTTTTTGGGGGTGCTAGAGGGTGTCAAAGTGACCCCCTGCACCCTTGTCAAAATCGGTATTTACCGATTCGGTAAATACCGACCGGTAATGCCCCATTCATTCCTATGGGCTTCAAAGCCCATAGGAATGAATGGAGCATTACCGGTCGGTATTTACCGATTCGGTAAATACCGATTTTTACCGATTCGTTAAAATACACATCTGGATGGACCTACATGTCCACCCTTCATATTTACCGATTCTTAATTACCGAATCGGTAAAATTCGGTAATTAAGAATCGTTAAATATTTTTTACCTACATCTGGGCCCAAGTGATTACTCATCTGCCCATGTCTGGCTGTAACTATTTCTGTGTAGGCCTGTGCCTTCTATTTGAGTCTACATGCTTACTCTGCAACAAACTCAGTATAAAAGTCTGAAGGGCCCGTGGACAAAGAGAAGGGTGAACCCTGCACATTTCCACAGGTCCTCCATCAGAAGTTGAATAGACGGTGGAAGGTGTGGTGGGGATTAAAGGATGGGTAAGGCTTGGGCCTTTGTGAACAATTTGAAGGACCCACCTTTCCTGTGTGATCGCTTACTAATGGATAGCATCTTGGCTGCGGAGAGGGGGGACACCACTGCCTCTCCTGTAAAACAGCTGGGTTCCCTACTGGGGTGGGACAGGCTTGCGGTAAGGGACACTCGTCCAAAGCCACGAAAGGAGCACTGGGATTGTTGCTGGAGAGGCTCTGTAGAACGGCCCAGAGAGCAAGCAGTAGCCCTATTTTCCTTGAAATGTTCAAGGGCAGAGTCAGCCTTGTCCCTGTACAAGACAAGTCCCATTGAACAGCATGTCCATCAGGGAGGACTGGATGTCGCCTGAGAACCCAGTAGATTGTAGCCTCACATTCGACAAATGGCAACACTGGTGCATATAGCCATCAAAGAACCCCAAGGGAATGGTAGTTCTTTGAAAACTCCATGAATTCTTTGACAAATCAATATTCAAGCATGGGGATGTCTCTGACTGCTGAAGCCGAGTTTTCCAAGAAATCGTTGTGACTTTTTGGAACGAGTGGATGTAGCCATGCCTGTATTTGGACTTCATGGGCTATGTCTAAATATGGTTATGATTTCTATGCCTATATAAGGGTCTTGTGAATTCTACCTATATAAGGGCATGAATCGGTAAATTACGCTTGGATCCTAAAATGCTACACAACAGAAGAACATTATTTGAAACCACAACTACAAAAAATAACAAAGCAAAAAGAAAGGGTAACCTAATTTAATTGAGTGGGAAAGAGAAATAGAAGGACCAAGCACCTTTCAACCTACCCTCCCCCCCCCTCCCCAAAGCCTCCACCCACCTCCGCTGTTCACCCCCAGTGGTATCATTAGTGTCAGGTCCATATCCACAAACTGGCACCGTCCAAGTTAATCCTTTAACCATCTTTAAGGAAGAGACAGAGAGACGAAGATTGTGGAGTCCAGGACAACAGCAGCAACCCCAATTACAATGGAGATTAGGACTCCTCCTGAATAATGAGTAGCAAGGGTAGGTCAACAGAATCCCACAGACTCTTATTGGGTAATCTGAGTGATGTACAGTTAACTAAGTGTTCTCAGCAGAGGACTAGGTTTTCTCCCCATACAAATGCAGTGCGGTTTCATGACATAAAAAGAAACTACTTTTGTTCTTCAGAAAAATCCGATTGAGATTCTGTCTTAACAGCCAAGCATAAAATTTTAACACTGAAGAAAAAAACAAAGAGCTTAGATACACTCCACAGTTGTATCCTGATTATAATCGATTACCCCTGAAGTAGTTAATTTTGAAGAGGCTGTCCTCAGATATGAAAGTAACACAGCAGCCTATATCCTCCAGATGACCTGTATCTCAAGTTTACTCTCATGACGTGAAGGATCACAATCAACCGTTTTGTTTATAAAGTTGCTTTGAGGAGATGCAAATAAAGGAAAAGCAATCTGTCAACCATGGGCAAGTTTAATCCCACAGTCTCCACACAGCCTGCATAAAACATATGAACCTATACAAATATGCTCTACAGATGTGGCAGTCATCAGTGCACAAAAAAATACAAAAGAGCTCAGGGTTAGGTTTAGCCCACCCCAATTTAAATTGGTTTGCTTTGGTGTCAAGCAAAAACACCCTTTGATGGAACATGCCATTCAAGTGTATGAGGGTTTTGTGTAATTGTAGCAGCAAAACCTTGCAAGGCAACCAGTGTTAGAAGCAAAAAAAATCTAGTAGCCTTTAGAAAGCCTTCCCATGCTTCCCCCATGCATGCACACGCCCGAATCAACGGACCCAATAAGCTTTTTTTATGAGTATTATTTAATACCTGGGTCCTTTGTCTACACTCTCCCTGGCACCTCCGCTGTGCTCTGCGTCGCCTCCGAGGCCAACCACCTTTGTTGCAGGGGTCGAGGCTACCCTGATTCAGGTTTTCACTGGTGTGCACTCTGTGGCTTATTTACGTTTATTTAGGCTGATTGTGCCTGCTGCTGTTGTTTGCTCTGTCCATTTCTTTCAGGCTTACTGGTTCCCTCCACTCCCGCCGCTGACCCTTGTCCCCGCCCCCTACCAACCAGCTCCTGCCTCCCAGCTGCATGTCCCTCCACCTCCCCTTCATAATGGCTAACCCTCTCGCCCGACGTCCCCTTTTTCACGGAAACCTGGACCAACGCCACCTCCGGTGCCGACATCGCCACCGCCATCCCAGACGGCTACAAGATCCAGAGACCGAACCGTCCGCTCCGCACAGAAGGAAAACTCTCAATCGTACACAAGACCCCCCTCCGACTCTACACATCCAGCACGAGTGACCCCCACTCCAACACAGAACACCTCCACTTCCAGATGCAGACAAGCCCTAGGACCACGCTACGCGGCACCCTCATCTACAGACCCCCAGGACCTCGCACCCACCATGCAGCTACCATCGTCAAGCTCGCCGCACCCCACGCCATCACCTCCACGGTCTACATTCTACTCGGGGACTTGAACTTCCACCTCGACAACGACCCCGACTCAACCACTCTCCTCGACAACCTCGCCAACCTAGGGCTGAAGCAGCTCGTCAACACACCCACCCACAGAGCGGGCCACCCCCTTGACCGCGTCTTCGCAGGAGGAAAAAACACCTGCTTCTGCCACACCACCCAGCCCCCCTGGAATGACCACCACTGCATCCACTTCACTTTCAACACCACCACCTCACCCAAACCCACCCTGCGCCCGCCACGACTGAACTGGAGCAAGATCAGAGGAGCACCTCAACACCACCCTCTGTCAAACCCCCCCCCCCCCCCCCCTTCGATGCGACCGACGCAGCCAAGGAATTTCACCACTGGGTCTGCTGCTGCGCCAACAAGCTCCCACCACTCCGCCCCTCCGCCAAAAACGCCCACTGAAAGCTGCCTCGTTCACCGCAGAACTTCAAGAAGCCAGACGCACCTGCAGACGTCTAGAGAACACCTGCCAAAACATGAAAACCGTGGAAGCACGGATCAACAAGAGCACCCACAAGGAATACCACCAGCGCATAAGGACACCAAACGAACCTTCATAAAAGACAAAGTCCAGACCTACGTAACCAACACCTAGGAACTGTTCAACGTCATACAGCAGTTCACAAAGCACACCTGCGAAGCCATGGAAGTCACACCTTCCCAGGAACTTTGTGACAAACTCAGCTCCTACTTTCATCTGAAGATCAAGGCCCTCTATGACGACTTCAGCGAATCCACCACGAACACCACTGCCCCACCCACCACCGCCGACAAACCGACCATCAAGTCCTGCGATCCTGCCACCATTGAACTCATCACCACGACCATGAAGAAAACCCACTCAGGAGCCCCTACGGACCCCTGCCCTCCACACATCTTCCACAAGGCCGCCGTCGTCATAACACACGAACTAGGACGCACCATTAACACCTCCCTCAGATCAGGCATCTGTCCAGATGACTCGAAACAGGCAGAGGTGAAACCCCTCCTCAAGAAACCGATGGCTGACCCAACAGACCT
The DNA here is from genome assembly GCF_964261635.1 of Lissotriton helveticus. Classification (NCBI taxonomy): domain Eukaryota; kingdom Metazoa; phylum Chordata; class Amphibia; order Caudata; family Salamandridae; genus Lissotriton; species Lissotriton helveticus. The sequence continues at coordinate 824,069,350 of NC_136059.1, forward strand.
GAAGAACTACCGGCCCATCTCTCTCCTCTCTTTTGCAGCCAAAGTCACAGAGACTCGTTAACTCCCAGCTGACCGCCTTGATAGAAGAGAACTCCATCCTGGACGCCTCCCAGTTTGGATTCTGCAGGAACCACAGCACCGAAACCGCCCTCCTCGCTGCCACCAACAACATCCGCATGCTGCTGGACCAGGGACACTCCGCGGCCCTCATCCTCCTAGACCTTTCCTCAGCTTTTGTCACAGTCTCACACCGCACTCTCGCAGCCAGACATCACGACGCGGGAATACAAGGAGTCGCCCTCGACTGGATCCAATCCATCCTCTCTGGCAGAACCCAGAGGATCCGACTCCCTCCCTTCATCTCCAACCCGACAGAAATCAACTGCGGCGTACCCCAAGGATCTTCACTCAGCCCCACTCTCTTCAACATATACATGACCCCCCTCACTGCCATCGTCAGACAGCATGGCCTCAGCATTGCTTCCCTATGCCGACAACACCCAGCTCATCCTCTCGCTCATGAAGAATCCTGAAGGCACCAGACTCCGCTTCCAGGAAGGAATGAAGAATGCGGTGACCTGGATGAAGGAGAGCTGCCTGAAGCTAAACTCTAAAAGACCGAGGTCCTCATCCTCTGTCCATTCACCTCTGCCTGGGACAACACCTGGTGGCCCTTTGGAGCCCAGACACCCCTACAGACCACGCTCAGAACCTCGCTTCATCTAGGACTCCTCCCTCTTCATGAACCGCCAGATCAACGCTGTCGCCTCCAACAGCTTCAACTGCCTCTGCATCCTCCGTAAGACCCTCCAGACTGCAGAAGAACAGTCACCCACGCACTCATTGCCAGCAGACTGGACTACGGCAACACCCTCTACGCTGGAACCAACAAAACTCCCAGTCAAGAAGAGGGTCACCTTTAAACTCCTCACCCACGCCTAAAAATCCCTCAACAACATCGGCCCCAAATGCCTCAACGAGAGAGTATCCTTCCACGTACCCAAAAGGAACCTCCGCTCCGCCGACCTTGCCCTAGCAGAGGTCCCCCGCATCCGCGGCCTCCAAAAAAGGGCTACGGGATACACTAGACGCGGGGGAATCTAGCAGCCCGGCGACATCGGGGAATGGCTCTGGCTCTTCTCCGGCAGACATGCAACAATTGATGCAGGAGATGCGACAAGGATTTGCCACAATAGTGGATAAGGTCGACCGGATCTCCTCCAGAATGGATGCCATCGCGCAGAAAATAGACGTCCATGAGGAACGCATCTCAGAAGCGGAGAGGCGGATATCCACTAATGGTGACACGACGGCCTCTCATACCTCGCAACTCTCCAGGATGGACAATGTCCTCAGAATTATTGCGGCAAAAATCGAGGAATTGGAAGCTAGAAGTCGTCGAAACAACATTCGCGTGGTGGGCGTGCCAGAAGCCACCAACACTGGGCGCATGGAGGAGTACGTGGAGAAAATACTTCTTGCAACTGTTGGCCCTGATGCTCTCTCAAACAATTTATCGTGGAGAGGGCGCATAGTTCACTGGGCCCTCAGCCCAAGCCGGGTGCCCCACCATGACCCATCATTGCGAGGCTTTTGAATTACCGAGACCGGGACACGGCACTAAAGGCGGCGTGCACCAACCGCAATTTGTCTTATGACGGAGTCACTTTCTCTATTTACCCTGACTTCACCCCTGTGGTGCAAGAACAATGTCGTAAATTCATGGATGTCAAACGCAAACTGAGAGAACTGCAAACTGATTATGCGTTACTTTATCCAGCCAAGTTGAGTGACCCACCAAGCTAAGCAACATTTTTTTACAAATTCACAGCAAGTGAGCGACTTTTTGAAAACACTGCGTCATGCTCGCTCTGGTCGGGGTGGAGATGTCGATATGGCGCGTGAGGATGAGCGCTCGCTGAATGGGGATGGCTAGCTGGCAGGTCCGATCGTTGAGGCACGCTGCTGGTCTACTGTTGCCATCCTGAGATTCCTGGACGACTCTCGATCAAGACTGAACACTGCTGGAAACCGAATACACTGTGGACGGGTGTTGATCTGCTGGTGGTAATGTACAAACAGGCACCACCCCCTCTCTTTAGCTGTACCTACTTCAGGCGGTGCAGGACTGGAGACAGCTGTAGGGGGTGGCTCTGTGTATCCCTAGATGACCCCCAAAGGGTATACCCCCTTGGAAATTTTTGCTGCGTTGCAGCTGTTGGGCTGGTTACTGATTGTTCTGGGTGGAGGGTGGGAAGGGGTTTCTGGCAAGTTTGGGTTGCTTCAGTGGGAGGAGGGAGAGGGGGGGGGACCAATTTATGCAAGCTTGACCATTATCACCTCCGAATTGTTTTGGCTGTAACACCGACAGGCATGCACGATTACATCTATTCACTGTGGGAGGCGAGTTACCTATTAGCATTTACAGGAGCGAGCCTCCCTTTTCAGCCCACCCTTGTTATATTTCTGCCTGACGACATTGCTGCTTCTTCTGTACTGTGTTGCGCAGAGCCTGTTGTAAGCTTAATTGCATTCTTTCACTTAAGCACAATGGAGGTGACCCTGAGTTGGGGTACGTTTGAGAAACTATTCACAAGTTTTAGAAAGTTGTTAATCGAAAATATTTTCAAAGAGTTCTTCCATCTGAATCTTACAGGAATTTGTAATGATCACTTGCGGGAGTGCCCTCTCGCTCGACATGGAGTACACACAAGCATTACGTCACAAGTTTATCCTGGCATGTATGTTCCTAAAGGACTTGACATGTTGACCCATCAGCCTATAGGACTTCGCTTACTAGTTGTTGAGACACTGCCTGATCCATGGAGGACGCTGACTTAAATGTATTAGCGTGGAATGTACGGGGCTTAGGTGACCCTAGGAAGCGACGTCAAATCCTATCCTATTTAGATCGGCACTAGGTGCACATAGCCCTGTTGCAGGAAACTCACTTCAAGGCACACACCTCCCACACCTTCGCCACCAGGTGGGCAGCTCACTCAGTGTTCTCGTCCTTCTCCAGTTATGCTAGGGGTACTGCGATACTTGTGAAGAGAGGTACGCCCTTTGCTATGGCTGGTACAAAAGTGGACAGCCAGGGGCGATTCTGTATGATGTGGGGTAGATTAGGACACATCGCTGTAACAGTGGTATGTTGCTATGGCCCCAACATTGATGATCCACGGTTCTTTACGGAGCTATGGGCAGCGGTTGTGGGAACTGGCCCTCAACATATTATTTGGGGGGGAGACTTCAACACTACTCTTGACCCCACGGTGGACAGATCAAATCCCTCACCGCACCACTACACCAAGGCGAGGTGTGCGCTGCGCTCGGTGCTCACTGAACATAGCCTAGTGGATGCCTGGAGACATTTGCACTCTGCTTCCAGGGAAGGCACACACTTCACGGCACAAGCACACTCCTGTGCGCGCCTTGACTATATCCTTTTGACACCGCAACTCTCCACTTCACTTACTAAGCCGCTGCACCTTCCCAGGACATACTCCGACCATTCCCCTGTAAAAATCACACTACGATCGGCAGACTTAGGCCCCCCCACAACTGCTTGGCGTATGCAGCCTACGATGCTGCTTGACGCTGTCTTCCAGGAAGAATTACGTTGTGAATGCTTAGATTTTTTTCAGCAGAACAAAAACTCTGTCAATGCCGTTGAGACAATCTGGGAGGCGTTTAAAGTTCTCTGAGAGGGCTCTGTATAGCCAAAGGCTCCGGAGTCCTACGGAGCATCATGACACGGCTGACAACACTTGAGACCGACCTTAAACACCTGGAGGCATCATTAACTTTGGACGCAGACGATGCTACCCTCTCGGCTATCCGCGAGAAAGTCTCTGAATACACTGAGGAAGCGACCAGAGAAACGAAATTTAGGGGCAAATACTGGGCTGCTAGGCGTTATGGCGAGGGCGAGAGACCAGGGAAGGCCTTGGCTGCGACGATCAAACTCTCCAGGACACCTAATATTATCCTAGAGCTAGAGAATCAGACAGGTGGAATGTTTATAGATACAGCTCAGATTCTTAACGCCTTTGTGGAGCACTACAGCGTATTGTACACCTCCACTAGATCGGGAATCCTCGATCTACACGATTATCTGGCGGACGTCTCCCTTGGGTGGCTCAGTGATGCACAGAGAGCGTTCTTAAGTGCCCCTTTTGAGGTGGACGAGGTGCAGGATGCAAATATGAGCATGCAATCCGGCAAAGCTACAGGACTAGACGGGATCCCAATTGAATTTTATAAGACATACATAGACTTCATGGCTCCTGTACTGAAAGAGGTCTACGAGGATGCTCTTGAGGTGGGTCACTTGCCGCCCTCTATGCGAGTTGCGCTTATCACATCGCTACTAAAACCTGGGAAGCCTGCGAACAAATGTGATTCATATCGACCCTTATCCCTGCTGAACTGCGATGTTAAAATACTTGCCAAACTGATAGCCACTCGCATTAGCCTCTTACTCCCGGCCCTGATTTTGCCAGACCAGTCCGGTTTTGTACCTGGCAGAGCCACGTCGCATAATTTAAGAACCTTTTTTTCTGTCCTAGACTCAGTACATGAAGAGCTACCGATGGCTGCCGTCTTTCTTGATGCCACTAAGGCTTTTGACTCTCTGGAGTCGGACTATGTTTTCCGAATCCTTGAGAGAATGGGTTTTCCGGCAATCTTCATATCCTGGATTCAGCTCCTGTATGAACGCCCTGCTGCTAGAGTACTTATTAATGGCAAGCTATCCTCGGAATTCCCAGTAACCAGAGGCACTAGACAAGGGTGCCCCCTATCACCGCTTCTGTTCGCTATAGCGACAGAGCCTCTAGCTGCAAAACTGCGGCAACATCACAAAGACGTTGGCCTGCGCTGTTTTCAGCGTCAATTATTGATATCAATGTATGCGGACGACATCACCTTATATGTGCGTGACCCGAGTGCCAACCTAAACCCCATCCTGAGAGAATTTATAAGATTTGGCAAACTCTCTGGTATTCAGATCAATTGGGGTAAATCATGCATATTCCCACTAACTGCGGCCACGGTTAGATTTGATCTAGATTACCCCATCGACTGGTGCGAAGGGGACTTTAAATATCTGGGCATTAACATTGAGAAAGATAAGGACGAATTGATTAGAGCTAACTATGGCACCACTATGACGCGTATTACCGATAATGTAACGAGATGGATCACACTGCCACTCTCCTTAGCGGGTAGAGCATCCTTAATTAAAATGGTGATCCTCCCCCAACTGCTATACCTATTTTTGAATATTCCATTCTACCCGGGTGGATATTTTTTCCGGCAACTTCGGTCGGAGCTCATAAAAGACTGGTATGGGGATGAAAATCGCCTCGCCTAGGTTGGGACATATTAGTGAGGCCCTATAATCAAGGCGGGTTTGGTATACCGAATTTTGAATTATATTACCTAGCAGCACAAGCTCATTATGCATATTTCTGGGTGCGCCAGCCTCGGTACATGCCCCAACTAGCGGTTGAACACTGGCTGGCCCATCCTATCCCGATAGAAGGGGCATTCTATGCCTTGGTAACGGGTAGAGATAAAACACCTACTACGGTATTGAGCACTGTGACAGCGTGGTCCCGACTTACTGCTAAACTGTAGGCTGTAATGCTCTATGCACCTTTGCTACCTCTAGCTTACCACCCGCGTTTGTCCCTGCTACAGGAAGCGGGCTTTCGCAAGTTAATACATACCATACATGTCACAACATGGGGGGACCTGTACCATAACGGCACATTCCGTTCCATGGACCATTTATATGAGGGCATACACCGACACCGCTGGACGTCTTCCTATACATTAGACTTCGCCAGGGGCTGAAGGCCCTTACACCTGACTTTCCACATGAACCCCCGACGTTCTCGCCTCTGCAGCTCATACTTCAAAATGACACCCCTTGTAAGCTTGTCTCTACGATCTATAGGTCAGTACACACACAGATAGACTACCCGTCTTTGACTGCTAAACTGCGATGGGACCGAGAATTGGACGCGCCGCTTATGGACGAACAGTGGGTGTTCTGCCTCCAGCAGACGGAGCGCATCTCTGCTAGCAGCAGGTTTAGGATCCTCCACTATAAATTTATACACAGGTTGTACTACACCCCTGTCCGCATGCTCAGATTCAAGCTTTGTACAACTGACACTTGTGATAGGTGCCACGCCCAGGGAGCAGATTTTTTACATCTGGCGTGGGGGTGCGGGGAAGTACGACAATACTGGGACCAGGTGTTTTCAGCTTTATCCAAAATGATTCATGTTGACCTAGATCCCTCCCCTGTTTTAGCCCTTTTGGGATATGTAGAACCCCTACAGGCGACATACCGCAAATTTATCGCTCTAGCCCTCTTAGTGGCCAAACGACTAGTTGCATGTAGATGGGGCAGAGGCAGAGCGCCCAAATTTAAGGATTGGATACATGACCTTACATATTGCCAGGAACAGCTGAGTACTTATGCTGAACTGCTGCCACTCGCCTCACGTCCCAGGGACATTTGGGCCCCTCTACAAGGTTACCTAGGACAGATGCATGATGATACCGCAGATGAGGGACTCACTTGATGCTACACAGGCCTGGGCTCCTAGATCCCCCCATTGATGTGCATGTAGGTACAAGGAAATGTCACTGGATTTTGGGATTTATGTGATAGACCAAGTTGGCCTTCATTAGGCAGATAGCACTGTACACTACATAGGCAGGTGCAGATTTGGGAGATACGCAGGTGTATACGCCCTGGGGACAGGAAGTTCACACATCGCCCCTCGAACTAGCTCACTGAGACTGTACCCCCATTTAGTGCAATACATTGGCAATATGGGAAGCGGGACTAAGAGATGTGCTATTCTCTCGTATGCTGTAGATTTAATTGCTGTATCTCTAATGGCTCTTTATATAGTTCTGTGCTATGGATCAACTACTTTATGTATGCCTTATGAACTATGAAATGTGTACGACACAATGCTTGTTGCGAATGTACTGTAACTGAAAATATCAAAATAAAGTTTAAAAAAAAAAAGTAAGGAAACCTTGATTTCCATCTATTTTTAAAGAGAAAAAATATTGAACAGAATTTAAGACTAGGAAATGTTTGAGCTGCTGTTTTGTGCTAAAGTTGAATTAACTAAACATCTGGAGTTAGTAAGCCGTATATAATTGCAGGTAAAAGTAATGTCTGATAGATCCGCAGATTCCTTACCATACAATATTCCCCAGGGTTCAGACTGGATCCAGACACTTTTGATGTACTGTACCTCTGCACACCAGTAGGTGGTGGTGTTCAGCTCCATGTGGCATTGTCGGAGTCATCTGCGCTGGAAACGATGTGTTTATTGCTTATATAGTGGCCATCCCAGCACATTACATCAGTTCTTTTCTTTCCTCACCAGTCAGCGCTGATCTGGAGAGAGCTATGCCCAGTCAGTTTTTAACTGACCTTTTTTGGCTTTTTGGTTAATATTTTTTGCGAGAATTTGTCTCCTGGTGTGAGAATGTCCACAAAAAGGCAGATTTCATAACGTGCAGTGCCTGTCACCACCAGATGTCGGTGACGGACTCGCACTTGGTTTGTCTTTGGTGTCTGGACCGTGTGATCATGACGTCAAGACGTGCAAGTGTTGCTGTGCCTTGCATTCAAGCTCCTTGCCATGCGCTGCCGATCGACCTCCCAACATTCCAGATGTCTCTCATGAGGAAGTTCCTGAGATCCTTCACAGAGCCTCTCCTGGCAATCGTTGTCCCATTCAAGGCGTGGGGTAAGTGCTACTAGAAAAACATGTAGGCAAAGAGGTCTAACTTCACTGTGTAAGTCTTTGGATGAGACACGGGGCCGTCTGCACTCCAGGCCAAGCTCTGTGGTGGAGCCCGTAACTGGGCCGCCCCCCTGCCTCCATGAGTTTCTGGGAGTTGGAACAACCCCAGCTCAGCTAAAGGAATTTTATGAGGCAAGCACCTCATCTTTGAGTGACGGACCCTTCTGGAGTGCCCTCAGGCCCCATGGATTCAAAAGGGGCAACAACTTGTTTTTGGCCTGTGAGCCTCCCCTTACCGCCAGTCTGGCCCCCGGGATCAAGTGATTGATTCAGAGTGGCATTGGTCGAGTGACCTCGACCTTACCTAGCGCCCACTTCAGTGCCAACTCCCCGGGTGCCACGGACGCCTATTGGTGGTGCCCCCACATCAAAATTCCCTACTCAGACACAGCGCCAGTGCCCCATGTTGGCCTGGATTGGGTGATGAATGGAAAGGGTCTGAGGTCCCTTATGGTTACCAACCCTTAGAAAATCCTGAGGACACCTACTTTGAGGATCTGGCGGAATCCAGTGGACTGGACCCCTTACCAGACACTGTCCTTGGTCTCTTCGCCTACTGGCACTATGGAGGAGGGTGCCTCGTTCACTATGGTGGTGAGGAGGGCAGCCTTTTAGGACAATACTCACATACGATCTGCGACTCATTTGTGCGGGTGCTGCCCAAGGTCGTGGAGGGGGCCCAAGATATACTCCAGGAATTGCTGACCAGCGAGATTCAGCCAAATTTGCCATATGATGTGGGCTGGACACGACCGACTCATTGGGCAGAGACATTTCATTGTCTTTGGCCCTTAGACTCCACTCCTGTTTCAGAACCACTGACTGTTCGGGGGATGTACAGACCTCACTTATGGACATGCCCCTTGATGGCTCCCGTTTTTTGGGAGAGAAGGCAGACTCCGGGCTGGAGTGCTTTAAAGAAGGCAGAGCTACTGCCAGGTCTTTAGGCCTTTCCATGGTCCCTCGCCAACCCCAGTCCTGCTTCCACTTCTTTTGTGGCCAAAGAAGGGGTTTTCAACCATGTCTCTACTCTTCAGCCACCACTGCCAGCAGGTTGCACAACTTTTTTGTGGCCCAGGATGCGGTTCCCATAGACCACATGTGACAGATAGCCATAGGTTCAGCCAGGCCACCCACCCGCCCCACCCTCTTCCTGGCAGCCACATCTTCCAAGCCCCTTCAGTTTGACCTCCAACGATCAAGAGCATCCAATGTGGGCACAGGATCTGCCATCACCTGCACCACTGATGATCAATAAAATCTGATCATTGGGTTTTGCAGATCGTCCAAAGGGGTTATTCCCTCCCATTTGCGACCACCCATGCCACCCACTTATGACAAGCTGACAGATGACCATCTCTCCTTACTTTGTCAGGAAGTATTGTCTCTCTTGGACAAGGGAGCCATAGAGGGGATACAGATATCAGAAGTAGGTCATGGTTGCTATTTCAGCTACTTTCTGGTGCCAAAGGAGGACCGAGGCCTCCCTTCTATATTAGACCTGCACCTTCTCAATCTCTTCCTCAAGAAGGAGAAATTCAAAATGTCGCACTCGCTCATGTTCTGTCTGCCCTAGACCCAGGAGACTGAATGGTAGCGTTGGACTTGCAGGACCCATATTTTCACATTCCCGTCCCGCCTCCCCCAGACTTTACCTGCCGTTCCTGATGGGCAAGAGCACTTTCAGTTTGCAGTCCTCTCCTTTGGCTGTACCAGTGCCCCTGTTTTTCACCAAGGTGATTCCGCTGGTTGCAGCTCATCTGCAGAAGTCAGGGGTTCCATGCTTCCCCTACATAGATGATTGGCTGTTGAAGGTAGGCTCTCCACAGGCAGTCATCTCCCATTTCCAGACTACGGCAAACCTCCTGCACTCGCAGGGGTTCCTTATCAACATGCCGAAGTCACACCTGACTATCTCAGACGCTCTCTTTCATTGGAACTGTTCTGGATACAGTTCAATTTTGGGCCTATCCTCCAGAGCAGTGAGTTCAGGATATTCAGGATATGATACGGATGTTTCAGCCTGGGTTTCGGTGAAACCGACTCTGAGGGTGCTTTTGATGTATGCCTGTTGGCATATGTGGGCTTTGCAGTGGGACCTGAAGTTTCAGTGGGCTTAATATCAGGGAAATCACTCTGACATGGTTCAGTTCTCGTAGGAAATTGTAAAAGACCTCCAGTGGTGGCTAACAAACACGGTTGGGCCAGTAGCAGGCCCCTCTCCCTTCCCCAATCTGAGCTGATTGTAGTGACAGATGCTTCAATCCTAGGATGAGGCCGGCCCTCTGGGAGAGGTGGAGATCAGAGGACTCTGGCGGAATCCGGGCTCCACACCTGTTGGATCTTTGGGCTAGCAATTTTGTTTTGAAAGCCTTTCTTCCTTGAATTCAGGGGAAGACTGGTACATGGGTTCATTGTAACACCACCTTTATGTGGTACTGGAACAAACATGGCCAGTTGGGGTTGTGGACCCTTTGTCAAAAAGCGCTGGACCACTGGACGTGGCTGGAACACCAGGACATATACCTAGTGGTTCAACACTTGGCAGGCTCTCTGAACACCAGAACGGGCCAATTCAGCCATCGATGTGTTGCAGATCACAAATGGTATCTCCATTCAGAGTTGGCACAAGGCCTCTTTCAATAGTAGGGAGGGCCTTGGTTAGATCTGTTCACCATCACTGAGAATGAGCAATGTCAGTAGTTTTGCCTGCTCGAGTTTCCAAGGCAGCTCTTGCTCATAGCTTTTTTTTTCTTGAATAGAGCTCCGGTCTCCTGGCCACCTTTCCTACAGCTCCACTCCAGCCCAGTGTTTTATTATGGGGTTTTTGAAGAGCCTGTGGCCGCCCCAACAACGTAAATAGGAAGCAAGTGCCAACAGCCTCTCAAAAGAAAAACAAAGGGATTTAGGGAGAAAACAACCATATCTTCAGATATTTCCTGAATAACAGATGTTCTTCAGTATTTCTAGTGGACAGTGGAAGTACATTCCAAAGGGCGGGAGCCTTGTTGTGGAAAGGACAACAACAGTTCAGTCCCGCCAAGTTGAGGTCAGCTGAGCTTATGTGGTGGGATAGTCTGTAACAAGGTAAGAGATTGGACAAAACAGGAGCTCTTTGGGAGAACAGGATGTTATGGCTGTACTCACGGTCTTGAAATAGATGCTCCTCATTAATGTAAGCCAGTGCAACTGGTGAAGAAAGCCAGAAACAGGGCAAAACTTTGGCAGGACAAACAATTGCCTATCTGCTGCATTCCAGGTAAGCTGGAGTCTTCTGATGATTGACTTGTTAGTGCCAAGGTACAAGAGTACAAGATCAGGAACGACCGGGCCCAAGCCTTTCTTTTGGCTCCAGAGCCTGGTATCCTGAGCTGTTGAGCAGGAGTGTCAGTCCTCCGATCAGGCTGCCTCTTCGGGAGGAACTTCTGTCACAGCACCAGGGCATGGTTCTGCACTCAAACCTCACAATGCTTCCCCTTCATGTGTGGAGATTGAGTGGTGACAGTTAACAGTTCTCGACCTTCTGCCTGAAGTCTGCAATGTGATTTTGGCAGCCATGTGTCCTTCCATCAAGACGGGATGAGCATGCCATTGGAACAAATTTGAGGTGTACGGATAAACACGTTGATTTTCTGTCTGCACCCCTTTTCCCAGGTTCTTCTGTTTATACTTTTCTTGGCCCTGCTGGGCTCTGTTTTGGGAACATTAAAAGGTTATCCTTGTGCCATTCCAGCATTTTTGCTGTTGCCAGACCAGCCATGCCTTTTCAAATTCCCCCACTGTAAATAGGTTCCTGAATAGTCCACAGTATATGTTCCCACCAGCGCCTTTTATTATGCCCTAGTGGGACCTAAATCTGATTCTTACGCTCCTGTTGTACACTCTCTTAGAGCCGCTCCACAACTGCCCACTGAGACTTCTCACCATCAAAACAGCCTTCCTTGTGGTGATAACATCAGCCAGGATGGTCAGTGAGTTACATGCACTGTCAGCAAATCCTCAATACCTTCCCTTCTATCCAGACAAGCCGGTCCTCTGGACTAGAGCACCCTTTTTACCGAAGGCTGTAACTCTTCTCCACGTAGACTAGTCCATCACTCTGCCTACCTTTTACACTCTGCCTACCTTTTACACTCTGCCGTTTCCCTCTAAGGAAGAGGACACACTCCACCGGCTGGAGCTAAAAAGAACCTTGGTGACCTACCTCCGTCGTACTTGCGACTTCCGGGTGGACGATCAACTCTTCGTGGGTGATGTCGGGCCAATAAAGGGAAGGCAGTGCAGAAGCGGACCATCTTGCGATGGATAGTGCTCTGCATCAAAACCTGCTAGGCATTGGCCAAAAAGCAGCCGCCTGAGGGTTTGCGTGCTCACTCTACCAGAGCAAAGGCTGCGACCACTGTGTTATCTCGTGGAGTTCCTGTCATGGATTTCTGTTAAGCAACAACGTGGGCTTCCTTGCACACACTTACGAAACACTGCTTTCTGGACAGTCTGGTCTAGTGTGACAATCACTTTGCCCATTCAGTCCTTCAGGACTTTTTAGTCTAATGCATATCCCAGTCCCATCTCGGGGAGGTATCTATTCTGAGGTAAGAAATCTGTGGCTAGGAGTCTCTAGCAGATGAAAAAGTTACTTATCTTCAGTAATTCCTTCTCTGGTAGAGACTCCATCTAGCCGCATATTCCTTACTGACCCTCCCCTTTCTGTGACCAGATTATAGTGTAACGGGTTCACGCTTTTAAAAAGGCCCTAGCTTAACACACCAGTCAGTGATCAGTGTTCCTCATGGCTCTGTGCTTCTGGCATGATAAGGCGTGAAAAGAAACAGATGTCAGCACGCTGGGGTGGCGCCTATATGCACGCACGTAATTTCCGGCGCAGACAATGCCGATGAATACACGCATAGCCAAGCGACACCACCTACTGGTGTGCAGGCCTACCGCTCGTCTAAATATTCTGGATAAAGTCCGATGCCTGGGGAATAATTCTAGAAGTAAGGGATCTGCAGCTAGATAGTTTCTTCCAGATAAGACATTACTGAAAGTAAGTTACTTGTTCTATATGAAAATAACTTCATGTGCTACTTAATGTCTAGGCTTGTGTGCACCAGTACAGCACTAGGCGAGGTGCAAATTAAAAACATTTCCTCTTCTGATGATGGACTTGGTCTACCCGTTTTTACTCTGTTTCACGATAGTGTGAAAACTGACAAGACTCTCACTGAGACGTCTGGTGATTACTGCATCTGTCCTCAACTCGTATTGTAACCATTTTGATTGTCGGTATCACTTAATAGGAACCCGGGTATGTGAGATAATGCAAGTACTTGTAAGATGCTAGCAGTTGGTTGCTGTGGGACAAACCCAATAAGACATTTCTGGACTTTTCTGCTGAAAAAGGCTTATTGCATTTGCCTACAAAATGTTGGTCAAGACAATGCATATCGTAAGATAGCTATATGAGGAATTTGACTTTACTTGATCTATGATACTGGTTTCTGTTTGACTGTCAACATGCCTAATAGCGTCCCTCGTTGTGACGATCAAGTACATAGGACTTTTAAAGTTTGTTTTTTTATTGACATTTTGGTGACGAGATTTGTTTGCATAAGGTAAAAGTATTTTAGCTCTGGTAGTGTTTTCTGCACTTTCCATATTGCTAACATTATACAGTCTACGTTGTGGATATTTTTATGATGCTGTGTTGTTTGTTTCCATGTTGATCGATAATGGGGGATTGTACATGCAGTCTTACTTTGCATATATTTATATTCCAAAAATAAATGTACAGCACATAACAAAAGAGTAAATTAATGGCTGCTCAGTAAAATAGAAAAACAAAGTACACAAAAAAATCTGCAAACCTGTAATAACTGTTGACTTCAGTGAGTTTAAAAGAAGGTTGCTTTTGAGATTATATATAACAGGAAATGGCAGGTCAACTGCGTTGCTGCACTACACTCCCTTGAGCACTACCCCGAGTAACAACTTGGTCAGAGCTTCCATTCCACTTCCATATCCGCACCATCATCCGATGGTTTGGGCGGTATGTTGGATGGATTTACAAACAACCCATATGATGAGACTCTGCCAAAGGGTGGTCTGATGGGTATATCTCAACCAGTTGTAACTCTATAGTTTTTGCATGAATCTCCGGTTTTCCGGTTACTAGTACAGCAACGCAGTTGACCTGCCATTTCCTGTTGTTATATAAAATGTCTTGTGTAGGGAATTGAAATGACAGGTCATTAAATATATCCCCTTGACCCTTTTCATATTGAGTTTTGTGCTTTTGAGATTACCCATCTGTTACATGCTAAGTTTCAAGAAGACATCAAAAATGTTGCCCGGGGCGACTGGTGACCGAAGAGCTCTAGCAAGACGAGTATCCCATCTTCACATAACATTTAAGTAACACGTTGTGTAGGATACTTCTCAAGTAACTCTGCAACAGTGCCGTTATGCAATATTCCTTGTGAAATAAAGAACGCTTTTGCTGTAAAAGTAAACAACTACTGGTTGTTAAAAGGTCGCACTTTTGAATTACTACACAGTAATTTTCTTTTCTTTTAGATTGCAGCTTCCTATGGAAACTTTATTTGTATCTTTGAACCAGTGACCCTTTTGACACAGAAGATTGCTCAAGCTACTGTAAGTACACTAATTTCATAGTTGCATGCCATATTAATGATATTACGGATTTTTTTTAATGTCTGGTTGGCGATTCACGATTCATTGTTTTTGTCACTAATGATGACACAATACACAGAAACTGGCTTTGCATCAGCTCCCTTCAGTCATTGGCTACACTGAGCGATCCACCTTTTCGTCATTTCTTGATTGCAGAGTCTTTTACGTGAGGATTGGCCTGCAGGAGTATTGAGCAGTTATAACTTTAAATTCCCCGCTCATGGTTGAAAGAAACTTTATTAATTGGGCAGCTGAGCACTCTTTAGTTCCGAGCCTTCCCCAGCAGTCCCAATCTAGATGACTTGAGCTTCAGCCAGCGATACACCGGCCTCGCCTATCGGAGTAAGAAGCCATCAGCTGCAAGGCTGATGGACTCTCACCAGACCCAACCAAGACACGCATGGCAAGCGGTCATGACTGGTGCATGCCATAGAATTCACAAGGTCTGTGTCTGTGTCTGTGTGTGCGCTGAGTGAGTCCTCCCACCTGAAGATGCCAACTATGGAACTGTTTACCCACAACATTTGATCCACTGACAACCACCTTCTCTTCAGAAAACTACTCAGGAATTGGCTCTCCCCCCATAAGCACCATACGCAAACCGAAATATGCAGCATTTTTCTCTGTAGAGAAGAAGCATGTATTTGTACTATAGATATGTACCTATATGTGTATTGCTTTGTATAAGCATGTTGAATAATTATGTTTAAAAATAAACATTTTTTTTTTAAGTAGAACACTTGAAACTCAGAGTTTATCTAATCCATCTTTAATCTACATATACTTATTTTCTTTATGCATCTACATACCTTCCATGTACTTGGATATATATATATATATATATATCTTTTCTCCTAAAAAGCATATTCAAAGCACTATCCTATTTCTCACCCTTACCTCAATCAGTATCTTTAATCTACATATACTTCCTTCCTTTATGCATTTATATACTTTCCATATACTTATGAATCTATATATTTATTACTTTCTTCTAATTAAGCATATCCAATGCACTACCCTATTTTACACCCTATACCTTTCTCAATATATCTTCTACCGCAACTCTCTGACTCATCTCAAACTTCTGCACTTTCTTCTTTAATTGTCTATGTATGTTTGTGCAACAGTAGTTTGAAAGATATCCAGTATTGGGGTATCTTTCATAGATTCACATGCCTGAATCATTCCCCGTCGTCAAGGCGGGAGTCCCACGGTAAATAAAAAAGCAGTGCCAAAAGCACTTTGTAGTATCAGGCCCTAGAAAAGGCCTGAGGCCTAAATTATAGTAGCCTATCTACCTCATTATGTTAAAAAGACCAAAGTCTTTGCTCCAACCAATCAGCTTACAGCACCCTCTTGAACCCTCTCTGCAGAGCCAGTTCTCCTCAGATGTTCACCGCACGTCGTGTGGAAGGGAGTCTCCCTGAGTCTTGACTCAGTTTTTTCCTCAGAGCCTCAGGATGTCTGACAAGAAGGCCTTGTTTAGACCTTGCAGGACCTGCGAGAAGAAGAGGGTCCATGTTGATGACCAGCATAAGGACTGTATTTATTGCCTTTATTCCAAAACATTGTAAGATCTGCCGCACCTTCCCTTCTAAGACCCTAAGGGATAGGGAGGCCAGAGTCCTTTTGTGGCTAAAATCCTCTTCTATGGATGATGATGACGGAGCCTCTACCTCTAGCAAGAGGGCGAGGTCTCAAGAGGATAAGACAAGTGAGCGGAGAAAAGATGCGAAAACCTCCCACTCCACTTCAGGCTCTTTTCAGAGATCTCAACATTCTGTCTCTGGAGCCTCAGCCACCAACGATTCCTCAAAGAAAACAGTGGGTAAGAGCTCTGCTGTCTCCTCACCAGTGACTACTATTTCTACTTCAACCTCCTCTTCTACTGCTATGATTTCCACTGCATCTATCACTTCGCCATTTGTGTCTGCAAAGATTTGTATTGTGGCTAAAAGAACTCTCGTAGACGGCTCGTCGACGAAGACATCATCGTCAACGAGGCCTTCCTCGTCTAAAAAGAGCCCGTCGACGAAGTCATCGATGCTACCGTCGACGACTGTCTCGTCGACGAAGAAAGCATCGACGTCGAATCCGTCGACTGCTGCCCGTCGACGACGAGCCATTCGACGTCGAGCCCATCAACGGCAATTCCATCGATGACGATTCCTTCGTCGTCGACCTCATCGACGATAAACCCGTCGACGACGGCATCTTTTCAGCTAGCAGCTGCACCTTTGTCACCGGTGCCATCAAAACTGATGGATTCATCTTTAGTGAAGCCTATTGCTGGGAATCAGGCTTTTTGTATGTCAGTTTCAACGAAGACCTTTCAACTCGTATCTTACAAGAGGCAACAAGGTTCTTATATGTCGCCACTTATGCCCTCTCATCTTCTAGAATCCTACTCCGATGAGGAAGAATATGATTTTGAGGATGATGATAATGAAGGAGCTTTTGGTGTGGCGCGTCACCCATCTGATCTCATCATCAAGTGTCAAGATGATGATGAAGACGACACTTACGCTGAACATTACTACCAGGAGGACATTATAGTGCCTCATTCTTTGGAACATCAGAGACGGCCTAAGGTCTCAGAAGTCACTCATTTACCGCCTACCCTGATACAGGACTTACAGGCTATGCTGGCAGATTATAAACACCGCTTTCCGCCACAAATGCCTCAGCCTAGTACTTCTGTTCCTCCATCTCAAATTCCACCGCTTTCTCCTGTCGTGGAACCTACGCAACCTGAGTTGCCTCCACAAACCCCGGACATGTCATCAGAAGAGGAAGTAGAGGAAGGAGAGTTGCCTAACGCACCTTCATCAGACCCATGGGAAGATTGTTATCCCCATGCCATCCCCTCCTTCTCCTCAGCCTTCAGATTCACCACCTGAAGATGTAGGTGGGTTCCGTAGGTGGGTTCCACAATGTTACATGTTAAATGTTGTATACTTGTAAAGCGCACAGCTGCCCCAGCAAAGGGGCGTCCCGGCGCTGTATACCGCTGGGGAACCCATCCTGGCTTTCCCTGTGAGATGGTCCCTCCTGGGCATCTCCAAGGTAAAGACAAGCATCCTTGGCGCTGATGGGGCCGTTAGTAGAGATTAAGCAAGCTATTGCCCAGAGTTGCTGAGTGGGACCCATGGTTGGAGTAGGCACCGAGGCGAGAATTATCGAGTCCGCTGACAATGGCTCAAGACCCTGCCGCGTCGGGAATCGAACCCTGGTCCCGGGTCGACCTCTGCTTCCGGGTCTGCCGCCTCTAACCAGTGAGCCACACCACTCAATCTGATGCAGAGAGCAGCAAATAGATTTAAACTCCCGGTGACTGTGGAGCAAACGGAGTGCTTTCTTCATGATTTTAAAGAAGAAACCAGGAAGGTGTCTAGAGCCGTTCCTATCATTGATTACATTTGGAAAGAGGGCCTCAAGGTAATGAAAACCCCTGCTTCTGTGCCTGCTGTGTTGCCAAGAATTGAGAAGAAATACCGTGCCCCTCTCAATAGTCCGGCGTGCCTTATTGGTCATCCACGTCCGGATTCGGTAATCTCTCAGGCAGCACAACAAAGGTCGAAGAATCCGGCTACCCCTATTTCTACACCAGCGGATAAAGAGGGGCGACGTTTAGACCTTATTGGTAAAACGTTTTCCACCATGGCTGCGGCCTCCATCAGAGCGGCAAATTCTTTGGCGATTATAGGGCGCTATGATCGCCAAATTTGGTCAGAAATGGCTGGTTTCATGGAGCGGATTCCAGAAGACAAGAGGCAGGAAGCGCGAAAAATATTAATGGAAGGAGAGCGTACAGCTGCGGAATCCATCGACTGTGCATTAGATATTGCAAACACAAATTTCAGACAGTTGGCAGGAGCGGCTGTCTTGAGACGTCAAGGGTGGTTGAAGGCCACTACCTTTCGTCCAGAGGTCCAATTGAAAGTACTGGACATGACATATGACGGAGAGTCCCTCTTTGGGAAACATGTCGACGAAGCTCTCCAAGCAATTAAAACAGATACGGATACTGCAAAATCACTGGGGTCATTGCAGTACAAAAGAGGATCGTTCAGAGGCGCAGAGGACGCGGTTATTCGTCCAGAGGAAATTATTATCAGCAAGGCAGGCAATACCAGCAGCAATACCGCCAGAACTATCAGTCCTGGTATCGCCAGTCTGGATCGGCTGGTTTCTCTCGCCAAGGAGGAAGAAGGCGCACAAACAATCAGGGGCGAGACAATCACAAGAAACAGTGAGGTCAATTGGGCGCCACCTTCAATCCCCTATTTTCCCGTGGGCGCGAAGATATCTGCCTTCCAACAACAATGGCATCAGATAACAACAGATCAGTGGGTGTTGGACCTGGTCCAACATGGTCACACCCTGGAGTTCATCACCAAACCTCCAACAACTCCGCCCAGGGGTCCCTTTCCCCCTCGTCTTCACTTATTGATCAAGGAAGTTCAAGCAATGCTTCTCAAGAACGCTGTAGAGAAGGTTCCAATCCATCAGAGAAGGACCGGTTTCTATTCCCGTTTTTTGCCTCATAAAAAAGAAATCAGGGGAATGGCGACCGATCCTAGACCTACGCAATCTGAACAGATATCTCAAGAAGCAGCGATTCCGAATGGTCACTCTCTCGGACATTCTCAACTGCCTCAACGAAGGAGATTACATGGCTTCCTTGGACATGGAAGATGCATACTTCCACAACCCAATCCACCCAAAGCATCGAAAATACCTCAGTTTCACTGTGGCTGGCGCCCATTATCAGTTCAAGTCCTCCCATTTGGCCTCAAGTCGGCCCCAAGGATTTTTACAAAGTGCCTGGCTCCTGTAGCAGCAGCTCTTCGATCAGCAAAGGTGTACAGGTCTTCCCGTATTTGGACGACTGGCTAGTCAAAGGTCTATCAAAGGCCAAAGTAAAGTCCGACATTACAATATGCCGCAATCTCTTTGCATCGCTAGGCCTTACAATCAACAAGAGCAAATCTCAATTGGTTCCGAAGCAGAACCTACTGTTCCTAGGAGCTTGTCTGGACACAGTAGAATGCAAGGCATTTTTGTCTCGAGAGAGACAACTCCGACTACAGGCTTTGGCAATAAAACTGTCAAGAAAAAGGTCACTTTCAGTTCGCCTATTTGCATCACTTCTGGGGATGTGCTCTTCGGCCATCAACCTCATTCCATTAGCACGTCTAAAGATGCGGCCTTTGCAGGAAGAGCTACATCGTCAATGGCAACAAGCGACAGGCTCTTTCGAGGACACCATCACAGTCACCAACAGGATGGTGCATGCTCTTTAATGGTGGACACAGCTGAGCAATCGGGAACAGGGGCTCACATTCTTGCAAACTCCTCCGGATTTCATTTTGACGACAGATGCGTCCATGGAGGGCTGGGGAGGTCAGCTCCAGGGCTTACAGGTGCAAGGAAAATGGTCTCAACAGCACAAAAAATGCCACATCAACAGTCAAGAGTTGAAAGCCATCTTTCTTTCTTTTCAAGCGTTCCTCCCCAGGATCCTCAGTCCTGGTCAGAGCGGACAACACTACCAGCATGTTTATATAAACAAGCAAGGAGGAACGAGATCAGCAACATTGTCCAGGGAAGCCCAAGAGCTATGGCAATGGTTGACAATTCACAACATAACTCTCAAGGCAGAACACGTCAGAGGGCTCTACAACACCTTAGCAGACAAACTGAGCAGGTCCTCGTCAGATTGCCATGACTGGGAACTGCACAACGACCAATTGAGCAAGGTGTTTCAGAGATGGGGCAAGCCGACGTTGGATTTATTTGCAACCCATCAGAACAAGAAATGCCGGTATTACGCCAGCAGGTACCCTCAACGGGGATCAAAGGGGAATGCTCTGTCCATGCGATGGTCAGGGATTTATGCTTACGCCTTTCCTCCGATCCCTTTGATTCCACGAGTGGTACGCAAGATGAAGTTGTAGAGTTTCCGCATTCTCCTAATTGCTCCCAGGTGGCCTCGCCAGTATTGGTTTCAGGAGCTCATGCTACTCTCACAGGAGCCACCGATCAGGCTGTTGGTAACTCCAACGTTACTGTCACGCAACGAGGGTCAGATACTTCACCCAAACCCTCAATCGCTGAAATTGCATGCATGGCTCCTAACTTCCTAGAATTTGAACATCTTCAAATTCCTCAGGATTGCCGAGACATTCTAAAGAAAGCAAGAGCCCAGAGTACATTAAAAACTTATCGTCTCAAATGGAAGCGCTTCTGCGCTTGGTGCATCTCAAACGCTTTACATCCTATAGAAGCGCCAGCAGAGAAAATACTGCCCTATTTATTGCATATGGCGCGATCTGGTATTTCTTTTTTTTCAATAAAGGTCCACTTAGCGGCCTTATCCAGATACAGGAAAATGGCTGACACTCAATCGCTCTGCTCTTCATCGCTAATTAAACAATTCATGAGGGGTCTTTTCCGGGCTTATCCTCCAGTAAAGCCTTCACCACCGGAATGGGAGCTCAACACAGTCCTCTCACAGCTGATGAAGCACCCGTTCGAACCCATCCATAAAGCTGACCTAAAATTCTAGACATGGAAGGTTGCTTTGTTATTAGCACTAACTTCCGCCAGAAGAGTGGGAGAAATTCAAGCATTCACTATAAAAGAACCCTTTTTGCATTTTTCCCAGGACTATGTCACTTTGCGGACGAATCCAACATTCATACCAAAGGTGCCTTCTCAATTTCATCTAAATGAACCAGTCAAACTGAAAGTTTTCTTTCCAAATCCTTCAACCCCAGCGGAAAGAACATTGCATTCTTTAGACATCAAAAGATGCTTAAAGTTCTACCTCCAGAGGACCAAGACTTTAAGAAAATCTGATCAACTGTTTGTAGCTTATGGCCAGACTACATTGGGTAAAGCGGTCACTAAAGCTACAATTTCCAGATGGATAGCCCCCGCCATTCAGTTCTTTCACATCAAGGCTAACCGACCGATGACAAGGTCTGTTCGATCTCATTCCACAAGAGCTGTGGCAGCGTCTGCAGCTTTGTTTGCAGGAGTGACGCTTGAGAACATTTGCTGTGCTGCGACATGGAAGAATGTCCACACGTTTACAAGACACTACTGCCTACAATCAGCAAATCAGGATGATGCGGCAGTGGGCCAAGCTGTTTCACGCCACCTGTTTCCATAAGGAGTACATTCAGGTACTAACGGCTTATTTCATAAAAAGTTACATACGATTCAGTTTGTTGTTTATAATATGCAGACATATGTTAACATATGGTGTGTTTCTATGGTGCTAAAGTTCCTTTCCTGTAGGAAATTTCACAATTTCTATGTTGAATCTGAATATGATTTGTTAATAGATCAATCTCTAAGCGATTGTTGGTTGTTAACTGTACATTCATGGGGGTGCACTACAATAAGTCTCCCACCATCCGCAACCGACTTTGCCTGGTTTACTGCTTGCCATTCTGATTCAGGCATGTGAATCTATGAAAGATACCCCAATACTGGATAAGAAAACAAGTTACTTACCTTTAACTTCAGTTATCCAGTATTGGTATCTTTCATAGATTCACATGCACCCACCCTCCTCCCCGGAGAGTCAGTTCTCTAAGTTTGGGATACTTGTTCCCACTTGTGCTACGAAAATCTGAGGAGAACTGGCTCTGCAGAGAGGGTTCAAGAGGGTGCTGTAAGCTGATTGGTTGGAGCAAAGACTTTGGTCTTTTTAACATAATGAGGTAGATAGGCTACTATAATTTAGGCCTCAGGCCTTTTTCTAGGGCCTACTACTACAAAGTGCTTTTGGCACTGCTTTTTTATTTACCGTGGGACTCCCGCCTTGACGACGGGAAATGATTCAGGCATGTGAATCTATGAAAGATACCAATACTGGATAACTCAAGTTACAGGTAGGTAACTTGTTTTCTTACTCCTGACCTACAGGAACACACTCTATTATAATATTATAAAAAGCAGTCATTTAATGAGCTTTGTCTACAGATGAGTTGCAGCCTTGGGATATGTTTCTAGCAAAGGTTGATTGACTCAGCCACATTACCTAATTTCTTTGGTTACCATGCCTGTTAGAAAGCACAGTGGCTAAAACATCTGTTGAGGTCTGTGCACAACCCTGGCATATGTAAATATCCTGTTGTTGTGACTTAGCGTTTATCCGTGCGACAGGAAAATAATAGGAACTTAAAAAAATCATTTGGTGTTAACTTGGTATTCATAAAGTATGTGATTATGCGTTTGGAAAACCAAATGCTCGTAGTGTAGTTTACACTCCTAGAAACAATGTATATGGGAAAATAAAATGTGTACTGATCACTGAAGAACCCTCATAGCCCACAGTGGCAAAGCAGTACATCTTATGTGCAAGTGCCAAACTGATCACCTGACCCTCCCTGCACATCAATTGCAAACACTTGGTTTGCTTGTTTTTGAAAAACCTTTTCTTGTGCTTAAACACTTTACAACCAATATCTCAATAACACTTATCAAAAACAATTGTAATACTTTAAGCTTGTCGATATTTATTTTCTTGTAGCTTTATACTCATTCTTTTTTCATGAGTACAGTGATTAATAATTGATAAATCTGCTTAAATCAAACAAAATTATACAAATCATGCATTACAAAGATATTTGAACATTAAATTTGTCGAGAATCCCAATGCATTTCGGGATCGGGAGATCCCTTCTTCAGGGGAACTGAAAAAATGAAACAAAATATGTATCAATACTGCTTGATCTATACAAAGTGGTTCAGAAGATTGTCATGTTTACATATGATGGAAAAAATGGTTTCTGTCTTTATCACAGTGTCATGTGTCAAATAAACAGACCTTCACCGAAAGCAGTGCAGATGTGAAATTCATGATTGAAAGATGAATAAAGGTGCCCTAATTAACTTGCTTACCGACAAACAAATCCCTTTGTGCCGTGTGTAATACAACACCGTAAGTCACACATTAAGAGAACACGATCAAAGCTGCCTGTAGATAAAAATACAGAAATTAAGCTCCTGGTTTTGCCTGTATCAAAGGTTATCTTGCCTCTTTGCATTTAAAACAAGATGTATAACAATTGCCTAAAACTAGCTGAACTTAACCAATGCAGAAAGTAACCGAATTACCTGGAAACAACTAAGCTCAACCAATGCAAAAGATGTCATACAAGAAATATCCAGCGTTGATGACTGGAAGCACCTGAAAAATTATGAAGTGAAAATTATATCCTCAATCAACTGGTTGATTCTGCGTATATCAAGGCCTGAAGTTGAGGTCATGCTAGTGTTACCTTGGATGCCACCGGGTGTCCCCCGTCGAAACCAGCTCTACCCCTGCAACAAAATGCCATATGTATTCACTAAAAAAAACGCTGTATTAGCGTGAAATTTGTCATCTCAACTCGCAAGCAAAAACAATTACCTGCAGTCACGCTGTCTAGCTTGATCAGCCGTAATACCTCTCCACGCCAAATATCAGAATAAGTCCTGTCAAAAACATCCTGTTTTAAACACCGCTTCTTTAAAACGCTCCATGAAAAAGACTTTGTGTAAAACATAAACAGTTTCATCCATTTACCTTCGCCAAGTGTTGGAAACGACAAAACTCTGCAGCGCTAGCTCCCGTGTTATACGAACTCTGCGGATTGCCTCCCAGTCGAGTACTTCCGCATTCAGTACCAAACATAGAAAAAAGACTCGAAGCGCCTATACTGACCAACACGGATTATGGCGGCCATATTGCGGTGTTCGCATAAGAGTGTATTGCTCACCAAAGATTGATGCTTGCCGCTCTGGCTGCGTAAATATGTAGCTAGTAACCCACAGAAAAGGAATCCTAAAATATGGCAAGTTCTCCGCAATAAGTGTGGATGATCTCCAACACTCGTTATGGTGTTGTAAATAAATTACCCTGATATACCGGATGTTGATCGGCGAGGAAAAAAAGACTAGTTTTTCAGTTTTATACAGTGCAAACTTGGAGCACTTTACCTGAGCGCCAGTTACATTACACAAGGGCATATTCATTTTTTTAATCACAGAACGTCAGGCTCGAACCTGTTTTCTCATCTCAAAGGCCGGCTGCTCTAGCCTTACGCCACAACCTCGCCCATAAGAGCTAGTAGGATTTTCAATATTATATACAACAAAGTGATAGTTGCTTTTTTATCTGATGCAATTTACAACTATTGATAAAGCCAATAGTCCTGGCTTGTTGTAGGTGTAATATTAGTTGGTCTATTATATGTCTGGAAGAATGGACAGAAGCAGCAAAATACCAGTCGTGTGGCACACTATGCTAAGCACAGATTTTTAGTTTGTGTTTTAAGCCGCGCCCTTAATTACAGTGGCCACACCCCTATGAGAGACCATCCATTTTTTTCATTCCACTTAAATCCCTGTACAACAGCAAACATATGGTAATGAAATCCCCTGTCCAAGCAGTCTTCTTTCAAATGATCAAAGTTCTTTGTGATTGGAAAAATTACAGATGAAAAATTCTCGTGTTTTGCGGCTGCCAGCAGCGCATGCAGTAGGCCCTGTAAGAGGGCGGCCCCTTAGTGCTGCTTTAGGCACCTCCCCGCCCCATGTTGCAGGGACTCCCTATTCTGGAAGTCCCTCCTACATCTGGCGCCTCTGCTGCGTTAATTCTGGTGCTCTGGGGACAGGTACTTATACCTGCCCCCCACCCACTGGCCACCCTCTTTGTCGCCCGCTGGACACACTGTCAAGCCGTGTCGCGCTTCTGGGTTTGGAGGTACTGCAGGCGTCGTGCAGAGCAGTGGAGCGTCGGGTCTAATTTTGCTCAGGTGAGGTAGCCTGGATGCTGTTCTCTTTGTCCACGTATTTTAATTGTGATTTCGATTTGCCAGAATGACTGCACTGAGTCTGGGCCCTAGGGGGCGTTATGTCTTGCCCCCCTGGTGGTGCCCTGTTGGCCTGAATGTTCATGCCCCTTGTGCTTTTGGTTGCATCTGCATGTTTCCTTCATGTGTGGTGGCAGACACTGGGGGCCGGAGGGGTACGTTGGAGCTTGCACAAACAGATGGGGGGGGACAGTAAACATTTATTGACTGGCTTGCAGCTCGGTCGGGGGCCCAGGCACCAATTTGTATTCTAAGGAGAGGATGTGGGCCAGGCATATGAGCCAGGCTGGGCTCTCATCACCGACTCCTGCAACAAGTTTAGCAGGGAAAGTCTGGTGGTTTCCATTATTCTCCAGGGTAGCTTTCACTATGTTTTACGACAGGAATACAACTGTGCAGATTCCAGGCCGGCTACACTCTCTGTGCTCAATAAAGGGAAGTAAAATAGGTCCCACTCGCAAACAGTGAAGGGGAGTCTGGTGTGGCTGTGGAGGCATCCTCCACTGTTACCGGTGTTGGGTGCCTGGGCCCTGAGTGACTGCCGCGTTGCCTCGTGGCTCCTGCTGCTGTGTGGATAGAGGAATGATGAAGGCCCGCTAGGGTTGTGCCCGGGCCTTAGTTGCATCAGTGGCTGTGGTAGTTTAGCTGTGCCAGCTCCGGGCATTGGTCCTGGGCGAGAGTCCTTCCAGATGTACAACAATTGCTGCTCCAAGAGCGTGGACTGTCAGGTGTGAAGGCTAATGATTCAAAGGGCCTTTAAGCTTATATAATTCCATTAACGTCACCTCCTCCTCCTCTATCCCTCGTGGGAAACAACTCAAAATGTCCCCCTCTGCGTGTTTGAACGGCTCCCTCACTATCTCACTCTATAACAACAGTACTGGCACGATCCAAAGCAAAGACACCTGTCTCTCTCTCTCTTTGACCACCTCTTCCCCTCCCTACTCCCCTCCTCTGTGACCGGCTTATCCCCTGACTCTTCATCTAGCTCCCCCCTTTACTCCATTTCTCCTCCCCTGACCCCCCTACCCTGCACCCCCGAGAAGCACCCCTCCTCTGTGCATCTCCTCATAACCCCACTATCTACACTATTCCGACCATCTCCTCTGTCAGAACCAAGCATCCACCTAAACCCTCCCGAGCACCCCCGTATAAGTACAATATCCCTATCACCCTTCATAGCCCAAGTGCCCCATCCCCAAAACAGTCTTAACAGAGCTGCGCTGTATGCTCCACAACTGCAGATCTGCAATAAAACACAAACTTGAAATCTCCAATACCATCACCCTTCACAATATTGACATGCTCTTCCTAACAGAGGCCTGGTTCAACGATACCTCTCACTCTGTTTGATCTCCTATTACCCACAGGCTATTCTTTATTTAGGAATGACAGAACTGACAAAGTTGGGGGAGGTGTTGCAGTCATCTTTAGAAACTCCCTTCAACTGAAGGCTTTTCCTATCAGCTCCTTCCGCACTTTTGAATGCCTATCTCATGAGCTCCAATTACACCAGCACTCACCCCTCAGATTCCATGCCATTTACCACCCGCCTTGTAGCGGCCCTTCGTTTATGGAGGAACTCACTAACTTCATCAGCGACCAATACTCGCAAAGCGACAATCAGACCTTCGTGGGTGAGTTCAATCTCCACTGGGGCTTACCGCAAGACTCTTCTGTGAATTTGCTGGCCACCTTCCTCTCTGCAAACGATCTTATCCAACACTGCACAGAATCGACACACTCTAAGGGCTCAATCCTGGACCTTGTTATTTCTAAAGCAGGCATGCTTTCTATCGCTACCCCATTCACGTAGACTGGTCTGACCACCTCCTTGTCCCATTCCCTCTTCACCTATCACACTCTATAAATCTTGGCCAACCTAATAGGGTTACCTCCTGGTTCCATGAAACTAAAAATGTTGACGTCGGTTCCCTCTGTGAATCAGCTTTGCTATCGCTTCCAAGGCTAGACCCGAACCTAGATGTTGACTAATTTACCTCCCAATGCCTCACAGTTCTTCCAGTCAAAATCAACAACGTTGCACCTCTACAAAGCAAAAAGAAAAAGCCCACTCCCTCAGCACCTTGGTTCAACAAATCCCTCTATGAAGAAAGGAAGCACCTAAGGTCCCCGGAGAAACAATGGAGGCAAGCGCCCTCCACCGATAGTTTGGCCACGCTTCGTTCAGCAAGATCCAAGTACCACAAGCACATCTTCCTTGGAAAGCGTCGCACTTCAGAACCCTCCTTGACTCAGCCAAAAATAGACCCAAAAAACTATTTGATCTCATCAAGAATACTAACTGCTCTCCCCAACCTCCAATTTTGAGGATTCTACAAAGAAAGCAGCGGATTTCTTTATATTCTTTGATGAAAAAGTGAATTCACTTGTGGATCAGGTCATTCACCCTACCCCTCCAGAGGAGTGCAAATACTTAGCCATTTGGCAGAACTTTGACCCCATCTCTGAAGATACCCTCCTCCATTGTATCCTCGAAACAAAGCCCTCCAACCATTCTCTGACCCCATCCCCAGTGCCATTGCCATTGACTTCTATACCCATTCTCTTTCCCATTGGACCACTCTGGTCAACCTCTCCCTCTGTCAAGGCTCCCTTCCTGTCTCCTTCAAAACTGGGCAGGTCAGCCCTCTGCTTAAAAAATCCACTGCTGATGCAAATTACCTCAACAACTTCCGCCCCATCACTAACCTTCCCTTTCTTGGGAAGATCACAGAAAGGTGTGTAGCGAAACAACTCTCGTCATATCAAGGACAATGATCTTCTTAACAATTTTCAGTCCGACTTCATCCAAAACTGCAGCACTGAACAGCCCTGCTGCAAGTGATTGATGACGCGCTGCGGATTCTCTATTCGGGGGGGGGGGGGGGTCTTGTCTTCTAATTCTCCTTGACCTTTCTGAAGTATTTAACACTGTCAATCACAACACTCTCCTCAACACTCTTCAGCAGAGAATGGGCATGGAGGTCACTGTGCTTAAATGGTTTGTTTCCTTACTCTCTGATAGATCCCAAATGATCAAAGTAGCGAATAGTCTTTTATCTCCTTTGACGGTAGGTCAAAGTGTCCCTCAAGGCTCTATACTTGCTCCCACATTGTTCAATCTCTATTTAGAACCACTGGGAAATCTCCTAAGTAAATCCGGTATCCACTATCATCTCTACGCAGACGACACTCAAATCTACCTCAAGGTTGCCTCCACTAACGATCTCTCCATCCTAAGCTCCACTCTCGACTCCATTCAAAACTGGATGTCAACTCATCAACTGATTCTGAATCCCTCCAAAACTGAAATCCTCCTCCTCTCCTCCTCACTTTCTCCTCCCCCGGTTCGATCATGGATGGATCAGATGAATCTACTTAACAATAAACCCATCATTGTCGACAGCGCAAAATCCCTTGGTGTCATACTCGACAAAAAACTCAAGCTAATCTCCCACATCAATTCCATTGCAAAGTCTGCTTGATACCAACTGCGCCTTCTTTGGGGAATTCATCGCTTCTTCCCGGAACAAGACCTTAAAACCCTGGTCCAATCGCTGGTCCTCTCCAGACTGGACTACTGCAATTCTCTTCTTACTGGCCTCCCCAAATCTCACCTGTCCCCCCTTAAATCTGTTCTCCATTCAGCAGCTAGTTTCATTTATGGGGCCAAAAGAACCGACCACATCACACCCATGTTAACCACCCACCGCTGGATTCCTATCGAGGCAAAATCTATCTACAAGACTACCTGTATCGCCCACAAAGCCTCGCGCTCCTCCTCTCCTCGCTACCCGGTGAATAAACTGAAACTCTCTGGAGGCTCTAGACCAGCACGTCATGCAGAAAATGTACTGCTTGAATCTACCACTTTCAATATGGAAAGATCGACGGCCCAATCCTTTTCAGGCAACGTGGTGAGAATCTGAAACTCACTTCCGCCTCAGCTCCGGACCACCACCACCTCACAGGCCTTCAAAACTGACCTCAAAATTCTCCTCCTTCTAAGACACTTCCAAATTTAATTCAAGCCCTTATCTGAAGGGGACTGGTTGTTACTGATTATCAACACTTCAAAAAGATTAGCAGATGCCCTTCTGGTTAAGATTCAGATTGCCGAAGGAGCCCTCAAAACCACGATTCAAATCTCCGCATTTAAAGCTAAGCTCGCGGAAATTAATACAGAGATCACAGACAACAAAGACTATCTGATGAAGCAAAAAATAAACAAACTTCAGAAAGATATCCAGAAGTTCTCTAAAGAAAAAGTATACCCCTATCTTAAAGACGATTTTACATCTACTAGAACTAGTTACTCCTCCGATGACAACTCTGAAAGGAGAGACTGTAGCGACTGCAACTCGAGCACAGACAGTTGGGGCAGTAATAACATGAGGAAGAACCAACGGTCAAACCAACGACCTAACCAGTTTTATAATGGATCACCATAACAAGGGCCATTGCAATACCATGGACCCCCACCTCCCTTCTGGCAATTTCCCCAATACCAACAGGGTCCTCCCCCACCTCAATATTTCAACCACGGGAACCCACCTTTTTTAGACGGAGGCTGGGGCAGAGAAAGAGGGCGCAACAGAAGAGGTTCACAAAAACAGGTCCAATAGCAAGACCAGACAACCAGCGGGATGGACACCAGGAGCAAGACACAAGGCAGGAAGACCTAGTGGTTAACCTTTCTCATCGCATCCTTTCAGACCCTGAGAAGGCCATACAACAGAAAGGTCTAGACTTTGTTCCCACCCCCAAGATAGACAATTTCAAAACACATTGTGAAATACACAATTGGTTCCGTACCATAAGATTGATGGTCTTCTTCAAAGACACAACCCCCCCCCCTACTGAACAGGATGACTCAGGACTGAGGAATCCTTCACCCTTCACACCATATAACAACATGGTTCTAGCGGAATTGATTGCTTTCCAACAGGCTGTCCTCAAAGAATTAGACTTACCACTACAACGGGCACCTCTCCATAATCCCTCGACCTTGGAAGAGAAAACTGTCTGAGCCCCTTGCTGATGACTTAACCATCACAATAAAACAGGCCGACAAGGGCGGTGCAACGGTAATACAATCAACTGTTGATTACGACACCGAGTGCCTACGTCAACTCTCCAACGAGAGATACAATACCCAGATTCAAACTGACCCCACACCACTCCTGGCCACTAAGATCTCCACACTGGTATACGAGGCAGAAACCAACAGCTGGATTACCCACAAGGAGGCAGACTTCTTGATCGCCAAGGAACCGAGGGTACACTATTTCTACACCTTACCTAAAATTCACAAAGGGACTTCCCCGGTTCCTGGCCGTCCAATTGTGTCAGGGATTGGCTCCATTCTGGAGCCTCTCTCCATTTTCTGTGACCACTTCCTACAACCAGTTGTAAGGGACATTCCTTCATTTGTAAGGGACACTACCGACATCTTGCGAATCATAGATCAAACACCACACCCACAAGAAATAGATCTTCTTGTCACTCTGGATGTCGAGGCCCTCTATACGAATATTCCTCAGAGCGCCACCCTGGTGACCGTCGAGACTATTCTCAACACCCGTGAGTCGTCATCACCTACCTCCATTTCATTTATAATGGATTTTGTTACCCTGGCTCTGACAGAGAACGTCTTCGAATTCAAACAGTTGTTCCATCAGAGCCACGGTACATGCTAACATGCCCTTGCGGCATGCAATACATAGGCTTGACAATACGACCCATTAAGACGAGCATTGCTGAACACCGAAGCAACATCCGTTGCCAAAGGGTCACGACTAGACTCTACACCCACTACAAAGTGACACAACATAGTCCTGATAATCTCTGTTGGACTATTCTTGAAGCCTTCCCAATCATCACCAAAACAGCTTTGTTTAGAGTTGAACAGAGATGGGTGCATAGACTTTCAGCACATATCACTGGTCCTAATGATGATATCCCTTGTGGATAGTTAAACTGAACCCAGAACAACCTTAACCCTCCTCTCCCATAGACAATTATAATGGTAACATGAGCACCTCAATTACCAACCATTCAATGTTAATTTACAACCAGTGATGACTGTGGTTCCACCACCTTCAACCTTGCAGTAATATCATATATCCTGTGGTATCCGTGTCACTGCCTTACGAATCACAGCACTACTACCTCCGGTTCCTCCGGTACCTTGTTCCTCATCTTGACCCAAACTTGAGCGTAGTCCTGTTAAATACAACAGAATCCTATAAAAAAATGAGATGCACACATTGTTACCACGTAATTCGAAGTACCCACACAGTTATGGCTCCTCATTTTTACTCCCCACCCTGGAGTTAAGTCTCGTTAAACACAACAGACCCATACAAACTAAATAGACGAGATGCACACGCTAGTTGTATTTAACCCACTACAAGATGGCAGCCACAGTGATACCGTTTGGTGAGCCACGTTGTACTTTGTCTATTTCCGAGCACACTTCCAACATGTGACCCATCACGTGCCCCACGAGCACCAATAACACCCGCTTCCATGACACCTTTACCATCCCGGTGCCAGCGGAGGGGTAGGTCTTAGCGTCTGGAACGCCGGTGAATAACCAATACGATTCCCTCCAGTTCTGAGGTGTCCCTGGTGTACGGACCCCTCCTGGCAACCCCAGAGTGTCCTATCCTCTCAACGGAGAGCCCTTGGACGTGACGCTTCCCCGGCTCCGGGTGATTGACGGGTCGTACTCTAGCTTGCTGGAGACGTATCATCCGACATCACGGTCCCGGCGTGGTGGGCGCGCCTCGTGGTCTACTGCGGAGGGTCGGTTAGCTACGGGGACCATGCCGCCTTTTGAATTAACCCATACTTTGGACTTCCTCACTTATGATAATTTTTACGCTCAGAAGCCCAGCCTGTGATCTAATTAGGAGTTCGATTGCGGCCCCATTTCTCCCCTTTTCCCCACTAGGAGCCGATTGGCGTCCATAGACCGCCGGCAACTGTAGCAAGTAATTTTTGTGGGCAGTATAGGTGAGTCCTACAATGTCCTGATTTGCATCCCCCTTTTCTTCTTTTAACTTTACTAAGACAACCCCGCTTAGGTGATTACAATGAATCAAATACTACTTGATTATTGATCTCTATACTACCCACAATATAGTGTATTTACACGAGCACCCCAGTGGAGTCTTCTCATAAAAGTAACTGTCCAGATTCTGGCAATCTTTGATTTTAGCATGTTGTGAATGTTATGAACATGATCTACATATCACTGTATGACTCAAAACACGATTAAGTATCCTTGGGCATTAACCAACTCACTGGTCAATACTGTTACATCCACAGCAACTACTGATGTGTCTTTTTACTTGTTTTCACACCCATTTTTTATCCAACCCCCAGGTCTACGATGACTATACAGGGTATGTAGTTTTCACTTACCTTGATGTAGATAGCTTCACATTGATCCGGAAGAAGTGTCCTGATCGGTTTGACAATTGAGGCCCGAAACATGTCGATCACCTGAGAGTAGGGCACATACCACTAGATACCTAAATACTAGTTCTCTGCCCCTCTCCACCTTTGAATTAGGCAGTTTACCTTTGGAACAAAAGTTTGTTTAGGACTAACTGACTTATTTTAACTCACATATTCCCTTGCATCTACACGCACTAGGCCCCTCACCCCACTGCACCCACCGGCAGGAACAAAAGATCCCCGACAAAGAGCCCCGGTTCCGGGTGCCCGCCAGGTATTACAGCGCCGACCTGGCAAGGGGCAGGCTCAAATGATGAAGCATGACACCTAGCTTGCTAGGTGTGTGAGAGCCCTAGTTTCCACAAGGAGAACTCCCCTCCTTGCTACGCACATCAGCGACTGTCCTCGGACCTCGCTACCCTTTCATGCTCCCCACTTCTAAAACTGAGGAACTTCGTACTCTTCTTGATACATAGCTTTTTGGGCATGTCCGCTGGACCTCAGTAAACTAGCCCATTGTCCCTTTTGTTGTTTACACCACAGCGGGTGTATCACGGAACGGTTAGGCACACGGAATGCTGAGGCCCGGGGAACTTGGTAAAAATGTGCGAACATGAATTACAATGTTAATAGAAGGTAAGCCGTGGCACAGCTCTGATTCTGTTGGAGGGCATCAATTCCATGGATAACAAAGTCTATTGCTGGATTAGGCAACAAGGGTCACAGCTGGTTTACCTGTGATCGGACTGGGCACACTCAGCAGTGAAGAACGCGAAAGAGCAGGCCATTGCTACAATCTTGAAGTGAGACAGAAGCAATAATTTTACCCAAGCCAAAACATATCTAGGGAAGAGGAGTTGGCCTAATGGCTAGGGCGGTTGACCTCGAGTCTGGGGAACTGGGTTCGAGTCTTGGCAATGACGCTGAACATTCTGTGATTCTGGGCAAATCACTAAAACCCCCAGTGCCTTATAAAAACTCTGTAAAAAAAATAAAAAAATCTAAGTAGTCGCTGGCAGATGCACAGCAGACAAGCAGTCACTGGAACCAGATTTGCCGTGATCAAGTGTCCACCAGAGTTTATCAATATATCTGACTGCACAAATGTCTTGTCACTCAGTAGAAAATGTGCACTCTGTAAACCAGTGTTTGTTACAGGTCGGTTCAGCTAGCGAAATTTTGCTCGCCTCAAATACTGGCAGATGCACAATAGACAAACATTCACTGGAACCAGATTTGACATTAAGTCCTTCACTGTAGGTGTATCTATAAGACTGCCTGTGGAGATGGCTGTCCATTTCAGCAGAAAAGGTGTACTCCGTAACCGCTTGTTAGTGAGTGATTCAGGTAAGCAAATTCTCACTAACTTTATCAATAGAGTGGGTTTCAATAGGTTTCCCTTTTGGGCTAGGTCTATAAAATGATGTAAACAAGGATGCTGCAGTTAAGCCAACCTGGTGGGCTGCGTAAGTTTGTCATTCCAAGAAGTATGCTGTGACTCCAATAGTGTGCACAATTCAAAAATTCCCTGTAACTTGATCTGAACAACCTGTTCACCAGGGTTTAGCAATAAAAATGTCTGCAAATGGCTGGTCAAATTCAGCAATTTATGTGCACTCTGTAAATGATGGCATGTTACAGATTACTTCAGTTAAGATAAAAATAACCCGCCCTTAGCCATGGTAGCTAGTTGGGTTGTGGAAGATGTCATCTAACAAGTGTGCTGCGGTACCAAAGGTTGAGGAAACAATGTGTCGGAGCACGAAAAGGCTACAATGTATTAAAGAACAGTTGTCATTTCCATTATTCAGGAAAGGGCAGGTATCTCTACATATTGTTCCCCTCCTGTTCCCACCCACATGTCTGCTCCCTGGTACACATTAGCAGAAGTTGGGAAGTGGACACCTTACACTAGAGAGGGGACATCAGCATGGCTACATAGCAGCTAAATATTGGAATATTGTGCATTCAAATTTCGAAGGAGCAGGTAAATTTCCCACTGCTGGGGTGGCACACGGTTATCACTTTGAACCTCGTATTTGGGAATAACCATGTACAGGAGTTAAACAGGGGCTTAGGCAAGCCTCAATGTAAGGCACATATTGCACACAGTGTACAAGGTATAAAACCAGGCATAGGTATGGTTACGAAGAGCAGTAGTTTGGCATTCCCTATTGGGTAAGAAGTCTCGCCAGCGTGGTACTCCTATACAGGAGGAGGGTATGGTGTTGGCCACAAATAATAACTTTTTAACAAATATACTGCTGGCCTGGGAAGCGAACTCCAATATGTTTTCCAGTGTATTCTGAAATCAGTGACTGGGCGGTGATGGGTAAATGCATGACCTGGCAACACCTAACAAGTAGGCCCTTATGGGCACAGAGGGCACCATAGGCATTTCATCCTGAACTGTGGTTAAAGTAGAGAACATTTGTTCTCGATTCCGGGGAGGCCATTAAACATGCCTACAAATAGGTAAATAAAGCTATGGTTTACACAGAGATGAGTAGTTCCCAATCTAAGCGGAGTCCCATCGAACTGGCCTACGGAAGGGTATATAAGTCATGCACAGGCCCACCAAGCAGGAGGGCTTGGTTCAACTTTAACTCACAATCAAATAAAATAAGAAGGGCTTTGTAAATAAGTATGATCTCTTTAGTGCATACATCACATGGTTCCCCCTATAGGGATGGGGAACACCGGTCAGAGGTGGAAGGGAACTGTCCAGCTAGGACTGGTAACCACACGTTGCAGGAGGTTATGAAGCCTGCCATGGTGTGGTAGCCCGACTAGGACGGCGGCTAAATCCAGGGCTTTGGTGGAATTACAGGGTGATCCGGAGGCTGATTGGTATGATGGGTACCCTTTTAGGAGCACAATAGGGGCGCATTATGCCAAAATCCCAGGAATCTTTACCGCAGGACCTGTGGTGGAAAGCGGCGCCTCACTAGTCCTTTGGGCGGTTGTAAGCCTGAGCAACGGCGGGCTTGCCTGGATATGCTCCGCAGCTAAAAGGCTGTGAGTGAAAGTGATGGACTAGGGGTGTACGCAGTGGGCCCTGTGAGAGGGTGGCCCCCTTAGTGCTGCATTACGCACCTTCCAGTGCCCTGTTGCAAGGACCCCTTACTCTGGGTGTCCAGCCTACATCTGGCGCCTCTGCGGCCTCATTTCCGGTGTGCAGTGGGCTGGGGACGGATACTTATACCTGCCTCCACCCACTTGCCACCCTCTTTGTCCCCCTGCTGGTCATGGTGTCACGCATCCATCTGCTTACCCTGCGTGCCGGTAGGAGGGCTGGCTAACAAATTGAACATATTGATGTATAGGGCGATCCGGAGGCTGATTGGTATGAGGGGTACCCTTTCAGGAGCATAGTAGGGGTGCATTAAGCCAAAATCCTAGGAGTCTTTACGGCAGGACCCTGGTGGAAAACGATGGCCCTTGCTAGTTCTTCGGGCGGTTGTAAGCATGTGCAACCGGGGGCTTGCTGGATACGCTCAGCCCCTAAAAAGGCGTGAGTAAAAGTGATGGACTAGGGGTCCATGGTATGTAACGGGGCCCCCACATACATGGTAGCACCGATTGGGTTGGCCACGGTGCTGTTTAGCTTATCAGACAGGCAGGGCAGCTTAGGTTAGTCACCGCTGCCTGCTCTTGGTTCACCCGGAAGTTACCCCACCAAGTTGGCTGAGAATCTGAAGAGATTCGCCGTCCCTTGCAGTAAAGGCTGTAAAAAATGGGGTGTAGAATTACCCAGGCTTCATTTGTGCAATAGTCAGTTAGATTATGTTTGGTAGGTGCACTGTAATATTAGAAAGGTTTGGCCTCATCTCCTATAAACAGAGGATTTTCACAATAAGCTATAGACAAGTGTTGTCAGAAAAAGAAGAGCTATACACTCAGTTATTTATTTGAGACAAAAAGTAACCTTTATTAAAACACAAATAAATAGAAACGTAACTTTAATAGAAGAAACAGTACAATATAAAAATTGTGGGTTGGACTCCAGTGGATTCAGCGTAGAAAACCTGCAAGACGAAAATGAAACATAAGTATGTGTGCTATGTGGAAGAGGTAAAGAAAGGTAGTCCGAATGAAAGGACGATAGTGAGAATGGGAGGGGGAGTGGGTGGAAGGGAGAAGGGGAGGGAAAGTAAAAAAAAGAGAGGGAGGAGGAGACCGAGTGTTGGCCTACTGCACCCAGCCCTTAGTGTTTACCCTCCCGTCACCTGTTTGTCTAGGATGCTGGGGATGCTGGGGTCCACGAGAAAGACCATGAAACCGCCAGGTGTACGTGCGCTCTATAAATGTTTTAAACTCAAACTCAAATTCAAAGAGTGTGGTGCAGCAAGTCCTTAAAATGAAACATATGAGGCCATAGCTTAGGGGCCATATTATCAAGGAACGGCGATAACATTATCGGCGCTGTAGCGGCAGGAAACTGCTGCTAAAGCGGCGATAAGGTGATTGATAATATGCCATTGTGAATTCCCATAGAAGCCCAGGTTCATGCACCTGTGCACCCAGGGTGCTGCACCCCAGTCCCTTCCCCTGCACTGTGCTCAATCGTAGGTCCTGCACACCGAGGTTTCACTGCTCACCTGCCATCACTGGTGTGTCCCACGACGTGTTGGTGCAAGCTGAGAGTCTGGGGTACGTTTGTACGGTAGGAGAGCAGGTCTCTGGTCGGGGAAGATTTCTTGATACCACGATGGAAAGCGTCCGAATGCCCAGGGCATCATCGCGGGGTATGCTCCTGCTCCGCCCATCTTGAGCCGATCAATTCAGTGTCTGAAAAGGGAGAAATAATTTAATGGTGGAAACATCTGGAGGTAAATGAAGGTTAATTTCAAGCTTGATAGAAAACAGGAGTTGAGTGCATCCTTCGTTTTTGAAGTACGATCTACCAACTGTTAGTGGTAATCATGGTTCAAAGAGGAGTTGGAGTGCACGAGAATTCACAAGGTTAAATATGTTATATGAACGTTTACATAGAAAGGAACAGAGCGCATGGTAGAATCATAATGTGCGCGTGTAATGTAGTGGCGGAAGGCTGTGTGCATGTACACTTCGTAGCAAGCTCACTACAGTGTCCGAAAAGCCAACGCCACGTGTCTGTAGGGCTGCGCTTCCCGCTGGCTCAGGCCTACAGTATGGTCCAGCAGGTCTTTAAAATGAGACAGAAATGAGACTGAATCAAGTCAGAGATCACATCATTACGCACAGCAACATAGTTTGTTCGCACCTACGCAGCCAAGCTGATGCACCCCACTCCTCCCAACGCACCGCGCTGAATTGGAGGCCCTGTGCT
Organism: Lissotriton helveticus; assembly: GCF_964261635.1. Classification (NCBI taxonomy): domain Eukaryota; kingdom Metazoa; phylum Chordata; class Amphibia; order Caudata; family Salamandridae; genus Lissotriton; species Lissotriton helveticus. The sequence goes on from NC_136059.1 coordinate 824,107,548, forward strand.
CCCAGGCCGCTCTGCTCACCTGCTGTCATTGTGTGTCCAAACACTACGGGCAGCAGTGCTCACAATTCAGCTGGAGTGATGATTGTAGGATGGTGTACACCTCATGGATCCCTTTCGAAGATGACGGGCAGTAGGGCTCACAATTTGAAGCCAGTGTTGATTGCCAGGATGGTGTACACCTCATGGATCCCTTTTTTTGTTGTTAATTGTGATATCCAAGGTGGATGCGGCCATATCACCTGAGGCAGTGTGGAAGAAGAGGGACGTGTGACGTTGTGGTTGTCCTATTTATATGTACGCAAAGTGGGCTGGGTTTGCGTACAACAGGCCTGCGTAGGGGTGTGAATATTTTTGGGGGGACTTGGGCGTTGTTCAGTTCCTGCCTAGTCAGGAAGTGTACTTATGTGTGTTTCTTTTGTAGTTTTGACCTAGCAGAGTATGTAATTTACATTAGTGTAGCATGTGTCGGAAGGCATCGCTAATGACATGGTGTTTAAAAAGTTTGAATGGCGAACATAACATGTTGTCAAGGTTGTGGATATGCGCAGACACGCAGGTCAATGGTGTGCGGTATTATTGAAAGGGTCGCTATCGGGAAGCGTACACATGTGAATGTGCTCGGATGGAGGGAGGATCAGCAGTGAGGCTACATCATACACAGTGATACAACTCATTACAGTCAAGCAATGCATGTCAAATGTGAATCTGAAAGTCTCACATATAACACATTACTATATTGGTAAAGCCTGACAACAGAGCGTACAGCAAAAGAAATCTACACATTGCGGTTTACTGTTTGTCACATGTGATCTAGGATGTGGCTCCTGCTACTTCTTACAGCCACAAATACCCAGGTGGAAAGTGAGCACAATAATGTGCACACACACACACCAGGGTTATTGTGTAACACATATTTGTTTTTTGATGGAACGTTTGAGATGTATGGCTATCACACGTGGAAGGTTAATGTACAGACCATGAATATTAATCAAGATGATCGTTGCATGTTGTGTGTAGTATATGATAAATATAAGCTAGGTTTATACAGGAAAACACTTTTCAAAAAAGCTATCTAAAGGTATCTCTCATCAAACGCTGTAGAGAAAATGAGTAAAATGGGTGGGGTCGTCCAACTGTTACAATGGGAAATGTTATGAAGCAATCAAATGCTTTTTTTTAAGGTCACATTGCAATCGCGCATCAAGCGCGCAAGTAGGCCACACACCACGCGATTTTGATGAAATATATTTAGGATAATATAAGTTTATTATAGTTAGTAATATACAAATGTTTAAAATATTTTAGATTATCGCTTGCTCTCATATACTGTTTAAAGTTGTTTAGATATACTTTTGAGACAAAAAAATAAAAACGAGGGAATGGCGTCCCTGGCGCGACACTATACGTCTGTGAGGTAACACAGGGCTTGGCAGCGTGTACTCATCACATATGCAACGCGCAGGGGGCACACCCCCATACGTGCATGACGTAACGCGTGGCTTGGTACTGTGTACCCGTCGGATACCAAAGTAGCAGCTGGGGTGACTTCATGCGTACTTGATACCCGGGACGTGGTGCCACGAACCCGTTGAATACGAAATGCGCATTATTTACGTGTTAAGCAATATGGCGGATAGGATTCACGTGGTGATGGAGCTTGGTACACTACTGGTATGGGAGTGCAGTTTTCTCAACCAAAAATACATATTTTTTGGGGAAGATATAAAACCTTGCATAATTTTTAGAGGTAAAAAAAAGAAGTATAATAGAGTTCCAAAGTATTTTTTTTTAAAATAATAGAAAAAATATAGATTTTATAAACATTAAAATATGAAATTAATATTTAAAAAAACCTTAGAAATTCACCGAAAAAACCATAGGCTTTACCTGACGTTATAGTTGGGAATTAGCATTTAAAAAAACCTTGGAAATTCACTAAAAAAAACAGATTTCAGGATTCAGCATTTTAGAATGGGTGTATCAAAGTTTATGTTAGAGCATCAGTATGTGCATCAGATTGTCAAGTGGATGATGTCATCAGGGATGTCATCAGGGATGTCATCAGGGATGTCATCAGGGATGTCATCAGTGATGTCATCAGTGATGTCATCAGTGATGTCATTTGAGATGTCATCAGTGATGTCATCAGTGATGTCACTGACTATGTCATGAGTGATGTAATATGTGATGTCATCAGCAATGCATTGCGAGAGCGTGAGTTATATTTAGCTCAATTAACTATAACAGGCGAATTTCTCTGGTTTTATAAGACTCAAATGTTCTAACGTCCCTGAAACCTATGTTATTTATATATATATATATATATATATATATATATATATATATATATATATATATATCCAAGTACCAGCGTTTCTTTTCCATGTGCTAGGAATCCTCCATGCCACAGATCACGCAGACACGGACCAGTTAAAGTGCTAATCTCTTTTATTCAGTGCAAGTTAGCCGCATGACGTTTCGGCTCCGTGGAGCCTTGTTCACATGACAGTGTTCACAATAATGAAACGTTCTTTTAAAGTGCCAGTGATTGGTGTAAATTAGGTCACATGTGGGGGCTAAGTATAGACATGGTAAAAATACTAAGGTTTCCACAGGGTTCATATCACTGTTACATTTTCAATACCCATTTTGCTTTTTTCCTTTACAACACTTTTTAAGTATCCACTCAAGTTCTCATTAAATTAGAAGCTGAATTTTGACAATTTAAATCACGGTTAAATACCTATTTTCTGTACATATCAAAATATACATATCAAAATATATATTGATCATGTTGGATGTCAATTTCTATGATGTGATGTAATTGATAAATATAATCAATAAATATATATCAAAAATATATCTAAAAAATACTTCATATTAAATGCATCTAAAGTGCTAGTGACAAAGTGCTTAGTGCCTAATACACCGTGCAAACAACGCATTTGTGCAAATTACAATTTTCTAGGAAATATTACTCCTATTAGTTAAATTGTGCAAAAAACGCATCCATGTAAATATAACATTATGAAGTATCACATTACAAATCTCCAAACATTTAATTCTCTTAAACAAAAATAATTTGATCCTATCACAATTATTATTCTATGTACATGTTTAAATCAGCTAAATTCTGTAGTTTGGTGATAGCCTAGAACTTGTTATGATTCATTTGGAAAGCCTTACATTTACCAGACATGTGGTATTCCAGTGAATAAAAATAATAGTGAATTATAATTCATATTCTGAAAATCAACCATTTGGGTATTAGGCCCCATTAGGTCTAATCAGATTCTGTGTGCCCTTATAGAGTATAAAAATTATTTGATCAAATAGCAGCAGACATAACACAACTATATCCTATATATATATTCTGTTACTTCTTGCTTGTTACCATGATATATCGCAGCCGGGAATAATATCAAGTATTGACACTGATTTAGGGTGAGATAGTATATGGAGACCAACCGGCTTATGGCAGACATGTATACATATCTTCTGTAACATTCAATCCTGCAGGAGCCTTAGTGTCAAGTAAGAGGATATACCTGGTTTCCAATTTTCTTAATCTTGCCTCTCTGTCACCACCTCGTCTACTCGCACTAATCGCATCTATCACATAATATTTGAGCGAGTTATTATTGCTCTTATGGTGATCACGAAAGTGCCTGGCTACAGGGTAGGTATTATCACCGTTGGTAATGGCTCTCAAATGTTGTAGTATACGTTGGTGCACCGGAAGTTTCGTGCTCCCAACGTATTTCAGGGGACATGGACACTGTAAAACATAAATGGCGTATTCAGTTTTACAGGTTAACACCTGTGATATCTGATGTTGTGTCTCACTGAAACCGTCCATGTATGATTTAGTATTAACTCAATGACTGCAAGCTTTGCACGTCTTGCATTTGAAAAACCCCTTGTTGGTCTGCCACCAGGTACTTTTCATGATAGGTTCAGGGTTGGTGTCTACAATTTGGTCTCTTAGGGATGGTGCCCTGCTGTATGTTAAAGACACTCTCTTTGGTAGCCCTTCACCAATGATGGGGTCACTTTTGACTAGGGGCCAGTGTTTATTGACAATTCTATAGATATCTCGATGTTGTCTACTAAAGCCGGTGATGATTCTGAAATTGACTGATTCTTCTACATCATATCTTCCCGCTTTTGTCTTATTGGGGTCCCCCACTAAGAGTACATCCCTAGTTATTGTCATAGATTTAGTTTTGGCTTTCTCAATTGTCAGAGCAGAATAGCCTCTTTCAAGGAAACGCTCCTTACTCTCATGTTGGGCTTTTTTTAATTCTGCAGGATTGCTACATATACGCCTTATCCTAAGCATCTCTCCATAGGGGATACTTGATATAAGGTGCTTAGGATGTGCGCTGGCCGCATGTAAACTGCTGTTCCCAGCAGTAGATTTGCGGAAAATTTTAGATTCCAGTTGGTTATTCTCAATATACAACTCCGTGTCCAAAAAAGTGACTGAATCCTGACTAAGTGTGGCAGTTAATTTAAGAATAAATTCATTTTGATTGAGGTTGTCAATAAAAGTCAATGCTGTCTCCGTGCTGCCCCTCCAAACAATTAGCAAATCGTCAATAAAACGATACCAGGCAATCACATTATTATCGATGACCTGTTGATATGTGGTCCTGAGTACCAGCTCCTCCCAAGCTCCCATGTACAAACGTGAGAAGCTCGGGGAGAAGCTGGCTCCCATCGCCACTCCTTGTAGTTGCCGGTACAACAAATTACTGTACATGAAAATGTTACTCCTTAAACAAAAATCCAACATGTCCAACAACATTAAATTATGTGCCTCAAACACTGTCGGTCGTCTGGATAGATAATATTTCACAGCTGTCAATCCCTGTGCATGTGTTATACTGGTGTATAGCGAGGTGACATCCAATGCTATCAACCAATCCCCTGATACCCAATCAATATTTCTTATTTTCATTAAAAAATCGCTGGTTTCATGCACATAAGAATCCAATTTCTGCACATAGCCCTGCAAAAAATAATCTATATATATAGAAGTTCGCTCAAGTAGGCTACCTCTGGCCGAAATGATCGGTCTGCCAGGGGGCTCCAATGGGTCTTTGTGCACCTTGGGGATAAAGTACATAATGGGTGTTATAGGATTGTCAACTTTGAGATATTTATATTCTGCATCACTGATCAATTTTGTTGTTTTCCAGCGAACCAATTTTTGATGATATTCCATTTTTATGGACGTCACAGATTGTGCTTTAATACGTTCATAGCATTCTCTATTGTTCAATTGGGAAAACGCCTCTCTGTCATAGTTAGCTTTAGTCATTAAAACTATGTTTCCGCCTTTGTCACTTCCTCTGACAATGACTTCTTTCTCCTTCGCTAGGCGGGTTGTAAGCGCTTTATATCCTTGTGATAATCTGTCAAACTTCCATTTCATTTTCAACACGTTGCATTTCAGTTCTTTTAACTGCCCCACCACCTTCTCGTGAAAGATGTCAATGGCATCTCTAGGGAGTACCGGGGTAAAAGTTGAGGGGGGTCTGAATGGTGTGGTGACCGATGACCGATTACCAATATCGTCCACATCACATAAATTTCCTTTCCTTTGTGTATTTCCTTCATACCCAGCTCCCTCTGCCTCCCATAGTTCAGTGATGGTTCGAGTACCTTGAGATAGGGTATTCATACTTTCAACATTTCCACTTAAAGGTAGTATATCTTCATGTTTGGCTTTCAAGGCATATAACTTGCGCAGTTTGAGTTTTCTTACTGCTTTATATATGTCACATCTTGTGGCAGGATAATTGAAATTACACTGTGGAGCAAAAGACAACCCCAATTTTTGTATTTCTTCCTCCTTAGATGTTAACTTAAAGGGGGTTAAGTTGATAATCGTTTGATTCTTACCTCTGATTAATTCGACTGGGCTGCAGATCCCTGTCCCCGACCTCTCTTCCTCTCTTGATATCCTCCTCTTACGCGCCCTGTACCTCTGGCGCCTCCTGAAATTTGCCCGCTGTTTACGTGTTTTTGTTGCGTGCTTGATCTCAGGGTTTGCAGTCTTTCCTGGCATAAAAAAACAATTTCTTGCCCCGGTGAGGGTTTAGGAATGCCTGCTGCTTGTGCCTGATTTCGGCGTTCTGTTTCTGATTCAGAGTCGATATCCGAACTGAAGGTAGAGTTGGTCGTGCCAGTTTGTTCTCTTGTTTGTCGATTTACTTTGAGCTTGGGTTGAGGTTTATTAGTTCCGCTTCGCAAAGATTCATATTTTCTTGAAAATGTAAATATTTGTCCTAGATCATAATCATTACGATCTGGTTGGAATTTATATGTTTTCCTTTCTATAATCTTAGCTTCTTCCTTCTTTAAGCGTGCATTCATCACCTTTAGGAGTTGTTCTTTCTCCTCGGTTTCACCCAAACTTGCTATTTGTTCGTTAATAGTTTCAATCTCAGTTAACAACTTAGCCCTATCAATGTCCGCATATTTAATCAGGATTTGAACTTGGCGGCGAGACGCTTCCAAGTTGCACTCTGCCCATTCTTTCATTAAATCGGGGTTAGGATCATCATACGTGGGTGCTGTTAATATACGTAAACCGCGTGGGATGCGGTTTACCTCCACATACCTTTGTAACGATTTGGACTCCCACCATTTTGATTGTTCACTGCGGGATTTTTTCTCCAGTGTTTTAAATAGGTCTCGTAGTATAGTGCTGCTGCTGCTACTGGCAGTATTATCTAATCTCTCCCGGATGTTACTTGGGAGAGGGGAACTGTCGGAAAACATTGTCAATGCCAATGCCTCCCGGTCTCGAACATTGTCAGTCGATATGCTTGCAATTTTATTAGTTGTTACTTGGCGTCTTAATTGCCCCAATTAGAATAGTTGGATAGCAACGCGCCAGTGCACTCTGCTATTGTCCCAACAAAAAGCCGCTGCGTTTGCTTACTGGTGTGTCGAGTCAGAGCTTGCCGGTTTCTCGTGCTTCCGGTTCACCACCTCGTTGGCTCGTACACTTCAAGTAGTATCAAATTAGTTTTCGCGGTAGTTGGGGGTCAGTAACGCCTTACTCCTTCTGGAGTTTGAAAAATCCAGGAGGCAACTCCAAGATATGTTCCGATTGAGGCGTCAACTAATTAATCAAGAGGGTCTAGTGTATCGGTCGGATCGGAAACTGCCCGACCTATATATCCAAGTACCAGCGTTTCTTCTCTATGTGCTAGGAATCCTCCACGCAACAGATCACGCAGACACGGACCAGTTAAAGTGCTAATCTCTTTTATTCAATGCAAGTTAGCCGCATGACGTTTCGGCTCCGTGGAGCCTTGTTCACATGACAGTGTTCACAATAATGAAACGTTCTTTTAAAGTGCCAGTGATTGGTGTAAATTAGGTCACATGTGGGGGCTAAGTATAGACATGGTAAAAATACTAAGAATTCCACAGGGTTCATATCACCGTTACATTTTCAATACTCATTTGCTTTTTTACTTTACAACACTTTTTAAGTATCCACTCAAGTTCTCATTAAATTAGAAGCTGAATTTTGACAATATATATATATATAATATATTTATATGACGGGAACATCCTTTCGAAAAAAGATCAGTGACCACACGGGGAGTTCAGAGCAGGGCACAGCTTTATTTCACAGGTCCCAGCGGTGGCGGATGCATTTCGGCATAAGAGCCTTCCTCAGCGCCCATCGCTGTAAAGAGTACCTCCCTCTTACGCTCCTGTGTTAAATACCTTCCCGCACCACAGTCTCCTCCCCCAACTGCTGTCTGCACACCAATGGAAGTTCGTGTGAGGTGTGTCGAACTTCAAGTCCCAACATGCACTGTATCGGCGTTGATTGCATAGCAAACTGCTTTGGTTTTTGAAAGAGAGAGCAGGAAACCTGCTCTCTCTTTCAAAAACCAAAGCCGATTGCTTTTCTGCATGGGGAGCAGCATGTTAGCTGCTACCTAAGCAGAAAAGCAATGCCGGCTCCCGCAGGATGCGCGGAGCCGGCAGGGACCAGGGGGGACTCTGGGAACCCCCCCACGGTCCCCCACGGAGAGGGCCAGGCCCCGGGAGATGGGGTCACCGGGGCCAGAAGTGGCCAGGGAGGAGGGCCACGCGGCCCCCTTCCCCAAATAATAAACATTTAAAAATGCGAAAAGGGGGCAGGGTAGAAACACCCTGACCTCCTAGGCCTGCTTAGGGATCCCACAAGGACCCCCAAATTTTTTATTTATTTTTTGTTTAAAAAATCGCGGGAAAATGAAGCGCCGCTTCCGCGCTTTAATGTTAATTAGCCCCGGGGGGGGGCCAAATCCCGGGGGATTTGGGGGCCCAATCCCCACCCACACTGCCCCGGGGACAGCCACACCCCGGGGCAAAGTAAGTATTATAGCGGGGGGCACACGTCCCCCCCCCCCGCAGCCCCGGGGACTGCCACCCCCTAGGGCTTAACTGTATAATGATGGGGGCCTCTAAGGCCCCCTGCAGCCCCAGGGACCGCCACTCCCCGGGGCTTCTTCGTAAAATAAAAAAATAAAAAAACCTGTGTGGGGGGCTCAACCCCCCCACAGGCCCCGGGAACCGCCACCTCCCCGGGGTACTACATATTTGCAACGCATCCCCCTGGTGCATACTGGAGGTTCCTGGTGGGCTAGTTGGCCCCCAGGGACCCCCAGTATTCAAGGGGATTTAGTTCCCACTCTGGAAACGCGCCAGGGGGCTGCGTTGCAGAGAGGTGTAATGAGGCCACGCCCCTTTATATATCTCTCTGCAATGCAGCCCCCTGGCGCATACTGGAGGTTCCTGGTGGGCTAGTTGGCCCTCAGGGACCCCCAGTATTCAAGGGGATTTAGTTCCCACTCTGGAATCGCGCCAGGGGGCTGCGCTGCAGAGAGGTGCAATGAGGCCACGCACCTTTTTCGCAGCACTATCAGTTTGCGGTCCTTCCGTTTGGACTTACTACTGCGCCTCGAGTTTTCACCAAGGTGATGGCAGTGGTGGCGGCGCATCTCAGAAGATCAGGGATTCCAGTATTCCCTTATTTAGACGACTGGCTGATCAAAGCAGAGTCGTCAGAGAGAGTGCTCCATCATCTGCGAGAGACAACCCAGTTGTTGTACAGGTTGGGTTTTTCGATAAATGTACCCAAGTCTCACCTGGTGCCCTCCCAGCGCAACCTGTTCATAGGTGCTGTACTGGACACAACTGTATGTCGTGCATTCCCACCTCATCAAAGGATTCGCGACATGCAGGAAATGATTCCTTTATTTTACAATGGAGCGGTCGTTCCAGTCCTGAAGGTCCTTCGCCTGCTCGGTTTGATGGCTTCATGCATTCTGTTGGTCAACCATGCACGCTGGCACATGAGGGCACTCCAGTGGTGCCTCCGCAGGCAGTGATATCAGCACAACGGGGATCTCAGGGAGTCAGTGAGGATCTCCAGAGAAGCTGCAGCAGATCTGACTTGGTGGGGCGTGGAAGGCAACCTGTCTCAAGGGAAGCCTTTCCAACTACCTCCATCGGTGGCCACAGTGATAACGGATGCATCCACTCTAGGGTGGGGTGCTCATCTTGGGGATCTGGAGGTCAAGGGTCTTTGGTCTCCAGAGGAAAGGTTGCTTCACATCAACCTTCTAGAATTGCGGGCGATTCGTTTGGCGCTCAAGGCCTTCCTCCCTTCCCTTCGCGGTCAGTCGGTCCAGGTCCTGACGGACAACACGACCGCGATGTGGTACATCAACAAACAGGGAGGAGTGGGGTCGCAGTGTCTCTGCAAAGAGGCTCTGCGCCTCTGGTCCTGGTTTCAGGACCATCAGATTTGTCTGAAGGCAAATCATCTGGCCGGGGTTCTGAACGTTCGTGCAGACAGTCTCAGTCGGCAGTTCTCTGCCGACCACGAGTGGAGGCTTCACCCGGAGGTGGCTCACGACATCTTTCAGATGTGGGGGACTCCTCGGGTGGACCTGTTCGCCACTCGTGAGAATGCTCACTGCCTGTCTTTCTGCAGTCTCCAGTATCCGATGCAAGGAGCCTTGGGGGACGCGTTTCAGTTGAGTTGGGGAAATCAACTCCTTTACGCGTTTCCTCCCATACCTTTGATTCCTCTGGTTCAGAGGAAGATTCGCCAAGACCGGGCCCAAGTCATATTGGTCGCCCCCGACTGGCCAAGAAGGGTGTGGTATACAGATCTTCTCCACCTCTCCTCTCACCCGCCGCTCCATCTCCCTCTCAGGGCAGACCTCCTCTCTCAGATGCAGGGGCAGGTTCTACACCCCCACCTCCAGACATTGCACCTTCATGCCTGGAGTTTGAACGGGGCAACCTGAATTCCTTTTCTCTCCCGCCTGATGTGGTGGATGTCATCTTGTCGGCCAGGCGTGACTCCACTAAGTCCATCTATTCTTATAGATGGTCGAAATTTGTTACTTGGTGTGGAGGGAATTCTATTGATCCTTTGAGAGTCCATTTGTCTGATGTTCTCCAGTTTGCCCTCTCTCTGGCGCAGCAAGGGCTTGCTGTTGCCACAGTTAAGGGTTATCTTTCTGCGTTGTCGGCATTTCTCTGTTTGCCTGACCAACCTTCTCTTTTCAAGTCTCCTGTAGTTTTAAGGTTTTTGAAGGGCCTCACAAATAAGTTCCCTCCTACTCCTTTTATTGTGCCTCAGTGGGACTTAAACCTTGTCTTGACCTTTCTGATGGGTGCTCCCTTTGAGCCTCTTCACAAATGTCCTTTGAGGCTTTTGACTCTTAAGACAGTCTTCCTCGTTGCAATAACCTCTGCAAGGAGGGTAAGTGAGCTTCAGGCTCTTAGTTCCAAGCCCCCTTTCTTGACCATTCATGTTGATCGGATGGTTCTTAGGACCAGGGCTGCTTTTCTTACTAAGGTGGTTACTCCTTTCCACCTTGGTCAATCCATTACCCTCCCTACCTTTTATCCTCCCCCACATCCTTCCAAGGAGGAGGAGAGGTTACACCGTCTGGACCCTAAGAGGGCGGTGTCTTTTTACTTGGACAGAACTAAAGACTGTCGTTTGGATGATCAGCTCTTCGTTGGGTTTGCTGGCTGCAAGAGAGGAAGAGCTGTCCACAAGAGAACCTTGTCAAGATGGATCGTATTGTGTATAAAGATCTGCTACTCTTTGGCCGGTAAGGAACCACCAGAGGGTATAAGGGCTCATTCTACAAGAGCTAAGTCTTCAACCTCGGCATTGGCTAGAGGTGTTCCTGTAGAGGATATTTGCAGAGCTGCGACTTGGTCTTCCCTCCACACTTTTGCGAAGCATTACTGCTTGGATTCCGAGGTGAGGAGGGACGGTCACTTCGCACGCTCTGTTCTCCAGGATTTCCTGGTCTAGAAGAGTGGACACCCTCCTCCGGGAGTGGGGTCTGCTGTGGGACTCTATTCACAAGGTGAAGAATCCACACGGCAGATGTATCTATCAGAAGAACACGTTACCTACCTTCGGTAACGCTTTTTCTGGTAGATACAATATCTGCCTGTGGATTCCTCACTGACCCACCCGCCTCCCCGTTGTCCACTCTTCTATACCAGAGTTACTGTAATGTAATATTTATTTTGTTTTCAAGGTAACGTTTCAATTGCTTTCCTGCATTTGCTTTACACTGTGTGTTTTACCTTGACTATTGTGTATTGTGTATACTGTGTACATTTCTACTGTCATTGGTCCGTCCGTGTGCCTCGATGGCACGGAAAAAAGGGCGGAACTGATGTCATCACGCCGGCGTGGGCCTATTATAGGCGTCGGTGACGTCAGCTGAGTCACGTGCGATGCCGTGTCTCTATGACGTCCAAGTCCACATCGGCGCAAGGCTACGAAAAGAATTTCCGAATGTTGCTGACGCAAGGCGATATTCACAAGGTGAGGACTCCACAGATATTGTATCTACCAGAAAAAGCGTTACCGAAGGTAAGTAACTTGTTCGTTTTGGGCAGCCATTCACTGGTGCATCATCAATTCAGTGGTCCTCCTCTCCAAGTTGAACCAGTATCATTGTGAAGATATGGAGCACCTACCAAAGACCCATCACAAAAGAGAACAAGAGTTGATTGCTGAGGGGAAAACTGTGAGCAGTGTCAACATTAGATGAAGCCCTTGAGGCGAAGGATACAGCATTGTGGTGCATTCTCCTCCACAGACATGTCTGGCTTAGGGTGTCAGGATTTAGGCTGAGGTGCATCTCTTGAATATCTCTTTTGATGATGAGTATCAGTTTGGACACCAATTCAGCCAGATTCTCCAAAAGACCAAAAAGGATACTGGCATCTCCAAATCCATGGGCATCCCACAGTGTCCCAGTCCCAAATATGGTTTTCAAAAGCAGCAAGGCGGGGGGGAGGTACCAAATCAGGGCGGCTTGAGTCATGGACCCCTCTACCAACAGTACCAACAACCCTTAGAGGACCCCAGCAGCCTAAGACCTTCCAGAGAAGGGCTATAGGGGAATGGGTGCAGAAAAGGCAATAATGGCTACCAAAGCAGGGACACCTCTTCCTTACCCCATAACCATATCTCATTTGTCGAGGAAGACTGAGGCACTTCCTAGCACATTGGGGAAAACACCCTGTCAGATCAATGTGTTCTCTCCATTGTGCAGGAAGGGTACTGCTTTGAAATTCACATAATCCCTCCCAGCATCCCACCCAGCCTTTAAATACTGACCATCTTCACCTTCTGGAGGAAGAGGTTCATACGCTTCCACAAAAGGGAACGCAGCACCTTTATCTTGAAGTTCTGTGAATTCTGAACCCGTGGGTTCCATTTTGTGTATGGCAGCCATTTTGTGGTTGCCCTCACATAGGCCATGATTGTGGCTGAACTAGTCTTTTAAGGACATGTACACCTTAGCTCGAGTTCATGCTGACTCCTGTTTGACCTGAGTGAACTGACCCTGTTGCCTGAAGCTGACCTTGTTAAACCAGTTACTGCCCTTTAGCTGATCAAGATTAAGGATCAGAGCACAGGACATCATAAAGTTTTACTGCACACAAACATGCCTTATCCTACTTCGATCTGTTTCTGTTCCTTCTTTTATGGTCTGTTTATGATATGGGTTGTGGTCCTTTTATTATGGGTTTGTCCAGCTTGTGTAAGAAGGAATGTTAGGCATTTTGCATGCTTGCAAAAGCAAGGACTGCCCCTTACTTTTATGCTGAGTTTTGTAACCCTGAGCATATAAAAGGCCTCTGTTCTCTGTATTCCTCAGACTACCTCATTCAGTTGCTACTGCTTCTGTGTGACGTGGCCTCACTAATTAGATTTAATAAAGATGTCTTTTCATATTTTCAGCTTCTGTGCCAAGTTCTTTTTTTTATTAGTAAGTATTCCCTGAGAATGAAGACTACATTTCTTCAAATGGCGCCCAACATGGGGCTTCATCAGAGAAGTGACTTTCTTTGGGAGTGATCTTGTCAGAAGACTGAAATCTACTGAGGAGGACAGGACGGGACTCTACTACTCTGTGCACAGAAATTCTGGAGATTCTCGGTTTCTGCAGCATAGTATATTTCTGCTCTTCCTGATTTTGATCCTCCACATGATGTCACTCCTGACTGAGAACCTTTTTGGCGTGAGTATTTTAAAAAAGAGTGTTAGGTCAGGTAGAACTTGACGGTTAGAATTTGGATAACCTTTTGATTAGTAAAAATAAGAAGTACAAGTGGGTCGCTCCCACGACTTTGTTTGGTTTCTTGGTTTTGATTTGGTTATTGCAATTACCAAAGCCCGAGGAGCTTGTATATTTGTGAGTATATCGTTTTTGATAACCCCTTGAAGTTTGAAGCTAGATTAGTGAGCTATAAGATGCCTGGTCTTAGCAAATTTTAGGACTGTAACTTTGGAACTTTGGAATTTTTTAGGACTGTAACTTTGGAACTTTGGAATTTGTGTTGGCCAACTTTGGATTTGTATAGGTTTGTATATGCGAATTGCAATTTGTGAAGAACAGGTAATGAGGAGAATTTTCTCTATTTGGTTTAGTTGGGGGGCTACAACTCAGACCAAGGAAACCCTACCTGCTGGACAGGCGCTCGCTCACTCCTGGGGCCCAAACGCTGTGGTCTCGCCGCGCCGCATAGCTCCACCTCGCGGCCCGCGGCTGGGGACTACAGCTCCCAGGGAGCTTTGCGCCCACTTCCTGCTTCCTGACGCTGCGCGCCCGGAGGCGCTACATAAACAGGATGCTCCCTCGGTGGAGCGGGGGGCTACAACTCAGACCAAGAAACCCTACCTGCTGGACAGGCGCTCGCTCACTCCTGGGGCCCAAATGCTGTGGTCTTGCCGCGCCGCCTAGCTCCACCTCGCGGCCCGCGGCTGGAGACTACAGCTCCCAGGGAGTCTTGCGCCCACTTCCTGCTTCCTGACGCTGCGCGCCCGGAGGCGCTACATAAACAGGACGCTCCCTCGGTGGAGCGGGGGGCTACAACTCAGACCAAGGAAACCCTACCTGCTGGACAGGCGCTCGCTCACTCCTGGGGCCCAAACGCTGTGGTCTCGCCGCGCCGCATAGCTCCACCTCGCGGCCCGCGGCTGGAGACTACAGCTCCCAGGGAGCCTTGCGCCCACTTCCTGCTTCCTGACGCTGCGCGCCCGGAGGCGCTACATAAACAGGACGCTCCCTCGGTGGAGCGGGGGGCTACAACTCAGACCAAGGAAACCCTACCTGCTGGACAGGCGCTCGCTCACTCCTGGGGCCCAAACGCTGTGGTCTCGCCGCGCCGCATAGCTCCACCTCGCGGCCCGCGGCTGGAGACTACAGCTCCCAGGGAGCCTTGCGCCCACTTCCTGCTTCCTGACGCTGCGCGCCCGGAGGCACTACATAAACAGGACGCTCCCTCCGCATCACGGGACGCGCGTGGGCGACGCTGGGCGGAGCCCGGGCAGAGGGTGGGGTGTCTGTGGCCGTCCGGGGACGACCAGGGACGGGACGGGCTACCCCCCTTGGTTTTGCTGGAAGGTATTGTAACAATCGCCTTTCTTTTTCTAGAAGTCCACATTCAGAAGAGATTGGGGGACAGGTGAAAAAGACTGAAAAAAGAACACTAAAAACCGCAAGGTGTGAAGGTGGACACATCAATGCAATTGTTATAACTACTTTGGTCTTAATTATTTTACGTAAAACAGGAAGAGGGAAGGAATTATCTATATTGCGATTTGAAAACAATGGCTACTAAACCCAAAACTCGCTCAACAAAGAGCAAAGTAGGAACCCCTCTTAAACTAAAAAACCCTGGCCCAGAGCCTAGCGATGTATCAGCCCATAAAGCTACCCTGACGGTTATTGACCTAATGTTACGCAAGGTTGCAGGGGATATCGAGCGTGCGGAGAGACGTATATCAATGACTTTAACCTCCCTGCCATTGACACCTACACAAACTGAGGATCTAAGTCCCGCTGACACGTCAGCTGTAGGGAGCCGGGAAAACTCATTAGATGCAATCCCCTGTGCACAACTAGCAGTAGAGGAACAAGCATCTATAAATATAGACACAAACGTAACATCTAAATTACCTACTAAAAAACACCAAAATAAGAGCGGGCAAACCAGGACCAGGAAAAAGATCAATAAGTGCAGTAAGCCTAAAGACACAGAGGATAAAGTCTTAATAATAGAACCTAAAGTCTCCCCAATCCCCCCGAGGTGGCTTGATCCCATAATTTCAGATTTACAAAAGCACATGGAGATATTTATAACTAGCCTAATTAAACCACTAGTGAGTAAAATAGATAAAATAGCTAGCGAACTGCAGAGACAGGGCAAGGCAAGGGAATCCCCAACAACTAAACAAATAGACAAGGGGACACCAACAAGTAATTTCCCAGCCCAATAACCAGTATCATCAAATAACTGTGTTAGCTATAATCAATGCACCATCGCCCAGGTGCATGTTGCGACTGACGGGGTAATTGCAGACGGGGGCAGGAGCACAAACACACATGGAAACACGGATAGAAACAAATCTCAAAGACAGGGTTTAGGAGGGCCAAGGCAGCCAGATAACATCGGCACCCCACAGCAACTAAAAAATCAACAACAAATTTCCGAACAAAATGCCAGAGCTCAAGGCCCCCTGTCATGTGTAAACCTACCCCCGGAAGCAAGCCCTTATGTTGTTATCTTCACTGGGGTACCAGGGCTAAGACGGGGGCAGAGAGAAACCTATACTGAACTTAAACAAAAAATCACAACCTAGCTAAATATTCATAGACCCTTGCAGGGAGGGAGAGGGGGGGGAAATTTTACATTTAAGGAGAGCACATTGGGTGGGAACCAGAAGGAAAGAAATAGAGGGGAACTGCATTATTGCCAACTTCAGGGACCCGAACCTAGTAGATTATATACTAGCCAATGACAACAGAAACACCACTAGCACGATCAGGACCATGCCACTAGCATATTTTTACCCCAGGAAATTGGTTACACACCAATTAAATTTCCAACTTCCGGGAAGGAATAGATTTATAGATGGACATGGTCCAAAGCCCATGTAGTATGGCATACAACCTATAGCATACCAGGGAGGTCCCCAGTGGACAAATAGATATAGCCCCTTACAGTCCCTGGACGAAAACGAATGACTAGGGGCAGGAGAGAAGGATAAGGGAGAAAAGACTGGAATGCAGGTTAGAGGGGAGGTAGCGGAGGAAAGCGAATATACTCAAAATATGGCAGAATACTTAAACAACAAAGCAGTAGAAAAGGCGAGGGTCGGCATAGAGAGGTTAACTGGCTTAAGCCCTTTTTTGCGGGATATGAGCAGCGGGGAAGTACGGACACGAAAGCTAAACATTTTGTCATGGAATATAGCGGGCTTACCAGGCAAATTTGATAATCCCGAATGGAGGAATGAAATCCAGGGATTCCATATTTTGGCATTTCAGGAGACATGGGCAGTCAGCTCAGCACCATACCAAATAGAGGGCTACAAGTGCTTTTTTGTGCCCGCACAAAAAGGTAGGGTTGGTAGAGCGAGAGGTGGGCTGGTGCTCTGTCGATCTAACTCTAGAAGGCAGATGGATTGCACCAACCTGGACGTCTAATACCCTGCAAACCGTAATATATCAGAGTAGAGGGTTAAGGGTACAGCTTTTCAATTTTTCTAACCCTGGACCCATAAATGGGAAAAATGCCGCACTGAGTGAGCTAGATGATAGACTCACACATGAGGCAGAGCTGAAGAAGGGGGCGGGGGGGGTACCAATGACATTAGTAATGGGCGATTTTAATTGTCATACTTGTCCAGATTTGCCCCCGGACCGCCTAGACTGGGACGCCTGCCCCTTTAATGATGGGCCACATTGCGAACACAATCAGGAGGGCATACAATTAAATGCAATGATAGAAGCCCACTCACTAGCGCATGCCATCGACCTAATAGTCCCGGAGGCAGAGGGCACATATGTACCGACCTTTAAAGGTAGAGGGAGCTCCACTACTATAGATTATATATATATATATTAATATCCTCCTTTGCCAAAAATAGTATTGCCATGGTCAAAACTAAATGGAGTACCTTTAGTGACCATAACCCTCTTGTCATGGAAATTACACATACATGCGGGGGGGGGCAAACCCAAAGGGGGGGGGGCATTAGCCTCCAGCCAATAGACCAGGGAAGGTGACTTAAGTGGGCAAGGATAAACTCTCATGAGTTTTACAAAACACTAGCCCAAAATGGAAGAAAAGAGGTAGAAGACTGTCTGGACCCTCTAAAGGAAGGATTAGAATTAGTGGAGTATTTTATAACCCTCACAAGCCTTGTGGATAAAATGTTGTAAGTCAAAGGCCCGAGGAAAGAGCCCAAGAACCCACGGTGGTTCGACAAGAGCTGTTCCAAAGCCTTAAGGGATCTAAAAGCTTGTCTCAAAGTTAAACCAAGGAATAAGACAGAAGTGGCCATCTATAGATTAAACTATAGAACTAAAATGAAAGACAGGAAGAAGGTGCTACAAGCAGAAGTGTGGGCAGACTTGAGAGAGGCGGGAGAAAACAGGGACTTTGCAGAGTTTTGGAGAATTGTAAATCGGCCCTGTTTTAACGAGAATTCTGCCCCAGTGATTAGTAGCAACATCCTCCCAGATCAATGGGTCAATCACTTCCAAGGATTATACAACAAGTTAAAACTAGAAATCCAGGAGGGCGAGTGGCAGGGCACCCGGAGTGGCAAAATAACCCTCGCGTTAGAGGAGATAACAAAAGCAATCAGCGGGTTGACCCCTAACAAGGCCCCTGGTCCGGATGGTACTCCGCCGGATCTATATAGAAGTAACATAGACTTATGGGCGCGATTTTAAACAGGGTCTTAAACGCGGCCATCAAATCTGGCCTACCACGCTCCTGGTCCACGGCACTGATTATACCCATTTTCAAGAAAGGGACCAGGGATGATCCTAAGTGTTACAGGCCGATCTCGCTCATAGATGTCTCTGCCAAAATTTTGGGGCGAGTGATTTTAAACCGGCTCATGGAGTGGACTGAGGAACATCAAATTTTGCCTGAAATACAATATGGGTTTAGAGAGGGCAGATCGACCAGTGATCAGTGCCTAAATTTGTATCTTTTAACAGCTAAATATACAAAAGCAGGCACGGGCACGGTCTATCTGGCATTTATGGACCTGGCCGCGGCATTTGACAATGTCAATAGGTCTAAACTGTGGTCTATGATGCATAACCTAGGTATCGAAGAGGGGTTGATAAATATCTTGAAAGAGCTGCACTGGAACACCACGGCCAGGGTCCGCTACAGCCCAGAGGGGGGGCGAACTGATCAATTTTTATGCTCAGTAGGAGTAAGACAAGGGTGCATATTAGCCCCTTTTCTCTTCTCTCTCTACATTAATGCCCTAGAGAGTGCCCTCACCGCCCTAGAAGTTGATTGTCCTAAAGCAGGACCGCGTCAAATCCCAGTACTTTACAACGCTTGGTGGACGGATTTGTTAATTTTATGGCTGACTTGGACCTATCTGTTAACTTAACTAAATCTTTTGTCATGGTGGCTGGTAAAAAACCCGCCAATAAGAGCGTGTTTAAGATAGGCTCACATACCCTAGGCAAAGTAAAGACCTTCCCCTACCTAGGTCTGCTAATGGATGGCGACATGCAGTTTAGTCAGTTGCTTGAGGACCATTGCACTAAACTTGTTTCCTCAAATGGGGCATATCGAGCTTTGCTCGTAGGCTGGGACGTTGGTGCCCAGAACAGATAATGGCATTATATGGCTCAATCAGTACAGCAAAGGCTCTGTATGGTGCTGAGGTATGGGGTTTCAGGGACTGCAAGCAACTTCAACAACAGGAAGATAAATTTTTCCGCAGAATCCTGAAAACCCCACATACCATCCCTGCCGAAATTGTCCATGCTGAACTGGGATGCCATACATCTCAGACAATGCTAAATTAAGGCCGATCATGGCATGGTTTAGAATCTGGACCAACCCAGAGGCATCTCTGAGTAGGGAAATTGTGACAGACTGCTTGCAGAGAGACAAGGGACTACAAATCCCTGGTTAAAATATGTGAAAGACTCTTTAGTGAACATTGACCAGTGCCAACTTTTTAACGATCCTTCCTCGATTTTAAACAGTTTTAAACCGAAGGTGAAAAAATTGCTTTTAGAAAAATTTGCAGCTGACAGAAGAGGCCGTGGCTTGGTAAAGAAATCAATAGCAGCTTGTAAGAAATGGGGTGGGAATGGAATCATATCTGTTTCTGATGTACAGCCAAAATGATCGTTTTTTAATGTGCCGTTTTAGGCTCAATTGGTTACCAAACATTTTAGCTTATCCTGCTGGTTTTACGGTAACAATTGAGCAGAAGGGTGCCTGCGGCTGCGACAATAGGTCTCCGCAGGACACCCTTCATTTTGTACTTTATGTCCATTTTATAGAAACCCTAGACGTTTGTTTTTGGTAGACATTCTCAGGAAACAGAAATTCCACCATGCAAAAACTGCACTGTTGTTTCTACAGAAAGCTAGTGATACCCATACTCTATGTGCCATTTTAAGCTTCCTAAAAGTAGCCGTAAGATTGAGGAATACAAGAAATTAATTTGTTTTGTAAATAATCAAACTCGCTTGATGAATTATTCCGTCTACTTATTAAAGTTGTTTTTTATTATCAAAAGTTCAGGAATGATATGTAATGATATGTAATGATATTTAATGAAATTTTTTAATGTAATGTGCTTTTATGAGGAATTTTATTCTTCGAAATAAAGATTTACTGAAATTTACTGACTAGTTGAACAGTGCACGTACGAAAAGTACATTAAGCACTACATTGATTATAATATTGTATATTTTGCAATATTTTTGGCATGCCTGTTTAAAAGCTCACATAAGAAGAATGTGTGGCTTTATTTGGAAGGTACCATAGTGTGATGTGAAATTAATTAGCCGGCTCTCCTAGAACAAATACTTAAATAGGTTTAAGTATACAAACATATTTCTTCCTTGGTGATTTTGTATCCCCAGGGAATTAAAATATGACATAATACATATAAGGATCCTTTGTTCTGCGCAATGTTATGAAGGAAGATATGCAGAGCGATTTTTTTGGTGTTCTGCTAGCCAAAGCTAGTGAATTGAGTGTATTTTCGCTTCTTGGACATACATCAGTCTGTTGGGCTGTTTTTGCAGTCTTTTGAAACACAATTGAGAAGCGTTTCTTGTAAATATGACTTACAACTAGTATTTATAAATTGTTTGGTTTAAGTACAGTCTGTGGGCTGTCCTTTGTTTTTGTTCTGAGTATTGGTTTGTGGGTTAAATGTGTGTTTAAATGTCTATGTGGTTTTCCCATTAGTGCAATTTCTGTAAGTGAATAGCGTTGGCGCTATTTATGAAATGCATGGCTAAAGCGCGCCGTATTGTGTGTCCTGAGTGTTTCACCCCTTTCTGTTTATGTCTGAAATAAGGGATGCTGCTTGCTTTTATATGTGGTATTATCAAAAATGATTGGGTTTATTAAAAATAATTATTAAATTATGAAAAATAATTATTAAAAATAAGTGCTACAAAATTCGTTTTTTACTATTCATGAAGCTTAATGCTCATACTGTGACCTCCTAGCATTATAATTTAATTTGAGTTGTGTTGCACTGCATAATGAGGACATTAGCATATGACATCTCACTTAGCGCAGGCGTAAAAAACTCATTTTTCTAAGGATTTGCATGAGATATGTCTAATGTCTAATATCTGTAATGTGTAAAGAACATTCTGAGGAGGATTAATATGTAATATACTTATAGGATATTTATTTTTAAGTGCCCCAAATATCAAAGTCAAATTTGGGTATTCTTGCCATTTAAAATAGATATAAAGTGCCTTAGGCTTCAGTAAATGCATACATTTAGGTATAAAACACAAATTTGCAGGTTGTTCCCATTTGGGGTTGCGTTTAATGGCTCAGTGAGCCAATGTGCCTGGTGCAGAAGTTTGAGTTTAATATCGGGGTTGAAGGTTTTTAACTTTGGATGACCTAACTGAGACCTTCATCTATTTAAGGTTGATGAAATGAGTACCATTGCAAACAAGCATTTGTTCTAAAAACTGGTATGTGTGTTATGGTCTCCGAATTATTCACAGTAAATGTTTTAATAATATAAGTATAGAAATAAATTATAGCCCCTAACAGGAGTAATGTATATAACATGTGTTTTAAATAGAGTGAATTATTGCAGGTTAGGAGGAATCCGGAAGGCCTTTTGTCTTTGACAAACTTCTTAGTGAGCAGAAGCTGGGGGCTAGGACAGCTGCAGAGGCTGCCTCGAGTCGCACTGAGGTGTTATCTTTAGTTTCCCTGTAAACAATGGTAGCAGGCTGTCATGTCGACATCTGTGACCTCGTAAACCAGGGCCTTGTCTCTGCGTACAGAATGATCTTGCTAAAAGGGTTTCTAAAAGGAGGGTTTCTGGTTTCTCCCCCCCAAAAAAAAAAAAAATTAAAGAAATTAATTCCAAAGGAAAAGTATGAAAAAAGGGTTTCTTTGAAAGTCCCCACATCATGCTAAATGCTCTGCAGAAATGATACATTTGTATTTCTGCTCTGAAAAAATGATGTCCGCTAGTTGCTTTTATTTGACAGAAAATGAGGCATTGCGTTAAGTTTTAGACAGAAAATAAGAGGAAGCTCTTTATTCAAATTTTGAAAGCTACATGCCTAAGTGAGAACGATTTGCCAATTAAGAATTATTTTTCAAAGTGAAAATTGTGGCACAAAGCTAACATGGAGTGTCAGCGACAGAATTTTAGTTTTAGCTTAATGTTGCAAGCTGACCGACAAGATGGTAACAGTTAAGTAATGGAAATTTATTTTTGTGTCTGTTAATATGTATCATGCTTTGTCTTCTGATTACAAGTTATAGAGGATATTTGTTTGTTATGAAAAATGTCTCTTTTGTGTGTTGTGGTTTTTTTTTTCTGCTTCTGCCTGCAGATCGTTCATGGATTGTTCTGGGTGATTTTAAGGCTGACAAGACACGTGAGTTTGGTTGGTTGAAAAAGGGATGTGTTTTTTGCGTAACTCCTTTGGAAAGGAATGTTCAGGTGGTTTTCATGTTTGTGTATTTGGTCCTATTATGAATTGTTCTTGATGGTCCTGTATGTCAGAAGTGAAAGAGTAGATTGTATTGCCAGCCGATCACGTATCACTAGTGATCAGCTGTCAAAAGGAGGGTAAGGAAACTAAAAGTAAGTGTGAGAAAAGAAAGAGAAGGTGTGTAAAAGAAAGTGTAATTATGATTTTAAACCTGACAAATTAAGAAGGCCTGAATAGCGGGTTTTGGGCTGCAGGTTCACAGTGCATAAAGTACAGGACTTGAAGTGTGTGTGTCACCGCTCATTCACATATGTTATTGTTTTATCTATGTTTTTTGTGCTTGATATACAGCAAGTATATCTGATGGCTTGACATGTCCGTTTTGTGCGTTTTTATTTTTATGCATGTTTTTGTTTTATGTTGTTGCTTTAGATACTATTAGAAGTTCACCTGTGTTGTGAAGGGTTCTACATGACAATGTATATCGCTGTACAACAGTTGGGTGAATTTGCGCTAAATTTCACAGATATGATATTTTTTTCATCCTGTGAGCGAGGCAGACAACACTTCACCAGTGCATGTCTATTTTGGCTATATAGTATTGAAGTAAAATAAAAGAGATATACAGGAAACAAGGTTTCACCTACAGTCACGTTACTGCTCCCTTTCCTGTAAGGAACAGGCAGCCCTAAATTTATGTATCCTGAATTGGACGCAAGGATAAATTATAGATCTGTGACTTTTGTGCATGGTGACCTAATTTTTATATTACAATAGTGGGTGTGTCACATGCTTGACTATCACCCAAGAAATTTCTTGTTCTTCCTATAGATTTTTCTTTCGTCACTTCTCCCCTGATTGATGTTGCATCGTGCCTAGTAATTGGGGATTTTAGCTGTGTCCTAGTCCCATTTTCCCTTTTCCATATTCCTTTCATCAGTTAACCTTCTTTTATTATTATTATTGTATTAGGTTCACACTTCCAGATTGCAGTAATGTACTAGGAACCCCATATTATGTATACATCCCTTTTGTATAACTAGACTGGTTTTTAAGAATTTTCTTTAGGCCTACCTCGATGTTTTCCAGTCTGACCGTCATGGTAATGATGGACTGGTTAACTGACTCAATGCTATTATAAGACAAGTTTCCACATTTTGATCATTAGCCTGTGTATTGCATAGTGCACTTGATGCACAGTTATTAAAAGGGAGGTATCTACATGTCCCTGATAATCTGTATCATGTGATTTCTCTTTTGAGATGTTCTAGATAAGGAATTTAGGAACACCTAGACTTAATCATTGAGAGAAAAAATGTGTTTACCCCATTAGACGATGTCACTATGTGTGAGGACATCCATTTAGATAAAATTCTCATATAGTTATCTACCCTTAGATGGTAGAGGATATGCTCTCACATGGAAACCCAATTGAAGAAATTAGAGGCACTGTTTTGCTTATTGTCTTTGTATTCTATGAGAATGGCAGTGTGTTCTAGACCAGAATTGTCTCCTGGCGTATGGCCACTCCCTCGCAGATTGCAGGCCACCTGCTTGCAATCCTCTTGCTAAAAACAAACTGTTTTGTACTAAATCGAAAGAAAATAACAAATGTGTCCCATTTCCTACGTCACTAGGTTCTGCGGGATTAAGTCATAATAACCTGCGGACCTTTGATGAAAAGCTAATTCCCATCAGTGACAGTCTCAGCACCCAGAAAAGCAGCAAGGCTGGACAGTGATCGCCAGAGCGCCATCCATGATATCTCCAAAGAATCATACTTGCTCCATCAGACGGCATTGGACATCACAGAACAAGTTTCAGTGCAAAAGAACAAAAGAGAAGGATATCTATTGCTTTGAAGTTTCAGTTTTCTCACCTGTCATGTGCTGGTAACCTCTGACAGTAGTCAGTCCATTGAGCCCCTTGGCCTGAGTTTTGGCCACACCCCCCCCCCTTTCCTTTTCTTGCTCCAACGGAAAGGCAGTGCACCGGAGGATCCAAAATTGGCAAAAGGCATTACATTGTGGTACCTATGATTAAATGAAAGAGCAGCCCGAGCATCCTCTGACATTGAAAAGCGAGTGTTGGAGTCTGAAAGTGTTGCTGAGTATGAAAGCCTGTTGCTCTTTCCTGATTAATAGTACTTGGGTCTGCATGAGATGATCTGTGCCCATGATCAATGGAGAGCACACTATCTGTAGTGCCTGCCACAGAGGAGAGATATTGGTGCACTGCCTTGAGACGTTGAGACTTTCAAATAAGCTGCGAGTGTTTGCCAGGAGGGCACTCCGACGGATACTGAGAAGGACCATTTTCATGAAAGACCTGAATGAAGAGGCCCATGCGGAAGAAAACAACACAAGAGGATTTGATGAACAATAGAAGCCTGCCGGAGAGGCTTGGACGGACTCTGGGTATTTCCCGTGCGATTGCATAAGATGGGTGTTAGGAGACTAATTTTTGCTGTTTTGCTGGCATTGTTTTAAAGTAGTATTCTGTTTAGTAAAAGCAGAATAAAGTCCATTCTCTGTGGAAGAGTATCCCTTTTCATCTGAGAGCATTAATAAGGATCACCAATGTTTCACCTGAACATATAATAAGTTACTGAAATACATAGGAGCCATAAAAAATGTTACTAGATAATTTTAGGATTTGCTTTCTGCTTAGAGTTGTGAAAAATGATAATTTTGTTTGTAATAGTGGTCATTACTTTCTCCTGTTGTCCATATGTTCTTAATAACATGTTTTCTAGTATTTTTAAGCATGACATTGTCTTTTGTGGGTTGGATTGTTTTTGCTACCCAATTGACATCTGTACCCACCTCCCAACCTATGTCTCTTCCTACTACTATTTATTTGCATTCTTTCCATACTTTACCTGAACATGAACTGGTTAGGAGGTCAGAGTTTACTAATAATTCCTTTGTACAGCTTCTGCATCAACACCAGTTAGTAATGAGCACCACTAATTGTTGGGTGTGTTGTCTTATGCCACATACCACAGATAGAGGTATTCCCTATTTGGTTCTGTCATTTAGTTACAATGGGTCTGTATGGGCATATCAGACGATGTTTATTTATGCCAACGAAGTCTATCCCATGCGTTCCATGAAATATAACTCGAATAATAATGCCTTAGTGAAGGGAATAACGGATAATATTGATATCGATTCAGATACAGACTGAGTGATTGCCTACGTAAGGGCAAAAGGAGGGACTGAGGTTCTGTGAATTCTGAACCCGTGGGTTCCATTTTGTGTATGGCAGCCAGTTTTGTGGTTGCCCTCACATAGGCCATGATTGTGGCTGAACTAGTCTTTTAAGGACATGTACACCTTAGCTCGAGTTCATGCTGACTCCTGTTTGACCTGAGTGAACTGACCTTGTTGCCTGAAGCTGACCTTGTTAAACCAGTTCCTGCCCTTTAGCTGATCAAGATTAAGGATCAGAGCACAGGACATCATAAAGGTTTACTGCACACACACATGCCTTATGCTACTTCTATCTGTTTCTTGTTTTATGGTCTGTTTATGATATGGGTTGTGGTCCTTTTATTATGGGTTTGTCCGGCTTGTGTAAGAAGGAATGTTAGGCATTTTGCATGCTTACAACAGCAAGGACTGCCCCTTACTTTTATGCTGAGTTTTGTAACCCTGAGCATATAAAAGGGCTCTGTTCTCTGTATTTCTCAGACTACCTCATTCAGTTGCTACGGCTTCTGTGTGACGTGGCCTCACTTATTACATTTAATAAAGATGTCTTTTCATATTTTCACATCTGTGCTAAGTTCTTTTTTTTATTAGTAAGTATTCCCTGAGAATGAAGACTACATTTCTTCAATCTGCTCCCCAATGCTGTGTGGGGGTGTACTCTAATTTTTAATATCCAAGAAGGACTGCTCTATCAGGCTGATCCTTGACTTCCAGCCTTTCATATGGCCACTCTACAAGACATCATCCTGATGCTATGTCAAGGTGGCATCATGCGTTCTTTCATATCCTCATCAACCAGCACACCACTAATGCCTTTGATAAGTAGAGGACAGTACCAGTTCAAGGTGTTTTGATTTGGAGTTGCCGCTGCTCCAAAGCTATATTTGCAAAGTCTCTAGTGGGGGTGGCAGTACACCTGTCATACTCTACTCTTCTTTCCATATTCAGTTGACTAGCTGACCAAGATCAGCAGCAAATGGAAATATCTAGCAAACACTCAGACGACAGTGTCTCTACTTCACAGCCTAGGTTTCACCATCAATGCAAAAAAAAGAAATCACATCCTCAGCAGCAGCAGTTTCATAATTTCCATGGTTCAGTCTTAAATAATGTAACAGGCAATGTATTCCCCTACCATTAGAGGGTGATGGCATTCCAACAGCTGCTGGTTCAATTTCATACACACTGTCTGTTACTGTTCGACCTATAATGAAAATGTTGGGGATGTTGACTTTATGCATAGCAATTGTACCCGTTGACAAGTTACATAAGCGCCTGCTACAAGAATGTCTCTTAAGATAGTAGGAACAAGTGTATGTCGACTGTGAGGATATGGTGTTGGTAACTACTTGGGCCCAGTACTTTATGCTTTGATGAAACAGCAATAATCTGTTGTTCGACAGGCCCTTTCCAGACCCCCTTTTGCTGGTGATTATAACCACATATGTCTCCCTCGTGAGGTGGGGTGGTTCACCCCCACAACAGGACTGTCCAAGGCACCTGCACCCCTTAGCACCAGAGGCATCTCACAAACTGCTTGGAGCTTCAAGCTATCAGGCTAGCTCTGAAAGTGTTGCTCCCACTTCTCTGGGGGAAAACAGTACTATTAAAGAGAAATTGCACGACAGCCATGTTCCACATCCAAAGGCAGGGTGTGACTCACTGTCTCCAGGTTTCTATGCTAGTTCACAAGATTTGGCTCAAGGCAAATGGAACAACGTTCACTTGTTGTTGGAGCACTTGCTGGGAGTGGCGAACAACTATACCGACCTACTCAGCAGGAAACACCACTTGGTCCATGAATGAGAATGCCATCCACAAATCCTTCATCGGGTACTTCCAATGGTGGGAGAGTCCAATGATCAACCTATCTTCATCTCCCAAAAATGCAAAATGCCATAACTTCAACTCCAGCTATCCCCACCCATAGTTCATGGCCCATGCTCTATTGATGAACTGGTCAGGGATATTTGCCTATGCCTTTCTGCCTCTCCCCTTCATCCCATACATGGTGAGGAAGATGAAGTAGGTGTCCCTGACCGTCACCCTAGTCACATCAACCTGGATGAGATAGCCCTAGTATTCAATCCTCTTTAGAGATGTCAGTCAATTCTCACTGGAAACTCCCACAATACACCAGACCTTCTCACTAAGCTGTAGAGTTGGCTCAGACACCCAGATGGAAACAGCTTAACCTAGCAATCAGGCACCCTTAAGCTAGATTATCTCAGTCTTCCAGAGTAAATAATTTTATCATGCAGGTGGTGCATTCATTGCCACATCTCCAAACAGTTATGTCCTTTCACATTTTCCACACAGCAGATTGCGTCTTACCTTCTACACTTATACAAGGCAGGCTGTGTCGGATTGTGACAAACAATAAAAGTGTCCCCCAGTAGCTAACCATATAGTCAAAAAAGTGGCCCACATTTGCATATTAGGCCACTTTTGAAGTTGATAAAGACATGCTGTGTGGGTATTCTGCAAGGTGTGGGAGATTGCATGCATTTGTATTTGCTGCAGGTGATGTTTGTGGTAGCATCAGTAAAATCAATAGTAAAAATCTGCCCACCAGATCAGTAAACGGGCCCACAAATTTCTAAACAAATTGTCTCTCACACTATGTCAGACTAGGCCATTGGGGGGGTTGCCTGATTGCCCTCTAGGTCAGTCCAACCCTGAAGGCAGGCTTTGCTTACACCTCTACATGCTTAGACTTAACCACGTTGATAATGTACCTTCAAAACAGTCGACACACTTCCTTGTTTAGAATACCAGTTATTAAAGCCTTCATGGAGGGATTAAAAAGCCCACAAAGATGCACATATCTGAAACCTCACTGTAGCCCTTACCTGACTATTGGGTCCCGCTTGTGAGCCTCTACATTTATGCACACACAAGGAGATGATGGACGGAGTGCTGAAACTTTTCAGACTCTCACTTCTAGTCAGAGATCTGGGTTGAATCCATCATCATTCTTTAGCTGACTTCGCCACCTCAGTTCAGACCCAGCTATATGCAAATCAGTCTTGACCCTGTGCCTCATGGGAACAGTCCAGTCCGAACTGCCTAGCCAGGTCTTCCCTGAACTGGAAACAAGCATTCTGGGACCACTTTCTGGATAACACCCTTCATCAGCCAAGCTAGCTTGAATCCAGTGACAAAGTGAGCAAGGGACCCACGTCTGGGCATACCCTGCCCACTTAGGGCGAACAAAGCAAATACAAGGAGATGATGGACTGAGCGCTGAAGCCTCTACATTTATCATAAACACTAGGATCCGCCCTTGATGGGTTTGGTAGAGGATTACTTAAATCAACGGTCTTGTGCATTACCAACAATGGTTGGAAACACATAGTGTTTCTTAAATACCCCTCACACACACACACCAAAAGGGCCCTTGGTGTCATGCATCATCATAGGGGTCTACGCGGCGTGCTACTACCTGCGAGTAAGCTAGAGCACTGGTATTTGTTCACTATGTGTGGTGTAGAAATGAGTGACTTGAAGGGTCAGGTGTGAGTGAAAAAGTGAATGTTAAAAAAATACCTAGCTCCCGTGGAGTAGAAACTTTAATATTCCAAGATGCCAGTATTGTTAAAAAGGTGTGGGTCTGAGGTGTATTGTTTCAATGTACAAAGCCTCCTGTGTGTGTCAACATGTTTCGAAGCGTTCTGCTTCTTCAGGCAGGTCAACAGATACCTACCGATCTCACATAGCTCGTTTGACAGTGTCAAAAATGATGTGGTGCTATATAAACAGGTAGTGAATGCTAAGTGTTAGAACCAGATTAGTCTTAATAAAATACGATACCAAAAGGAAAGTCCTTAAGGGTAACCTGAAAGAGAAACACAGCATTTAAAAATGTCAGGTATGCAATGCATTCCGTGTGCAACAGTGGTGACCTGCAAAGGAGTGATATATATACACTGCTTATTAATCATCGTTGACTTAGATGTGATCGATTAACACTGGTGCAGTGTCCTGTAAAAAAGAGCCCATACAAGACGCACAAACTTTTTACAGAAAACACACACTCTACATGAAATACTCCATGGTTGACTTTGCAGGTTCTGGAGAAACATTGTAATCTGATATGGGAAGTAAAAAATGATGCTACACAGGGATACGCATTTGTTGTATGGAAGGCGAGTGCCTCATGAGCCTTAGAAATGAGGGGGACAAGGTGCCTTTTGCACTTTGCATGTGAAGAAATAGGCATCAGAATGGTCTCCAGTCCATTGTTGATATAGACGGGATGTAAAAATCTGAAATGTCGAGGGTCTAAAGGCCGACTTCCCTATAGCGGCTATGCTGAACTTACATGCACCAGGGTACCACCTTGTACAAACATCTCCTCCTTGCGGCTCCGTGGATACACTGAGACCCCGAGGGGCCTTTATTTATACTGGCCTTAATTGTTTAGTCTTTCCGCCGTCAGCTGTCTAAATGCAGCGCGTCTAGACCCGGAAGAACCGTTGCGTGCTACCCGCTGTCGTGTATCTGTGGATTCACACTTCCTTGCTTGACCCGGATGCGATAATAGAATGGCCTTAACTCTAGAGCGCTAAACCTGAGGGCTGGTTGTGGTGTCTGTTCAAGGTTTACAATGTCCTGATTGACCCAGAAGGGGAATGTAATACGGGGACTTCCGGCCTTCTTGCCACTAGGGCGCTAACCCTATTGGTTAGTGCTCGACTGTGTGTGTGTGACAAAAGTAGGCTCAGTTTGAAACGATTGATGAGAAAAAGGAAAAAGGATATTAGTATCTTAAAGTGTAAATATACATAGAATGAACATCAAAAAAGGGCTTAAAGTCTAGATACGCATATGATGGAGGTGAAACGTGGTCGCGTCACCTCTCGTGTAGTGGACTGCAGTTAAGGAGAGGGTTGTCTGGTCTGGTACAGCAGGTAAAAAAACTAAAATAAAGGAAAATGGTTAACCCAGTGTGGCGGGGTACATTCTCATAGTCATTAATGGTCCCCCAAGCAGTAGGCACATAGTTTTGGGGCCGGTAAAGGAATGAAAAAGCCTGAATATCAAAGAAACAGTTGTGGTTATGGGGACTTTCACCAGGAACTTCTATAAGAAAAATGCTCATTAAGAGGCCTCATCGATGCTGGCTAAATTAAAGTATAGACATTACTGGTGGGTCCAGTGTCATAAAAAAGTGAATTATGATCGTTCTTGTAAATAACACTAGACGCTGGTATCCTAGAAGGAAGTATCTCATGCCTATTCAGTTCAGGTGAATCCACAAATGACTGGAGACCATTTTAATGCCTATTTTCTCACCTGCAGAGTGCAAAAGGCACCTTGTTCCCCTCGTTTCTAAGGCTCATGAAGCACTCGCCTTCCATATAACAAGTATGTATCCCTGTGTAGCATCATTTTTTACTTCCCATATCTGATTATAATCTTTCTCCAGACCCTGCAAAGTCAACCATGGAGTATTTCATGTGGAGTGTGTGTTTTCTGTTAAATCTTTGTGCGTCTTGTATTGTCTCTTTTTTTACAGGACACTGCACCAGTGTTAATCGATCACATCTAAGTAAATGATGAATAATAAGCACTTTATATATCACTCCTTTGCAGGTCACCACTGTTGCATTGCATACCTGACGTTTTAAAATGCTGTGTTTCAGATTACCCTTAAGGACTTTCCTTTTGGTATCGTATTTTATTAAGACTAATCTGTCTCTAACACATAGCATTCACTACCTGTTTATATAGCACCACATCATTTTTGACATTGTCAAACGAGCTATGTCAGATCGGTAGGGATCTGTTGACCTGTCCTGAAGATGAAGTATAACGCTTCGAAACATTTTGACACACATAGGAGGCTTTGTACATTGAAAAAATACACCTCCGACCCACACCTTTTTAACAATACCGGCACCATGGCATATTAAAGTTTCTACTCCACAGGAGCTAGGTATTTTTTACCATTCACTTTTGCACTCACCCCTGACCCTTCCACTCACTCATTTCTACACCACACATAGGGAAAAACTATCAGTGCTCCAACGTATTCGCAGGTGAGAGCACGTCTCATCCCAAAGAGGGGCACGAAGACCCCTATGATGAAGCATGACACCAAGGGCCCTTTTGGTGTGTGAGGAGTATTTAGGAAACACTATGTGCTTCCAACCATTGTAGGTAATGCACATGACCCTTGATTTGAGTAATCACCTACTAAACCCCTCAGGGGTGGATCCTAGTGTTGATGATAATTTGCAAGGGGAGGTCGAATCCACCCCCGGTGTTCTGTGACGACACCACCTCTCCACTCCCTCCTGTGTTAGTAAAAGCTTCTACATTTATGACAGATAACATTTCTTGTCATGGAAGGTATGTTTCTCGATCATTCACCTCCCTCAGACGTACGTGTGAGCGCCAAGCTCTTACAGACCAAGAATTTCCTGTTTTTTTTACAGCCACAGTCTGTAATTGAAAGAGCCCTTCACACTCTGGATGTCAAGAGAGCACTTATGTACCACATTGATAGAACTAAGCCTTTTAGAAAATCTACTCAACTTTTTGTAGCCTTTGTAAAACCCCACAGAGGGCGTGTTATCGCAAAAGATAGTATTGCCAGTTGGATAGTTGAGTGCATCTTGACTTGCTGTGCCAAGGCTAAGTGCACACTCCATGTGCCCCATAGAGCCCATTCTGCATGCAAAAAGGATGCAACCTTAGCCTTCTCCGGTAATATATCTTTAACGGAAATATGCAAGGCTGTTGCTTTGTCAACAAAACGTACATTCACCAAGCATTTGTTGACTTTCGTGCACAAAACCATGCTTTAGTTAGCCAAGAGGTTTTAAGAACTCTGTTGCAAACATCTGTATCATCTACTTGCTAGCTGCCACTTTGGAGAGGGACTGCTGTATATTCTATGAAGAGCATGTGTATCTACAGCCACACATGCTACGAACAGAAAATGTTCCTAACCCTATAATTATCTGTTTATAGCGTGTAGCGCTGTAGATTCCCATACACCCACCATCATCCCCATAAGCCAGCAGTGATCACATATATTGTTTTCCCTGTCCTTCAATATGGACAGCAAACTCTGTCTTCAACTCTTCCCTCTGTTTACATGAAACAATCTGAGGTGGAGCCAATGTGCTGCTTCATTTTGGACCAAGAGTTGAGTTACAGAAGGTTTCATGACTCCAACTTCTTTGAAGAAAAACACGTTTCAAGCGTCTAGGCTTAACACTAGATGACAGAATTATGCAGAGCTTGTGAATCTACAGCATTACATACTATGAACATGATTAGAGGGCAATTAACATTTTGCAAACATACCGATATATATTTTTATAATCATTAATGTTTCTTTTTTATTTAATTTGTAGGGAGCATATAATCAGTGGCAGAAAAGTGGTCAGTTTTTGCTAGATTCTTTAGCACATAATGTCACATGGGACCCAACAGGTAAGAGATTTGTATTTTTTGTACACCTCAAAATCATAATAGTGTTGTGTAAAGTCTTTATATTTTGTGAAGAAATTAGAAATGGAGCATTTGGAAGTATGCTAATTATTTACAGAACATTTGCAAATGTCTACCTTGTTAATGCTGTATTTATTTATTACCTATCTGATGTAAAGTATATGTAAATAGTCACTGCATGGGGAAATTGGATGTACATCATTCTATTTGATAAAAAGGCACTGGAAATGTTTTGAGATGTTTAGTTAGTGGTGTGTACAGCCCTTTTGTGCAACAGTATTGAATGTTATGTAAGTTCACAAAAAAGGTCTTCGCTGAGCTTCTACATGTGATGAGTAGGTCGAAATGGAAAGATGGACTGCCCTCAAATAACATCAGAAAACACAAAGACCACTCATAATTCCACAGATAACTGTTAATAACAATGTTTTTTTTTCAAAAAGATGGATTTTTTTACCATTAAAAATGTTATGTTTAAACTCAGTCTGGATTGACTAAGGCAGAGGATTCTGTTCACTAACAACTGAAAACATTCCTATAGTTGCATGTTTGTAGATATTCAAGAGCCTAAAATATCTCTGACTGGGCGCTGAATCCAGGATAACATTTGTCAAATAGAAATGTTTCTGTCCAACGTTTATTTCAAACTCTGTCTATGTGAATGGGAACATTTCTGATAGAGACTCTAACTGCAAATTCCTTACATTGTGAATTTCTTCTCCAGGCGCTAGACTAGAGTAGAGACTTAAATTCGTTTCCTTTTCATTAAATTTAACATTCTTTTTATTGACGGTTTTGTAAAGCAGTGAAAAAAGAAATGCATGAAATGGGCTAGGATAAACATCGGTTCTATTATCAATCGCATCAGCCTATAGTTACCACTGCAGGTGTTGTACATTATTATTTTTTTTTAGTTCAGTAATTTTTATTGAAAAAAGACATATATACAAGGTACAGAGTAAAACACATGGGGAATGGGAAAAATAAGGATGGAAAAAGAAACGCCCGGGGGGGGGGGGGGGTGCGGGGGGGGGGGGGGAGTCGTGCGAACAGTGTCTCTATTGGCCTGTGCCTGTAAGTCCATAGTCCATGTTCTCACGCTGGCTTCATCCTCTTCTCGTTTTCCTTTAGGCTTCCCCCGCATCCCTTGCGCGCTGTTTGATTGTCTTCCTACCCCCCTGGTGGCGCGAAGAGAAAGGAGAAAGAGAGGTGTAGAGATATAGAGAGTGTAGAGAGCAATTGTGTCGCTGAGTAGGTGATGCATGTGGATTGTGAGTGTTGCCTAGTCTGGGCGTTCAGGGAGGCTTATGGGAGGACAGGTAGTTGTCTAGCGACATCCACATCTCGCTTTTTTTCCCGGCGTTCGGTAGGCTGTTCGTTGTTATGGTGTCGGCTGCCTGTAGGAACGTGACCCAGTTGAACCAGGCTTTAAAAGTTGCCTTTGCTGTGTCTTTCCAGTTGGTCAACACCATCTTGACCGCCGCTGTGAGCAGGAGGTCAATCAGGTCCCTGTCATTCCCAGATGTTATTGATGGGTCTGTGTACCCCAGTACTAGGTAGTGAAAGTCCAGTGTTAGTGTGGCGCCTGTTAGGTCGTTGATGAAAGTGTTTATTGCGTCCCAGAATTTCCTGGTTTTAGTGCAGTGGAAGAGTAGGTGTGCCAGGTCCCCTTTCTGCTTGTTGCAGTTCCAGCAGGAATCATTTTCTCTGATTCCCATGGAGGCCAGGCGTGCCGGGGTCCAGAAGGCTTTGTGTAACAGCCAGAATTTTGTCTGGTCTAGAGTCGTTGTCGCCATCCTTCTTGATGATGAAGACCAGAGGTCTGCTCTTTCCTCCTCACTGAGCACTTTCCCTGCCACTGCCTCCCAGTCGGCTATAGCTTTATTATTTAGTTTAGACGCTTTGGGCCTCAGGGCTCTGTATATGTGCGCTACTTGGTGTCCTATGATGTTCAGGCCGGTGGCATATTGTATTATTGATGGGGTGAGATTGTTTAAGCCTGCTTTGGCGATTGCCACCCTTATCTTGAGGAAGTTATAGAGCTCTGTGCTATCAAACTTGTATCGTTCTTTGAGTGTGTCAAAGGCTATTTGATTCCCTTTGCTCTGTAGTTGGCTCACCGTTATTTTAAGAGTAAAAATGCATAGGGGGTCAGTGCAGTGCAAGTCTCGTGATCAAGAATTGCAGAACAAATATCCGCTCGATAACTGGGAGTGGAGAAAGGGTTGGAAGCTGTGCAGCAGTTAAAGAGGGAGAATAAAAACCGGGCACAAGGGATAGGCATGAGTGATTGTGCTTGGGACTTAATGGGGCGGGAAGCACTGCGTGGGCTTGAAAAGGAGGGGATAAGTTACGTTGACGGATGCGTCCATCCTCCTAGTATCGAAGGGCTGTGCTTTAAGCAGCTCTCCATATCCGCACGGTGCCTTCCAGTGTATAATCGTGCGTTTAGCTAGTAGCAGGGCGGAGCTGGGATGCAAAACGAGCTACTTGGCGTTTCTTGCATCTGAAGATGCAGATGGTGCTGGCCTCCCAGGAGTGAAGGTCAGGGAGTTATGTAACATCACAAAGTATGGTATGTATGTTTTGCCAGAAAGGATGCAGCACTGGCATGACCATAACATAGGACGGAGGTCCACTTCATCTGAACTTTAGCAAGGGCAAGGGCTTGCACTGTGTGCAAGTATCTGTTAAGTTTAGTGGGGTGAGGTATGCCCGGTGCAGAATGTGGAACTGTATTTTTTTTAACCATGCATTCCTCGAGATAATGTGTGGAAATGTCAAAGCCCGGGATCCACTCCCTATCATTATCGTTGAGCACCCTCCTGATCTCGTCCTCTCATTTGGCTAGTGCTTAGCTGCCACCAGAGCTTGCTGCTTATCCACCATGATTTGCTTCAAGTTGGGGATCACCGATGAAGCAGACCTTTAGTTCGAGGGGAGTGTCCCTCAGCTGGCTGGCCCCCTGCCTTCGTTTTAGTGCAGCCAGGTTGGACGTGTTGCAGTTGGCTGAGGCAAGGAGGTGCCAAAGTGGCAGTCCAGCCAATCCCATACTGCCTTAGGGTAAGTGTAAAATTGAGTCTTGGCCTGGTGTATTATTTTGAGTCTGGCTGGGTACAGCAGGGATTATTGGACTCCCACCTGCCTGAGACGCTGCTTCACCTCAAGGAATGTGGTGCGTTGGCTGTTGGAAGCTAGCTCTGTATATACTGTACCAAAACCAGGTATAGTCTGCACGGAGTCCGGGGAATCCCCAGAGGTATAGCAGAGGCTAAATTAGACAAGTACTAACAGCTTTCTTTGTGGTAGTGTGGGTGAGCAGCTAGGCTTTATTGTATTTACTCACTGAAGCCTGATGGCACACAGTCGGAGACTGAATCCAGACCATTTGGTTAAGTATAAAAAAAGGTATACTTATGTTGTCTTCCAGGGGATCCTCATCAATAGTCAGAAGCACCTGAATATTCCCGCCCATGCGCGGGACCCCGGATTCACAATCATATGTGTGAAAAACATATTTGCATCTTTATATATATATGTACTACAAGGTGCCCTGAAGCTTTGAGAAGGCACACGCAGTTCTCTTGCTAGCCAGCTTTAGGATGCAGCTTGTCTTTTATGCCCCTCGGATTAGCATATTTCGCCGACGCGTTTCGGAGCAAAGGCTCCTTCTTCCTGGGCTGCTATATATATATATATATCAAAGCTCCAAGGTTCCCACCTGTTGGAGACTCACTCTAACATCCACTGCAGCAACCTTCATGAGGTAAAAGCCGGTTCGGCGGGCGGATCCAGTTTACAGCATGCCTGTTGATTCACGCCGGACGCGTTTCGTGCTCATTGCACTCTTCAGTGGCGCGATATGTATATATATATATATATATATATATATATATTCCAACAAACGTTTGCCTGCAAGGAGTGAGCCCACGCAGGTAAGTTACGATTTGCCAACATCTTTAATGGGAGAATAGCACTGAAACACCAGCAGAGTGTCTTCGCTGTAGTAATAGACCAGCCCGACGCGTTTCGTGCTATGAAGCACTTCTTCATGGGCTAAAGGCTGTCTGTTGGAAAAACGCCGCGGCAGTTGGAAAGGCACTTTTGAAGATTTCATTCCACCTGCCCTGGTGGGCGTGGCCACCCCGTGGCCTCCTGGTTAGTGTAGTGCCTAAAGTCTTCCTCTAGTGAGTTGCCGTGCGTGCTTCCTTATTTACAAAGTTTTAATCCCAAGTGGGTTGCAGAGAACCACAGATGCCGGTACTTCACGCATCATTCATCTCACATCGGCATACCCGTTCCTGAAGCTGTTACGTCTTCTGGCAGTTGTTCTTGGGTGGAATAAACTACCATCTTCAAGATACTAGGACCGGCTGGTCCAGTATTCAAGCGTCTACGAGTCATTGAGTTGCTTATGTTCCCCCTAGAAATTAGTTTTTCTCATGTTTTGATTGTAATGTTTGTGATATTGTTGTTTGTGATGTATTCATAATTTGTGTAATGTTTGATGCAGAAACCTTTTTTATTGTGTAAACATTGTGTGTTTTTCCACGTATGTACAGAGTATATATATTTTTGTAAATATTTAAATGTACAGTCTTTTTTCTGTTACAAGCTTTGTGAAAATGTGAAAAGTACAAAATGATTGACACAAAATAATCATGTCGAGGGTGGTCACAATAAATTGGTCTCTTACCCTCTTAAAAATTTGATTGAGTAATTGTGGTGCGGGCACTGTGTGTTTTTGCCATCTTCAATTAAGGCTGCGCTGGCCAGAATCCAAAAGAAATGTAAGCCGGCATAAAAGGACCCTCCTTTCTTGAAGGCAGATCCACCTGCAGACTCTATGATCGTAGGCGCGGCTAGAAAAACGTATGCAGTAAACACATCTTCCTCAGTTCCACCAGACAAGGAAAGTAGAGCCCAAGACTCCTGGGGAAGGAAAGTATGCGGATCTGCAGCGTCCTCGCTGAAGGTCTCGAGTGCTGCAGCCTTATTAGGCCGCTATGACAGGGCCTTATGGAACTCCCTGGACCGTTTCAGAGAAAAGCTCCCGAAGGAGGACCAAAGAGACTTGGAGGAAATAATCAAAGAAGGATCTCTGGTAGCCAACCAGGTGATCAGCACAGCGGCAGATGGTGCTACGCTGTCGGTGCATTCCTATGCACATGGGATTTGCGCAAGAAAATCTGCTTGGTTAAGATTAACGGCAGCAAAACCGGATGCCCAACAATGGATCCTTAATCTGCCATTCTCTGGCTCCTCTCTGTTTGGTAGCCACGCTGATGAGGAGATGGCAAGAATGAAAACCGAATTAGACACTCTCAAAGCTGTGGGCTTAGAAAAGAAAAAAGAATTCAAGCGAAGATAGAGGCCCAGCCTGCACAAAAACTACTAACAGAGGGTTCAAACCCCTCAATGGTCGCAAAGCAAGAATCAAAACAAGTCGCAGTACCAAGGCCGAAAATCATCCAGAGACAGAGGAGGTCAGATCCGCAGGGAAGCAATGAGTGTGAGCTTCCTCTAGCATTGTTGCCCACTCCAGTGGGAGGAAGTGTATCAAATCATCTAAAAGAGTGGTGCAACATAACAAAAGATCGGTGGGTGCTCAGTATACTGCGCAATGGATACGCACTATGTTTTCGGGTACCTCCAAAGGACATTCCTCCTTTAAAGAAAAAAAGCCATTGAAGAGGTCCCCACTGCTCAGCGAGGGAAGGGGGTATATTCCAGGTACTTCCTTGTGCCGAAAAAAGATCAAGAGCACAAATTCAGGCCTATCCTGGACCTTCGATCGCTGAGCAAAGTCATCTTGAAGGAGAAGTTTCGCATGTTGGCGCTTCATCAAATATTTCCACATCTACAAAAAGGAGATTGGATGTGTTAGATAGATCTCCAAGATGCGTACTTCCACATACCCATCGTTCCACGTCATCGCAAGTACCTGCGATTCTTGGTCGGCAACAAACATTACCAATTCAAGGTCTTACCCTTCGGTCTGAAATCCGCACCACAAGTCTTTACCAAATGCATGGCAGTGGTAGCGGCTGCTTTGCATCGAAAGGGTCTGTTTGTTTACCAGTACTTAGACGATTGGCTCTTGAAGGGACCATGCCCTCGGGTGGTAAGGAACTATTTTCAAATTTGTTTGAATCTGCTCCACCGGTTGGGCCTTCATGTGAACATGGAGATATCGGTTCACCGGCCTACTCAGAGAATCCATTATTTGGGCTCTACTCTGAACTCAAACATAGGAAAAGCGTTTCCTTCGGAGGAGAGGCTTTTATCGATGAAGCAGAAATGCAGTACTCTCCTTCATACAGATCAGCCAACGGTCCAGCAAATAGGATCTCTGCTGGGGTTGATGGCATCTTGCATATTTCTCATTCCCAACTCCAAACTGAGGATGAGACCTTTACAACAGGATCTGGAGGACAAATGGGATCAGTCATCAAGTCACTGGGAAGACTGGACTTTGCTCTCCCAAGCAGCAAAGTCGTCCATTCTTTGGTGGACTCGACCGAAGAACCTCTTGGTTGGAGTCCCTTTCCATCAACCAGTTCCGGAGCAGTCCTTGATCATTGATGTATCCCTGCAAGGATGAGGAGCGCACATGGGTTGCCTGCAAAGGCAAGGCCGGTGGTCCAGCAAGGAGCAGTCTTACTATATAAACATGTTAGAACTGCGAGCAGTCCATCTAGCTTTAAAAGCTTTTTAGCCATTGATAAAATCCAACTCAATTCGAATACAAACAGACAACACGACCACAATCTATTACCTCAACAAACATGGTGGTACACGCTCTTGCCCACCCTCCCTGGAATCACAAGCGATTTGACACTGACTTCTGGCCCGAGACCTTTCCATCACAGCAGTGCATCTTCCAGGAGAGCAAAACGTGCGAGCAGGCGCACTCAGTGGGCACTTCGAAGATCAGCCAGACTGGGTGCTCTACGACAAGGTGGTGGCAGACATTATTCGTCAGTGGGGTCAGCCATCAATAGACTTGTTTGCAGATGACCAAAACAAAAAAGTGCCACGCCTTCGCATCCAGGTTCTACCGACCAGGGATGAGAGGGAATGCTCTTTTGATGGATTGGTCCTGAGCATTTGCATACGCCTTTCCTCCACTACCTCTCATCCCGAAGGTGGTGTCCAAGCTCATCCGATCCAACATGACGATGCTATTGTTAGCACCAGACTGGCCTCACCAGTGGTGGTATCCAGACCTATTACAGCTGTCAATATGCCCCCACAAGAGGCTGCCGTTCAGATCGGACCTTCTGACCAAGATGGACGGGAAGATTCTTCACCCCAGCCTTCCCTCACTGAACTTGGCAGCATGGCTCCTGAGATCCTGCAATACGGACACCTGAATCTACCTCAGGATTGCATGCATATCTTGAAAGAGGCCATCCACGAGAACATCGTACGCCTTTAAGTAGAAACAATTGTATGTGTGGTGTGCACGTAATCATTTTAATACTACAACTGGGCAGGAAGAGGTAATTCTTCCTTATCTCTTTTACTTGGCAAAACCAGGTTCGAAGTATTCATCAATCAGGGTGCACTTGGCGGCCATTACGGCCTACAGAAGGGCACCCAACCAACCTTCCTTTTTTCAACTGCAGGTGGTCAAGGTTTTCCTACAGGGTTTGAAGAAGGTGCATCCCCCTGTTCGACCTCCTTCTCCTCCTTGGGAGTTGAATCTAGTCCTTTCCAGATTAATGGGCCCTCCCTTTGAGCCCATTCATAAAGCCATGCTGCAACACTTAACATGGAAGGTTGCTTTTCTGGTGGCGATGACATCAGCGCACAGAGTAAGTGAGATCCAAGCATTATGTTCCAAGGAACCATATACTGTGTTCCATTACAACAGGGTAGTGTTGAGAACACATCCTTCTTTTTTGCCAAAGGTGGTGTCTGATTTTCATGTTAACCAGACTATTTCTCTCCCCTCTTTCTTTCCCAATCCTGCTACTCCAGCAGAAAGTTCACTCTGTTCCTTAGACCTTCAGAGGGTTCTCAAATTCTATTTGGAGGGAACAAAGGCCATAAGGAAATCAGACCAATTGTTTTGAAATTATTGTGCCATTAGGACGGGCATTCCAGCTTCCAAACGGTTCGTTTCACGATGCATTAGATTGGTATACCAATTGGCAAACAAACCCCACTAGGGGGAAAGCAGCTACAGTAGCTTTCTTGCATAACGTACCAATGGATGAGATTTGCAAGGCAGCAACCTGGAGATCGGTTCACACACTTTCACGAGGCATTACTGTCTCGACTCCGACTCCAGAGCGGATACTCAAGTAGACCAATCCTCCTTGAAACATCTGTTCAGATGATAAGATATCTGTGTTTTCAAGTTTTTATATGAGCTTGATTTGTAGTTCCTTTTCCTTTTTGCCCGCAGGTGGCAGGCATGAGGTTTGCTATTCTATTCAGGTGCTTATGACTATTGATGAGGATCCCCTGGAAGAGAAGGATTAGTTACTTACCTGTAATCCTAGTTCTCTTCCAGGGATATCCTCATCAAAGTCATAAGCAACCCACCTGGCTCCCCGGGCAAAGGAAAACTTTAAATGTCAACTCTTTGTGCCCTGGCCTTTGGGTCACCGCAAAGAACAAC
Source organism: Lissotriton helveticus (assembly GCF_964261635.1). NCBI lineage: Eukaryota > Metazoa > Chordata > Amphibia > Caudata > Salamandridae > Lissotriton > Lissotriton helveticus. The sequence goes on from NC_136059.1 coordinate 824,149,433, forward strand.
TGACCTAACTGTCACCCCCGAGACATGATGGGAAGCTATGAGTCATGGCCGCCTTAAAGGCACGGTGCCAGTTTATTTCTATGTTCCTATGGGTTAGCTTTTCAGCTTTACTATGCTATCTTTCTACAATGCAGCCTGTGAGCTGTCCATGCTTTTAGTCCTTTTTACAGGATTGCGCTAAGTGTTAAGCATTAAAACAGTTTTCAAACATACTTTGCTGTTTGCTTTTTCCCTGTTTTTAATGTATTGTTTGTGGTATACAAGGGAGGTCCTTAAAGCATTATTCAGCTTTTGATGTATGGAAGGCTGCATTTACGGTAAGTAACTAATCCTTTTATTTCTAGGACCAAGCAGGACTTGGTACGGGTAAGTAAAATGCACTTTCAATTGTATAAAATCACAAGGAAATGCAATTGGGAATGGATTTGCAATTGTTACAGGTTGATATATCCTTAAAAAACTGCTTAAATTACTTAGAAATTCGTTTTCATTACTTTTGGATTACATCAACTACTCAGGGTGGTATTGCTAGATACTACACTGTGGTCCTACAATACAAGGTAAGATTTCTTTGGGTTTGCAATATAGTTGCTTATCTTTCACACAAAAGTTCAGCTCGACACAACATTTTTAGGGACAAAACATCACAACATTAATTCCTTTGGAAAAAAAGGTTATCGGTTTGCAGATAAGTAAACGACCTACAAGAATAGTTTTTGGAGGTTAGAGCCAAGGTTTCCCAAGATTCAGTTAGGCACTCAAATTTCACCACCAGCAGCACCGGTGCCACCGGGTACAGAGTGTAGGGGCCCAATGTCAGCCAGTGTGTGCTAAGGGGGCCTTCGGTCATGGGCTGCTTACAGAAGGCCACTCTGGATTGGGAGCAAAGCTCCTGGGGTTAAGGTCAGCATTGCAGGGCCAACAATCAGCATAGGAGCTGCACTACCAGCAGCACGGGCTGACAGGTAAAAAGTGCCAAGGTGACGTCAGGGGCCCTGTTGATTCCAATGGAGATCTTCGGTTTGGCAAAGATGCTGCAGGCTCGGGCTGGGACACTTCCTGAAGGCGACCACCTGCTGGAGTGGTAAGTTAGGTTCTTGGGGGATGCCTGGACACCATTTATTGGGCCACCCGAGGCCGTCTGGCATCCGGTGCAGGAGTGTCTTTTGATGTTGGGTCTTCTTACCAGCTGCGGTCGGGGGGGGCCTTCAGGTTGAGGCTGCAGGTGTCGGCTTGAAGCTTGAGGGAGGTCGGCAATCACCAGATTGCAGGTCAGGATCGCTTGGGAGACCTCCTCCTGTTGTTGTCACTTGAATCCGTGTCGTGGCGTCGGGTGCAGGGTGGTGCAAAATCGATCCGGATTCTGTCGGTGACTCTTTCTTTGAGCAAATCCAGTGCTCAGGGGAGACCGAGTCTGTAAGGGCAGGTCCTCTGGGTTCTGGGGTTTCTGCTGTAGGCAGGCCGGAGTTGGGACAGGCCAGTAGGGCTGGGGCCAAAGTAGTTGGTGTCCTCTAATTCCTGGGTCAGCACTGCTATTCGGTCCTTCTTTTTTCTCTCAAATCTGAGGAGGCAAGGTTCAGCGTTGCCCCTAAATTCTAAATTTAGGGGCCATTACAGGGGTGTGCAGGTCGGGACCAATGATTCCCTTTCTTTTGGTGGGTACACCCCCTATTATGCCACCCTCCAGTGGGAGGGGGGTGTTAGCCTCTTTCTAATTGGCTGGGTCCCTTCATCTTCTAGATGGAGGGAACTGAGACTTGTGCTTCACCTTGCCACCTCCCCCACCTAAGGTGTGGGGTTGGCAAAAGTGGTCACACCTCTCCTCCTAACTCGTGTTTTCCACCGATTCTCCGACCCAGAGTGGGGATCAGAACCGGTGAGAGCCAGTTAATGGGGGCAGCAAAAGGCAGGCACAGCTTACAAAGGTAGCAGGCTTCATGGGCCTTTGTTTCTGGACCCAGAGAGTGGAGGTGCTCTACCCAGGGGTCCAGAAACCTGTCTGGTGGTGGTAAATGGCAGGCACCCATTCAGGAACCACACTAGGGCTGGCTCTTTTTCAGGGTTCATCCCCAAGATGCCCTCTGTATGCATTTTACATTAAATCCCACACTGGCATCAGTGTGGGTTTAATATGCTGAGAAGTTTGCTACCAAACTTCCCAGAGTTCAGTAAAGCCATTATGGAGCTGTTGAGTAAGTGAAGACCAAATCCCCAGACCATATACTCTTTATGGCTTTACTGCACTTAAAATGTCTAAGAATAGACTTAGACATTTTAGGGAGATCGTGCTCATGCAACTGTACCCTCACCTGTGGTCTAGTGCACCCTGCTAGAGCGGTGGCTCACCTATAGGTGCTGTAGCCCTTGGAGGCCTTTACTAGTCACAGTGCTCTTGGTACCCATTGCACAGGCCGAGCAAATTCCAACTGTTAGGCCAGTGCCAGGCAGCGGAGGTTCTGCATCACCCAAGTTTTGCTCCAGGCTCCCCCAGAGCTCGCTCCAGGCTCCCCCAGAGTTCGCTCCAGGCTTCCTCAGGGCTCGCTCCTGGCTCCCCCAGGGCTCGCTCAGGGCTCCCCCAGCTAGTCTCTATCCGCCCCTAGAGCCCAGTCAAGGGCAGGCATCATCCACTGAAAACTGGAGAGTTCCAGGGCAACATGTGACGATGGGGGGTGCGAGGTCCCCCTGAGGTATATGCAGTGGCGGTCCAAGGGCAAGGTGCTAGCCGCAGCAAGAAAACAGTTAAGGGTTTAAGAGTCCTGTTGGCGGACGCTGGCCTTCTTCACCCAGATAGGTAAGTTCACTGTTCCCCAGCACGTTCCCTCGCAGATACTGGTGTGTTGGCAGGTTGTTGGTAGGGCTCCCTGCTCCCCAAAAGTCGCTGACGTAGGGTGAGGAGGGGGCCCCCTTAGCTGTGTTGCAGTGTGTTCTCACTGGGGGCACTGGCCTGCGAGGTAGGTTCAAGCCCAGACCGTGTGGTGCTTCTATCAGTCTGTCCACAGCTAGTGAGTAGATCAGGGCAGGTGGGTGTCCCCCTCCCCAAATCCCAGGCCTCATAGTGCGGTAGTATCTCCCATGTGGGGGAAGCATGGGCGGGAGCAGGTCGTCTGGCATCCGGGCAGGCCCTGGCAGCCACATGTGTTCCTGGGGCACCCGATCGCCCCCTGTAGCGTTCCACACACGTAGGGATCCACTTCTGTGATGAGCACCGGACAAGCCTACTGCAGGTGTTTGTTGGACTGCTTGCTGCTGCCCTCACTGCCCGCTCAATCCGCAACAGTGTCATTGGCTCCAGTGTCAAGGGAGTCTGTGGGTCTTCGTGTGTCTCCAGGCAGCTCGTCGTGGCAAAATTGGGCATGCCACAGTCCTCACCTCTGGTTGAGATTGCAGGTGGCGTGACCTCTGCTCCAGGCTCCCCGGCCACCCCTGCAGTTACGGCCCTTTCCAAAAGCAGAAGTTCCGCCATTGGCAAGGCACGCCCGATGGCGTTTATAGATACTGTGCCACCATGATGTGTGCGGGTGGACCGATAGGCCAAGGAGGGCCGATGACCCAGTGCACCAGCAGTAGCAAGAGCCCAGTATGGTGTAACTTCGTTTGAGGTGATTATGATGGACTTCAAGCACGGAGAGTCGTTATGGCGCATTCGCCATTGCTGCCTGCCAGGCCACACAACTTCAGTCAGTTCCTTTGCGCGTCCACATGTGATGGAGTGTGGCTCCCGGTCTGGTGTGTCTGTTACACATATGATGTTGGGGCCACTACAGGAGCGTCACCTGCGCCCTGTTAGTTCCTTTCTTTACACACCTACTGACGCGGATCTCTTCATCTTGTCATTCTGACACAGATTTCCCTCAAAATGTTTCCAAAAGTCGTGCAGCATATCTACCCCTTAACAGAACAGGGTTCAAGCCATGTAGGTCTGGTAACCAACTGATGTTGATTATTGACATTCATGGTAATTGTCTCTGGTGTCAGTGTCAAACACGGCTCGAAGTTCTGTGAATGCTGTAAAAAAAAATGAATAAAAAGGCCATCGGAGAAAGTGAAGCTGAGTAATCAGTGACCAAAGTCAGAAAGTCAAAGAAGTGTTCCTGATCGAGGCCACAGGCATAGATTCGTTCCCACCCCACTCTCAAGGAAACTTACATGAGCGGCCTTTGTCGAAGTCATGCAACTCTGGTAAGAGAAAGAGTTTGCACAAGAAACACAAAAAAACTAAGCACATCTCTGAGGGTGGTGATCTTTTGGGCAATGCCTCCAGTGTCTTCTTATTTCACAGAAATAGCTGCTTATCTCTAGAGACAGTACCAGGCCGAACATTTGGGCAAAACACCAAACACTGCTCCAGAAAATAACCCAGCCAGAAGGAAAAAAAACTGCTAGAAAAACATTCTAGCTGGTCGGGCAAAACAGCAAGCGAAGGACCGCAACTAGACAGAAGAACAGAATCCACTGAGTCCAGAGAGTGAGCAATGTTATAAGCACCCTAGCGACACACCTGGACTTCATAATAGTAATCCTTTTATAGTGGCAAAATAGGACATGATAGCAGTAAAAAGATTTGGCCATCTTGGATTGGCATAACAAAATAAAGAAAGGTAACAAACAATATTTTTTTTCAATTGATGTCATGCACAGAGCCAGCAGTGAATATATATTTCCTTTTCAGCCTAGTAGGATCGAAGGGATAATACCAATTTATTCAGAATAATTCTCCAGCTTATGGCTTTCAATATACAGGAGACTCGCCCCATACTTCCCTGTGCAGTCAAGAACGACAGTCACAGAGCCCCTGTTACCATTTAACAATGACCTCACCAATATCCCGATGTGCACCTGGGCCAAACCAGGATCTTGCTCGCCGATCCGTAGACCGGTAGCAAGCTGACATGGGCCTAACCTGGGAGATCCACACTTTATTATCCAGCATCACACTTTGTCAAGTGGTTCAAGCTTCTACAAATTGGCGGACCCCGACGCATTCCCTACCGCTCCACCTGAGAGGGAAACAAAGCGGATGGAAACTATTCTCCTCGACTAGCCTTGCTCTAAGGTCCGTTCATAGATCATGCCTCATGGTGTGATATGCATGTGCACTTTGGAATAAGGTGGCAGACATCTTGCCGGTTAGCCAAGAAGAACTTTGTCCAACCCTGCAAAGCCTAATTTTGGACAAACAAGATATGGCAAAATATTCTATTTGTTCTGGTCTGAACACTGGTGACTGTCTGAGTCTGGTAGTTGGAATCAGTGTGGTGTTCAGGTGGCACAACTAGATTTCCTTCCCTGCCTTTTCCTCTGATGTCCAATCTTTAATGAACATGCCGTTCAACAGCTCTCAGATTTTTTTAAAGTGAAGTCTGATTTGGCCTTAGAAAGATTTTAAAACAGCAAGGCCACCACCTTATCTTTATGCCTACCTTAGCTGGTGCTGCAATTTCCCCAACAGCATTGACCCTTTCAAGGCTGTGGGCGGGGTTACAAGCAGAGGCCTTTCCAATTTGGGCCACAGCAACAAAGGGCATCAGCAGCAACAGGCCCACCAGCCCTTTCGATCCAGGCCAGGGATCAGGGCAACAGCGTCTAGGCTAGCAGGGGCAAACTTCTACACAGACTTTAACACCTACCCCTGCGGCCTCTGCAAAACCCACTTAATTTGGCCTTTGTAGCACTTGATTGCCTTTGGGAGCTAAGCTCGCCCTTTACTTCTGTGGCTAGAGGAGCTTCACTGCTGCTCAATGGGTGCTCCAGAGTGTAGAACAACAGTACTCCCTCCCTTTCCAATCCTATACCCCTGATATGCCACCCACACATCACAATCTCCTGGAGGATCACTTGTCCATACTGTGTGGAGAAGTTCTCACTCTCTTGGCTAAGGGAGTAATAGGCAGGGTGCCAGTATCCGAGATCAGGACTGGATGTTACTCTCGTTATTTTCTATTATCGAAGAAGGATGGTGTTCTTTTCCCCATTCTCAACCTTTACTTTTTGAACTTCTTCCTCCAGAAGGACAAGTTCACAATGCTCACTCTCGTCCAGGTTCTGTCTGCTTTGGATCCAGGTGACTGGATAGTAACGTTTGATCTGCAGGACGCATATTTTCACATCCCCATCCTGCAGACCCACAGATGTTACTTGTGGTTTCAGCTAGGCCAAAAGCACTTTCAGTTGTCTGTGTTACCTTTCGTGTTCACATAGGTGATGGGGGTGGTTGTAGCTCATCCAAGAAGGTTCAGAATACCAGTCTTTAAATACCTTGATCACTGACTCCTGAAAGCATGTTCACCCCAAGCAGTCATAAACCACATCAAGAGGATGGCCAACCTGTTGACATTGTTGACATCAACCTGCCAAAGTCATACCTTACTCCTTCACAGAGGCTTTCTTTTATTGGTGCCATACTGGAGACCGTGTAGTTCAGAGCTATCACTCCACCTCAGCAAGTCCAGGATATTCAGCCTTTTTCCTGGATCTCAGTGAGAGTAACTCTGAGGCTTCTGGGCCTCCTAATCTCCTGCATCTTGCTTGTAGGCCACACCAGGTAGCACAAATAAGCTGTGCTGTGGGATCTGAAGTCTTAGGAAACTTTTCAGAGCCCATACAGGTTTTGAAGGAGCCTGAAAAAGGCCTGTACTGGTGGCTGCTCAACCACAATTAGACCAGGGGGCAGATTCCTCTCCCTACTCCACCCAAAGCTAATGATTGTAGCTGATGCATCGTTGCTAGGGTAGGGAGTTCTTGGCACTGAAAGGGTACCTCCCAACCGTTTAGGGGAAACAGGTGCAGGTTCTCACAGTCCACAAAACCACAATTTAGTACTGCAGCAAACAGGTCGGTGTGGGGTTGTGGGTCATGTGCCAGGAGGCCCTACCACTCTGGAATGGCTGAACGCTCATCCAACATCTGGCAGGATCTTTAAACTCCAAAGTGGATGAACTTTGCTGATGTTACCTGGTGATCACAAATGGCAGTTACACGCAGAGGTGGCACAGGCAATCTTGCAGCAATGGGGAGAACCCTTATTTGCCACCACAGAAAACGTGCAGTTTTAAAACGTTTTTGCGCATTCCCAAGGCAGTCGTTCCTCAGAAACCTCTTCTGTCCGCACTGGTTTGACTCCGGTATGCCTTTACGCTCCTCCTTTTTTTGGCCAGAGTGCTGAAAAAGTTCAGGAGAGACTCACGAACTTAATATGCACTCCTTTCAAACCCATTCACAGTTGTCCTCTTCTCCTGCCTGCTCACAGCTAAAACATCATCACTATAACATCAACCAGCTGAACGATGGAATTCCAGCCCTTGTCTGTGGTTCATCTGTATACATGATCTTCCCAGACACACTTGTTTTCTAGAAAAATTAGATTTTTCTGCCAAAGGTAGTGACACCCTTCCACATAGGTCAGTCCTTCAACTTGAAACTTTTTATGCTCCACCTCACCCCTCAAAAGAGGAGGTGTGGACCCACCGCCTTGACCCCAAGACATCCTAGAGAGTTTTTTTAAGGGTTCGAACCAGACACCATCACCTAGACGATCATCTCTTTGTGGGCTTCTCTGGAGACAAGAAACTGAAAGCGATACAAAAACGCACTATTTCTTAGTGGATTCAACTCTCTATAAAGATCTGATATGTGCTAGCCAAGCAGCAACTTCCAATAGGCTTGCATGCTCATAATTCAAGAGCAAAGGCTGCTACCACTGCACTAGCGCCATGTGTGCCAGTCAAGGACATTTGCTATGATGGTGCATGGGCGTTGCTCTACATTTTTATCAAACACTACTGCCTGGATGGCCAAGTTTGGCGGAATGGGCACTTTGCCGATCTGTCCCACAGGATTTCCTGGTCTGAGAAATCCCACAGACCCACCACCTCAGGAGGGTATGCTTTGGTATCTGTTCACAAGGTGATATATCTGCAGTTTGAAGGTTTTTTTGGGAGTTACTTGGGGGAGTTTTTATTTAAATTATTTAGCGCAAACCTGACCCGAATCTATTCGAATGCTTTACATGAGCACCAGTTGCATTACAGACGGACACATTCATTGTGGTAAGAAGAGGGAAAGTGATTTTCCCAGAATCACAGGATGTTTAACGTTGCTGCCGAGACTCCAACCGGTTTCTTAGTTTGGAGGTCAACCGCTCTAGCCATTAGGCCACATCCTCTTTTTTACTTGCCTTCAGTAACTCCTTTCCTTTTCTGGTAGACACTCTATCTAACTGCAGATTCCTTACTAACCCTCCTTTCTCTACAACATGTGGAATGGTCTCTTATAGTGCATTATTAAAATTCAAATATCAAAGAACTGCTCACTGCTTTATTCTTATTTCTGTCTCTGTGTCTGTGGGCACAGACAGAGATCAGAAAGAAACTGACATCAGATGTGGCTCTTATATTGGCCTGACCACATATCTGGTACCAACGGACCCGATGCAGAGCCTCACAACGCCACCTGTCGATTGCATGAAAGTTTCCATATCAAGTCTGGCATCTGGGGAAATTAACAAGGTGAGGAATCAGTAAAGGTATTACCTTAGACAAGTAATGTGTCCTTCTGACTTAAAAATAGATTAAAAAGCATGTAAGACTAAATGACAGACAAGATGTCCGAAACCACGCTGACTATCTTTGAGAAGCTCCATTGTCTCTTTTCTGAGCGGCGCTCTTTCCTCAGGTATGTAGTCTTAACACAGCAAATGGGCATAGGATTCTCAATGGAATCCAGTCACAAACTGATACAAAGGTGCTAGAATCAGAAAAAAACAAGGAAGACCTTTATTAGTCTATTGTTCTACCAAATGTTACTCCTCTCTGGTGGGAACCATTTTAACCTGAGGACCATCAACAGTGAGGAAGGTCTTGCTCCTGTAGTAATAGATAGATCCCACAATGTACAGAAAGGATTAATGGAAATGTTGACATAATCTGAAGTGCTAATAATTACTCGTGGTGAATTCTGTTCCATCGTAGTTAGTCCGCTAGACCACAACAACAAGGGTTAGGAAGCTTATTCTTATAGTTGTTGCACAAGAGCTAACCAGGGACATCTGTAGGTGAGTAATGACCCCCATGATGAAGCATGCTACAATGTGAGGGTAACTGGTTAGCAACCTCAATAATCCCAGCTGTAAAATAAGACTACATAAAATACTTTGTATTGTAAAGAAATTGCAAAGTTCTGAGTCTAGTGATCCCCCAGTCTCCACATTGTCTTGTGTTTGCCTGTTTTCATCAACCCTAAGGATGATTCTCGTGTGCCTGTGCAGATTCAACACTCAACACTATTTTTCAGTCACTAGTCAAATTTGCAGGATGTCCAGTATGGTGCAGGACTATATTAAGGCATTGATAGCTAAGAGACTTGACAGAAAAGTCAGAGAAAAACACAGTCTGTGGGTTACACCAGTGGTGCTGGTTCCATGCTGGGTACCAAAACTTGCTGTTATTTTACGTATCAACATGGTGTCAACCAGATCACCTAGACAGATGCCTACGCAATACTCTGGGTAGCGTGAGGATCAGCATGGTGCAGCAAGATTTTTTAGCGTGTTATCTGAACAGTGGCTACTGACCGATCATGCTTACACTTAGCACTAATGAGAAAATGGTGCTGGAACTTTACTGCTTAATGTTAGCCATTCCATTTGGGTTGAAACATGCTCCATCGTATTTAACTGGTTTGGAATAGAATACCCTATGGTTTGGAGAACTTTTGTGTCCTCTAACTGTTACTTTAGCGATAGCTGAAAAAACACGTCAGGAGGATTCTGTATGCTCTGCCTAAGTAAAGGATCATGAGCAAAACAAGCTAGTGCCACACTTGTCAGAGCTCAGCGGTTTACCTTGGGCACTGCATTGGTGGAGATGAAATCCAGCAGCTATGAAGGTCATACTCTGTCAGACCTGGACGTTTCCAACACCTAGACCCAGGGGGGGGGCTTTCCAAGAGTTACTGGGTGCTTTGGATTTGTTTAGTGGAATGTCAGGAGATCCGTCACAGGTTCAAGAAGCCTCTGGCTATGGTGGGCCCATTTTAATGCCCTGGAGTGCCTCTCATGTGGGTGCTATTTTGGCACATATAAACCTTTTCCCATCAGCAGCGTCTAACACTGAGTTTTTTCTACTGAGCCTTCAAATAAGCTTCAATTTCTAGGAACTATACTGGACACACAGCTCAAGAAAGCTTTTCTTTCAGCATAGCGAGTGACTAAAGCCTTCTGTTCCAAGGAGATGATGACAGGCAAGACATTAAAATCATTGCTGGGCATAATGTCATTGGTTTATTAGCCTTCTTCAGATTGCGATTGAGGCAAGTGCTAGAGCAACAATAGAGACGAGCAGTGGAGACTAACGACCGGATCCTGGAATGATACAGTATTGGTATCAAGAACGCTCAAACATATTCTACTATGTTGGCTATTCCCGAGCAGTCTCACTGGACACCTTCTGTTCCAACCCACCATAATCAGAATGTCTATGACAATGGATGCACTGATGGAAGGATGGTGAGCTCAGTTGCACAGGCGATCTACAGGAGGCCTCTGTCAGAAAAGGAAAAGACACTCCATGTGAGCACCTTGGAGCTGGTGACCATCAGAGTTGACCAGGAGGCATTCCTGCTGAGACTGGTGGGCCAGCTGTGTAGATCAGTACAGACAAAACAACCTTGATGTTCTAGACTGGCAAACAAGTAAAGTATGAGATCTCCTTCTCTAATGATGTCCAGAAACTGTGGAACTGGGCTACAGTGAACAAGGTAGATATTAGAGTAGAATATCTACCTGAAGTCCAGAACCACGAGGCAGATGCCCTCCGTGTTGGCTTTTCAGACTGCCATGAGCGAGAGCTTCCCCAGGATTAACTGGAGCTGTTTTCCAAAAATAGGGCCTTCCAACTCAAGATCTCGATTTAGTACTACACCAGCAAGTACTGGAAACCAGGACCCATGCATTCTCAATAACACGGCTGAATGTGTTTGTGTATGTCTTTCCGCCATTTTCCCTGATATTCAAAATTCTAAGGACGGCAGGACAGACCACTTTTTAAAATGTCTGATTATCCTGGCATGGCTGCCCCAGTACTGGTACGGGTCCTTCACCACATCCTGGTGTTGCTCAACCTGGCAGCTTTGTTCCTGATCACTTCGATTTTGGTCATCTTGACATCCTGGCTGAATGTAGAGACACTGGCACAAGCAGGAGCAGCTGCTACAAAAATGTGGGGCTGCCAAAGGACTTTATCCTGAATCTATGCAATCCCATCAAATTCTGATGTGTTGACTCATATGTCAGGGTTCACCTGGCAGCAGTCTTCACATTTAGGGGCGGTGACATTATTGCATTTTTCTCCCAAAGAATCACCAAACAATTTACGAGGGCCCATTTTAGTGCTTTCTTTCCTCTGAGGCGCCCCCCCCTGTGCCAGTCGAGTTAGTGTTTAGTCAGAGGTTTCGGAAGGAAACCGCTGGAATATTTTTCATGGATGACTGCTATATTGCTGACTCTCACTTCAATGAAGAAAATTGGAGAGTTGCAAGCATTTACCCTAAAGAAGCTGTACCTCTGTTTTAAAAGGGCAAGGTCTTATTGTGACCCACCCTAAGTTCATACCCAATGTCCTATCAGAATTTCCCGTCATTTGTTGTCCCTTCTTTCTCAATCCATCCATATCAGAAGAAAGATCTTTGTAATTGCTAGCTGTCTGCATATGCATCATGTTCTGCATGGACAAGACTAAAGACTTGTACTTTGGATAACTTTTGTCTCCTTTAGCGACCCAGGCAGGAGTAGAACTACATTACTTTTTGCCACAGTTACGCTAAGGTCCACTTCAAGGTAGAATAAGGCACATTCCACTTGAAGCATGGTGACAGCTGTTCTACGCTGGAGTACCTCTTTGAGTCATTTGCTGCACAGCAACGTTGAAAAGCAGGCATACATTCATCAAGCACTACGACCTGGATGTAAATGTGTCAGCCAACCCTTCAGCGGTTTAAATAGTTCTGCATAACCTGTTTAAAGAAAGGTAAGCCTACTTCCCTCTTTATTTATATTCAGTGCGCTGCTTATGCTGAAGAAGTAATTTGTTACCTACTGGTAACTCCATTTCCAGTAGGTAACTCCATTTCCCAATCGTTGGTATCTTTCATAGATTCATTTGCACCCCTCCCTCCTACATGGACAGAGACTCACTATCATGTATACGTTTCCTTTTTCACTTGTACTATAAAATCTGAGATATGGTGGCATTTGGGGAGTAGTGAACTCAGCACCTCCACAACTTTGGCTAATGTTTGAATTGTTTCAAATTAAGTGGACATGCTGCTTAACAAACACTTTTGTTTGGTCTGTAGCCATTTGAGCACTGTTTACCACTTTTAAAGTTACCAGGTATTCCCATCCTGATAACTGGGAATGATTCAAGCTTGTGAAAAGCAAATTATGCAGCACATCTTTGCACAACAAATGAGTTTTACAAAAAAGTGTAATACATTTTTTATTTTACGGAGATTTATATAGCGCAAATTTGACCCAAATCGTCTATCAGAGCGATTACATAGCACCAGTTGCGTTACATGAGGACACATTCATTTATTTTTTTTCTTAGGCACGGGGAGATTAAGTGATTTGCTCAAAATCACAGGATGTTCAGCGTTGTTGCTGAGACTCAAACGCATTTCTTATCCAGTATTTGGGTGTCTTTCATAGATTCACATGCCTGAATCATTCCCCGTCGTCGAGACGGGAGCCTCCGGTATATAAAAAAGTAATGTCCTAGAGACATACATAGAGAGAATAGGCCTAAAGGTCTCACCTTAGTAGCCTATCCACGTCCTTTTGTAGGAAGGACCAAACAGAGCAGGCCCCAAGGGTCCCACCTTGGTGGCCTATCTGGGTCCTTTTGTAAAAAAGGACCAAATAAAGTGAAACAGCCAATCAGCTACTACCTCCTTCTAGAACCTTCCTGTCAGGAGCCCAAGTCTCTCAGATTTTCTACCGCACGTTGTGCTAGGGAGTCTCCACCTGAGCTCTCCTCAAGAAACTTATTTTCTTCATAAAAACGAATTATTAATCTTTTCAGAGCATGTCTGAAGGTCAGAAGAAAGGTCTGTTCAGGGCCTGTTCTTCCTGCAGCAAGAAGAGGCTTCACATCGACGATAAACATGGTAGATGTTTATATTGTCTTTACCCTCACCACCAGGCCAAGGAATGCAAAATCTGCCGGACCTTCTCTAACAAGACCCTCAAGGACCGGGAAGGTCGACTTCTGTTGTGGCTCAACAGGCTCAAGACCAAGACTGCTGACTTGGCATCAGAAGGTGAGAGTGGGTCCGGAGCGTCCCAATTTTCTTTGAAGAGGCCAAGGGTTTCTTCCCCTAGCCCCACAGACACCCCTCCTATGAAGACTTCTAAAAAGTCCTCAGAGGGCAAGCCATCTGTGTCTGTCAAGGACCCGCCTGTCTCCAGGAAGGTGCCACTGGTCCTGGCGACGACGACGACATCTACGGTGCTTTCAGCACAGAAAACTGTCTCGACGTCGACGACGACAGTGTCGACGACGACGGCATCGTCGGCCTACTCCTCGACCACGAGGATGACGCCTTCGTCGTCGTCGAGCAGACCTACGTCGTCGACCATTCCGGTCACTCCGTCGACGACGACAACATCGTCGACGACGAGACCATCGTCGAAGTCATCGACGACGACGACCCCGTCGACGAAGTCGGCACCGTCGACGAAACAAATCTCGTCGACGAAGATCATCCCGTCGACGATGGGTAAACCGTCGACGGCGAGTGCACCGTCGACGGTGGGGACCTTACTGTCGACGAAGCTGCTGTCGATGAAGACATCGTCGTCACAACCACCGTCGACGACGACGAACTTCTCGTCGACGAAGATGCCTACCAAGGCACCGTCGACTCCAGCATTGCCATCTACAGGACCATGGAAGGAGTCTGCACTCCTATCCCATGCTATGGATGCCTTTCCACCGCAAGTGAGCCACGTCATGGTAAAAATTACTAAAAAGCCAATTATGCCGAGTCAGACGTCACCAGGCAGGATACAACAACTACCACCTGCCTGTATACTACAAGGTCAGGAGTCGGACGAGGACTCCTTTACGCAAGCTACTAGCCCGTCGGATCTAGTGCTGAAATGTCAAACCACAGATGAGGAGCCGGAAGAGGAGGAAGACCTTCCTGAACAACAGGTCCACCCTCCGCCTCAGTCTCAGGTTACTCCTATGGTGTGCCTTCCGGCTTCTATAGTCTCGGACCTGCAATACCTTATTAAGGATTATAAGGAAAGGTTCCCGGAGAAGCATTCCGCGTCAACACCAGCACAGGCGCCAACACCTTCTTCTCGCCATAGACCCACTCCTCTGGTCATTCCACAGACACAGGTGCCCATTCAAACTGTTTCCTCATCTGAGGAAGAAGAACGAGAACAAGAGGAAGGGGAAGTGGATGACGACCAATCGGACCCTGACGCTGATCAAGACTATGTGGCACACTCTCCAGCCTCTCCAGCTCCACAGACTTCGGAGTCTCCACCTGCAGACATCGGTGGCTTTCACAACATCATGGAGCGGGCTGCCAAGAGATTCCACATGTCCATGGAATCTCAGGAGACAGAATGTTTCCTTTATGACTTTAAGGAACCCACAAAGAAAATTTCAAGGTCGATACCAATTATTGAATACATCTGGAAGCAGGGCAAGCAAATCATGCAATCACCCGCTTCTGTACAGGTGGTGGTGCCCAGGCTTGATAAGAAATATAAAGCCACATCAACGGCGCCGGTATGCCTGACTGGTCACCCCAAACCAGATTCCGTAGTGACTCAGGCGGCGCAGAAGAACTCAAGGAATCCGGCCTCGCCTTTATCGACGCCACCGGATAAAGAGGGTAAAAAACTGGATGCCGTGGGCAAACGGTTTACGACCACATCAGCTATGACTGTTAAAGTGGCTAATTCTATTGCTCTACTTGGCCGTTATAATCGCCAACTATGGGCGGACATTGCGCCCTATCTGTCAAATCTGCCGGAAGATGTCAGAGAAGAGGCACATTCACTTCTTTTGGAGGGACAAACCTCTGCCTCAGAAATTATCGACTGTGCCATTGATGCCGCCATGACTGGCTTTCGGCAACTGGCGGGAGCTGCAGTCCTGAGGCGACAGGGCTGGCTCAAGGCCACCACTTTCCGCCAGGAGGTGCAAACCAGGATCTTGGACATGCCTTACGATGGCCAGCATCTGTTTGGTGAACAAATTGATACGGCCCTTACCACCATTAAAAAGGACACAGATACCGCCAAGGCTTTGGGTACTCTACAATTTCGGTCCCAGTCCTTTCGTGGCCAAAGGGGAAGAGGACAACCTTCATACAAAGGTTCCTTTCAGAATCGGTCTTCGTACTCGTATTCACAGTCCAAGCCGCAATTTCAACAGCGACAACCCCAACAGGGAAGGCAGTCTTCCTATGGCAGATCCAATTACAAAGGAAAGGGACAAAAACGGTCTGCTGGCAACAGACAATGACTTGTCTCCCTGGCTAGCCCCTCCACCACTACATTCTTTAAGACTTGGAGGGAAACTAACATACTTCCTACGAAATTGGCAATCCATAACGACGGATCGTTGGGTTCTCCAACTCATTCGTTTTGGACATTCCCTAGAATTCACCTCTACTCCCCCAACAACACCTCCGTGCCACCGTTCGCACAGGCACCTGCGATTACTTCTTCAGGAAATAACTTCTATGTTGCAGAAGGGAGCGATAGAGAAAGTTCCACGGGCCCACATGAATCAAGGTTTCTACTCCCACTTCTTCCTAATCCACCAAAAAGGAAAGAAGTGGAGACCGATCCTGGATCTCAGGGCACTCAACGTGTTCCTAAAGAAACAATCGTTCCGTATGGTGACTTTGCAAGAAATCCTGGGTCTTCTGGAGGAAGGGGACTACATGACGTCTTTAGACCTTCAGGACGCCTACTACCATATACCTATTCTCAAAGGACACAGAAAGTTCCTCAGGTTTGCGGTGGCAGGACACCACTACCAATTTCGTGTCCTTCCATTCGGTCTCAAATCGGCCCCGAGGATATTTACGAAATGCCTGTCTCCAGTGGCAGCGTTCCTTCGTCAGCAAGGCCACCAGGTGTTTCCATACCTAGACGACTGGTTGGTGAAGGCACCGACGGAGGCCGGCGCAGCCTCATCCTCCAGCGCCTGTCTGGATATTTTCCACCACCTGGGACTGACCCTCAACGCCGCAAAGTCGGTTCTGGAACCCAACAGAGTCATCACGTTCCTTGGAGCAACTCTGGATACGGAGCGGGTCAGAGCTTTCCCCTCTCGGGAGAGAAAGAACAAACTCATCTCCTTAGCCAAGGCAGTGGCTTCGAGGAAGACTCTCCCAGTCCGCACGTTCAAGTCCCTCCTTGGGATGATGTCTTCATGCATACTGCTCATTCCGCACTGCCGTCTGAAAATGCGTCCTCTTCAGGAAGCACTAACAAGACAATGGACGCAAGCCACAGGTTCTTTCGAGGACCGCATACGAGTCACTCGACCCATTATCAACCATTTGCAATGGTGGATGTCACTCCGCCATCTGTCGAAGGGTTTGCCATTCCTACTCCCAGCGGAGCCGCATGTAATAACTACGGATGCGTCACTGGAAGGCTGGGGGGCAGTCCTCCAGGAACTACAAATCAATGGGAAATGGACGACACAAGAAACAAGACTGCATATCAATCTGTTGGAATTACGAGCAGTTTTCCTAGCTCTCCAATCGTTTCTCCCACGCATTCGTCAATCCCCGGTGCTCGTCAGGACGGACAACACCACGACGATGCATTACCTGAACAAACAGGGGGGGACACGTTCGATCTCATTATCAAGAGAATCGCAAAGAATTTGGAATTGGCTTCTACTACACAGCATAGAATTAAAAGCGGAGTATGTCCCGGGCAAGGACAACGTTTTGGCGGACGCACTGAGCAGAGAGACGTCTCCTTCCCACGAATGGGAATTGGACATGGAGGTGCTGAACCATATCTTCGAGGAGTGGGGCACTCCCGCCATAGACCTCTTTGCCACCAGAGAGAACGCCAAATGCCCAAGCTTCGCAAGCAGGCATCACCACTCAGGAACCCTCGGGAATGCATTTTCCATCGCATGGCGCAACGTCTTTGCGTACGCCTTTCCGCCATTCCCACTAATACCCAGGGTCCTCAGAAAGATGAAATCGGAACCCTGCACTCTGATCCTCATTGCTCCAGCCTGGCCGAGGCAGCACTGGTTCACGGAACTTCATCGCCTATCTGCCCGGCCTCCTCTTCGCCTGAAGCAGTTTCCGGCCCTGATCACGATGTCTCAAGGGCAGGTTCTCCACCCGAACCTGAGCTCTCTGAAATTGTCAGCCTGGCTCCTGAATACCGCGAGTTCAGCCACCTGAGCATCCCGTAGGATTGCAGAGATGTCCTTGCAAAAGCTAGAGCTGTCAGCACTAACAAAACATACTCACTAAAATGGAAGCGATTCTGTTCCTGGTGTGTGGATCATGGCTTGCATCCCTTCCATGCCACTCCACAACAGCTGCTGCCATACTTGTTACATCTTGCGCAATCAGGCCTTGCGCATACATCCATCAAAGTGCATCTTGCAGCAATTTCAAGGTTCACGAGAACGGCTACGGGCCCTTCTTTGTGGGCGGACAGACTCATCAACAATTCCTGAAAGGTTTATATAGGTCCTTTCCACGACCGCGACCTGTTCCTCCATCGTGGCACCTGAATGTGGTTCTTCATCAACTAATGAAGCATCCCTTCGAACCCATCCATAAGGCAGACATCAAGTTCCTATCTTGGAAAACGGCCCTCCTCCTGGCACTAACCTCTGCTAGAAGGGTCAGTGAATTGCAGGCTCTATCTGTTCAGGATCCTTTCCTTCAATTTCGAGAGGACAGAGTAATTCTGAGGACTAACCCTCGTTTCATTCCAAAAGTCCCCTCGGACTTCCATCTTAACGAACCAGTGGTGCTTAGATCGTTCTTTCCGAATCCTACCACGGCAGCCGAAAGAACTCTACATTCTCTAGATCTGAAGAGGTGCCTTAAATTCTACATTGATAAGACACGACACTTTCGAAAGTCAACACAGCTCTTTATTGCCTTTAGTAGACCAAGACTGGGCATGCCCCTGACGAAGCAGAGCATCTCAAGATGGATCTCTTCTGCGATCACCTTTTGTCACGACAAGGCTGGGCGACCTTTAGACTCACGTGTTAAAGCTCATTCGACTAGAGCCATGTCCACATCGGCAGCGTTGTTCGCTGGAGTGCCGATATTGGACATTTCAGAGCGGCGACGTGGAAGTCCCCGCACACCTTCACCAGGCACTACTGCCTGGATACTGAGCTGATGAAGGATGCAGCAGTGGGCCGAGCAGTGCTTCGCCATCTATTTCAGTAAGGTGAGCCCTACTACATCCCTCCATCCTTTACGGGTATGCACATTCTCTTATTGTATGTATATTGCATTGCATTTTGTGATTTATGGTCATGTGATATGCTTTATCTACATGCTTGTACCTGATGTTCACACAGAATGTGCTTTATGTATTGCTCGCTACTCTGATTCAGGCATGTGAATCTATGAAAGACACCCAAATACTGGATAAGAAATGCGTTACTTACCTGTAACTGCAGTTATCCAGTATTAGTGTCTTTCATAGATTCACATGCACCCTCCCGCCTCCCCTGGCAGGGCTCACCTTTCTCTCTAAGGAGTTTACGCCTAACTAGCTTGGTGCGTACGAAAATCTGAGAGACTTGGGCTCCTGACAGGAAGGTTCTAGAAGGAGGTAGTAGCTGATTGGCTGTTTCACTTTATTTGGTCCTTTTTTACAAAAGGACCCAGATAGGCCACCAAGGTGGGACCCTTGGGGCCTGCTCTGTTTGGTCCTTCCTACAAAAGGACGTGGATAGGCTACTAAGGTGAGACCTTTAGGCCTATTCTCTCTATGTATGTCTCTAGGACATTACTTTTTTATATACCGGAGGCTCCCGTCTCGACGACGGGGAATGATTCAGGCATGTGAATCTATGAAAGACACTAATACTGGATAACTGCAGTTACAGGTAAGTAACGCATTTCTTCCCCAGATTCGAGGACGACTGCCCTAGCCGTTAGGCCGACTCCTCTCCCTATCAAGTCATATGTTATGTAGGTTTCCCACTGGGAAGTACTTTTAGATTCAAGACATAGGACCTTAAAAAGAGATGTACCCTATTAGTAGGTTTTCTTAGGTCTGAGTGCCTTGTTACAAAAAAAATGCAACTTTGAGAACATGGATTCGTACTAATATTAAAGTGCTGCATGCAAAAGCTCTTCCACCAGCCATAGCATGAGGATGTTTGCAATATCGAGGCAACATTGTCCTCTCTGTAAATGGCTAATTGCAGTATTGAACTACAGAAGGTGCGCAACACTTTTAACCATTTAATACAAGAAATTGTCTCACATGGTATTGCCATGTTATGTGGCAGAAGATGTAGTATGTGATGTGTATGGCAAATTAAGTGGAAAACATCAGTTTTCCAGTGGCTTGTCTGCAGCAATTAGCCATAGCACACGGAATGAGGATATCCAGCAAATCAAGGACCGGGTTCTACATCCAAGTTTCTACACTGAATTTTGACATTCTACTAAATTCTTTCCTTATGAGCACAAGTGTACGACAAGTGTGTGAAATGTGGTATTTGATGCACATGAAAACGAGTAAATCATCTAATATGCCCCAAAATAGGCTATCTTCATCACTTTGTATACTGGTTCCTTCATATGAGATTAAGCTTAATCTATCTAGACTATTGTCTACTCATTTTGAATCTTTGCATAGTCGCACATTGCAATATTTAGCCTGAAAAGTATTATTTTAGTGGCCATCACTGGTTCACAGTGTAGAAAGATATATACTTTATTCCTGGACAAATCCTGTTATTTAAAAGTAAGTAATAGTGATATTGGGAATCAACTGGCATTGCGTCATATCTCAGAATTTCATGTATGCTAGAATGCCAATTCAAAGTTTGCTTTCAGAAGTAAGACTCGGCAAAAGAAATAGCTCTGCAGTGTAGAAGAAAACTGAAAACATGTTAAAAATGTTTTTGACATTTCAGCTGACTAGGGGGGAAGAATTTTAGCTGCTCATACCTGCCAGCTATTGATATAAGGAGCTTTTCTTTACCCTCTTCAGGTTAATCATATGACCTTCCTTTGTCCCTTGTTGTAGTACTTGATATTTCGTTTATTGTGTTTTTTTCTGTGTTGACTTGATGTTTGAAAGTTCATTTATGTTTTTCCATTTGTGTCAATCTTGTTATTTCTTAGGCAGTCGCCTCTTGACTGGTTCCACTCGCCTGCAACTTTGGTCCAATATGTGTTTAAATGTTTTGTCTGAAGAGGAGAACGATGCGAAAGCAGATTTTAGCTTTGGAGACTGGAGGTGCATATGGCAATGCAAGTAAGTCAACTGTTGTATATTTCAAACAGCGCTCAAGAATTTACCACCTTTATTATCTGCTTTGGAAGTGTACATAAATGTTGTATTCTCACAATATTGGGCACATCCAAGATATAACTTAAAGCTAGTTTGTTGAGCAAAAGTCACCATTGACTGGTACTTGGTAATATTGTTTAGATCTAGAGTTGTTGTTAGGTCTCACCTAGACAGTATCTGCGCTGTATCTTTGAGACACATGCTGTATTCAGGTATGGATTTTAAACTCCGCCCACATTTTTTACTGGCTGATATGACTGTCCTTTGTAAATGTTGGCTTTTGATTTGTTAATAGGCTTATTAGTCCCTCTTTAGTAACTCCCTGTCTTCTGTTGTTACCTCCCATCAGGACTGGTCTTTTTATTACGTGTTGTTGCTCGGTATGTTTTATTTACAGTCTGTCAGCACTTTTTTCTTAAATGACTTCTGCCTGCCTGCAGCACATGCTCTCCTGCAACCACTTGTTTTCTTCTACCAAGGGGTATGCCTTTTGTTTTACCGCTGCCAAGGTGCAAAAGAAGCTGCATGATGCGAGGGGGCCATTGTGCACCCTAAATTTATTTTTCCACAACGCAAACCATGCTTTTTTTAAACACGGTGCCTGCTTTTTTTTTTGTAAACATTTTTTTCCCCCCTGAACGCATGGCTCGCAGCCAGTCATCCCTGTCCGGTCCCCAGGCGTCGCACTTAATGTTGCCTCATGGCACCCGCTTTTACAATACTGGTGCACACATTTAACAGTAGCGCCCATTGCTTGCGGTAAATTATGTGGCAAAGAAAGGCAAATTACACTGCATAATGCTGCACATTTTATGATACTATCACTTTATTATTTTGTGGTTTTTAAACTCGTTAACATTTTCTCTCGCATCCCGCCATCCCCATCCCCATCCTGCCCTGGGCGCCACTCTTAATGTTTCAGCACTGGGCCCACTTTTACTTTAACAATGGCAGCGCATCACGCTTTAACATTAGCGGCTGCAAGAATTGTTCATTAAGCTCTAGGAAGTTCAGCAGAGGAGACTGAATGAGGCTGTATACCTCCGATTCATGGACAAAAACAGTCCAACCGACTTCCTTACTTAGTCAGGATTTACTTGCATCCAAAGTCAACAGTTTAAGGGATGGCTGTCTGGGGGGATGCGAAATACGGCCAGCGAGGAGACGGTGCTGCGAAAAGGCCTACTGCAGGGGAGAGCACGATAGAGACAGGTCTTATTAAAGCCTGCTACCCAACACTCAGAGCAGGGAGGGTGTAGTATCTTACTACAAATACACACAGACACAGGCTTGTGTATTCTCAGCTCTTTATTCCGACATCCATCTCATTCCCCGTCCCTACTCTAACTGCCCCTTCCTGTCCTGTCCCCACCTCTTCCCCTCTGCCCACCTAGCTCCGCCCACCCCAGCTACTGGACTGCTAACTTCTTTACATCTCCCCCTTTCTTAATAAAGTAACAAATGAAGTAGAGATTAGTCCATCTCTGCGATCAGTCTCTTGGGAGGCTGCACGTGACGGCGGGGTCCCGCCGGTGCGGACACGGCGCCTTCAGTTGAGGGTTCCTTTACAGGTGAATGTCCGGTATCGGGTGCAACAGATTCAGGGTTGTCCCGGTTTTCAGGCACTGGGACTGCAGTGGTGCCTTCTTGAACTTCAGAGGAGCACTTCTTGAAATGAGAAGCGTTGCGGGTGACTCTCCGTGTTTCGGATTCCGCTGTCACCATAGTGCCCTTTTGTTGGGTAATTGTTAGAGGCTCATCCTTGAAACGACAATCAGTCTTTTGGCGTTGTTCCTGTCTGACAACGACTCTGTCGCCTTCCTTCAAGGAGGGGGACCGGGCTCTTCGTTTGTGGTCCGCATACTCCTTCATTTTGTCTTTGCGGTGCCGATCTGTTACAGCCATTTCTCTGTGTTGTTGATCCGACAGAGGCTTTCTCAGTGCGCCGTCCCATGTGGGGATCCGATTCCTCATTGTCCTCCCGAGCATGAGCGTCGCAGGGCATTGGCCCGTTGTGGAGTGGGGAGTGGTTCTGTAGGCACTAAGGACCTCGTTCAGTGCTGACTGAAGATCTTTCTTCTCGGCCGTGGCTTGTTGGAATGCTCTCTTAATGGTGGACATGAATCTTTCCACAGTGCCGTTGGCTTGGGGCCAGAGTGGCGTGACTTTGCGATGTTGAAAGTCCATGTGTTTCGCGAAGTCGCTGAATTCATGACTATTGAATGGGGGCCCGTTGTCCGTCTTGATGACCCTGGGGACACCCCAAGTCGCGAAGACTTCTTCAAGTACCTTGAGGGTGCAGGCGGCACTGGTGGATGATATGAACTGAGCCACTGGGAACCTGGAGTATTCATCCAGGATGACGACTACGTACTTCCCGGATTGCAGGGGGCCATAAAAGTCCATGGCAACTTCTTGCCATACCCCATCAGGCAATGGGGTCATCTGTAGAGGTGCAGGTGGATTACTGTGGCTGGTCAGTTGACATGGGTGACAGTCTTTCAACGTGTCTTCAACCATCTGGTCGAGTGCTGGGAACCAGACACGTTCTCTCAGGGCTCTTTTGGTGGAAACGACTCCTCGATGGCCTTCGTGGGCCAAGTCGATTACTCCTTGTCTCAGTGTCGCTGGTATAACTAGTCTGTGATCTCTGAGGAGGAGGTCGTCACCAGTTACAGAGAGTTCATCGGAGACATGTCGGAAGGCTTGGAGTTCTTTCTTGACAGCAGGGCTTTCCTCTTCCTCCTGCGGGTGGTATCTCCATTTGTTGGTTCGGGTGCGCTTTATTACTGCTTGTAGGATGTTGTCTTGATTGGTCGCTTCCCGAATGGCGTGCATGGGGATGGCTGGTGGACGAGCATGATTAGCCACAAAGTGAATATATTCTTCCGCGATGGAGGGCGCAGTCTCTGATGAGTCTCGGGGGTGGCGGGACATATAGTCAGCTGGATTCTCATCCTTCCCCGGTTTGTGAATGATCGAGAACGTGTACTCTTGCAGCCGCAAGCCCCACCTTTCGATCCTGGGGGGCATCTTGCACTTGGGATTCCCATAGATCGTGACAAGTGCCTGATGGTCGGTTATGAGTGTGAAGTGTTTCCCGAATATGAAGATGTGGAAGTGTTCGCACGCCCACAAGACGGCCAGGCTCTCCTTCTCCGGTTGGGAGTATCGTTTCTCAGGGTCAGTTAGGCTCCGACTGGCATAGGCGATGATCCTCCTCTGATCCGACTCATGGTCGTACTGTGCCAGGATGGCCCCTAAGCCCACGGGGCTTGCGTCCACAGTGATTTCCGTTTTCCTCTTAGGATTGAAATAGGAGAGGCACTTGGCTGATTCCACGGCTCATTTGATGTCCTTGAAGGCACGCTCACACTCCGGGGTCCACATAAATTGCGCGCCAGCTTTCGTGAGGAGCCTCAGTGGGTGACTTACGGTGGCATAGTCACGAATGTAGCGGGCGCAGTAGCTTGCCATCCCAAGGAAGGAACGCAGGTCGTTGACGTCCGCCGGACTCTTGGTGTTGTTGAGCGTGGCGATCTTGTCCGGGTCTGGTTTCATGCCACTCGCTGAGAAGATGTGTCCGAAGAATTTCAGGGTCGACTGATGAAATTCACATTTATCCTTGTTGAGGGTCAACCCAGCTTCCATCAGAGCGAGGCAGACACGATCGAGGGCGGTGTCATGCTCTTGCGTGTCCGAACCGTAGACCAAGATATCGTCGCTGTAATTGAGGGCGTTAGGGATGTGGTGGATGACGAGACGTATGGCCTCCTGGAAGATCTCGGCGGCCGATGAAACGCCAAAACTGAGCCGTTTGTAGCGGAATAGACCAAGATGGGTGGCAAACGTCGTGATGGGGCGAGAACAGTCGTCCAGCTCGAGCTGATGGTAGCCCTTGTTCAGGTCCAGTTTAGAGAACACGGTTGCCCCGTTGAGCGCCGTGATCACGTCGCTCAGGAGTGGGCCCGGGTGTGTCTCCCTCTCGATGGCCGTGTTCGGCAGACGCATGTCCACACAGAGACTGACTTTGTTTTGGGACCCCTTCTTGGGGACGATAACCACCGGGGACACCCAGGGAGTGGGGCCCGCAGTGCGCTCAATGATGTCGGCGTCCAAAAGTTCTTGCAGTTCACATTCAACCGCGGATTGCAAGTGAAATGGCACTCTTCGCGGGTGTTGAGCCACCGGTTTGATTTGCTCGTTGATATGCAGATGGATTTGACGGCCTTTCAGTTTTCCCAAACCTCGGAAGAGGGAAGGGAATTTTCCAGCGCAGTCTGAAATGTCATGGACGTTGAAGAGGATGTGCACCAACTGAAGACGTTCAGCTGTGGGGAGACTCAGCAGACAGTCGGCCTCAGGTCCTTTAATGACGTGGATAACTGCTGGGATGGAAAGTTTGCCATGCGTCAGGGTAGTTTCAAACTTGCCCAGGCATTGGAGAGGTTTCTTCGCCATCCAGGTGTAGACGCGGACGGGCGCAAAATGCAAACGTGGTTTGGGGTCCATTCGGTCATGTTCGGCAACTGATATGTAGTTGAGCGATGCTCCGCTGTCCATCATGAACTTGGCGGCGTGGTTGCCCACTTTGATGTTGAGACGTGGATAGCGTTTGAACTGATCATGGTCAGCAAAGTTGACATATTCGGTGGTGTATGACGACTGCCTGGATGAGGACGATCTTGAGTCTCTTGACGGAGAACAACGGTCCCACCTGGAGCGTCGAGAGTCGTGGCTGGAGTGTGAGGACGTGGGAGATCTAGGAGGCTCTTCCTGAACCGCTCTAATGTGATGACGCTTGGCCTCCGATCGTGAGGGTCGCTGCGACCCATCTTGTCTGTCACTGTCGTTGCGTTTTTCTTTGTGGTAATCCCCACACATGGCCTCAAAGTGGTTGGACCGTCCACATTTTCTGCACCGTTGGCCCATGGCAGGGCAGGAGTCGATGTGAGGGTAGTCGTATCCACACCTGAAACATCGCCTCGTGCGTTCAGGTCGGCGATCTCTCCTTTCGGATACTTTCCTTCCGTAGTCCGGGCGTCGCCTGGGCGAGTACTTGGAGCGCCGTGATCTGTCTCGTGGGTGACGTCTGCCGCTGTCGCGCCGATCCTGTCGCCCTTGTCGTCGTTCAGTGACACGGTTGGCGTGTTCACGTCTGGTACCGGGTCCGGTTTCAATTTCCGCCGCGTTTTCTTCAGCCTGGTCGTATAGTCGGGAGTTCTCTTCGATTTCTGCTAGTTCCTGTGGTTTTCTTAGTAACCGCCGTCTCAGCGATTCCGAGTGACACCCAGTGATTATTTGAGATTTGATGGCGGCATCCGGCGAGAAGTTTGTAAAATCACAATGTTGGGACTGTCGTCGCAGTCGATGTATGAAGGAGCTCAGTGGTTCTTCCTTTCCCTGGCGCTGCTGGTGAAATTTGTGTCTCTCATAGTCGACGTTTCTCTTATGCAGGAAACGGTTGTTTAGAACGTCTCTTACTTTGGCATAGGTGTCACCATCTGTGGCCGGGATCTCTCGCACGATCTTGCTTAGCTCGCGCCCTCCTAGATTGCGAAGGGCTATTATCTTGTCTTTGTCTGGTTCTATTTTGGACCCTTCAATGTAGTCCTCAAAGTCCTCTAGCCATTCTTGCCATTTCAGGCCCATGCTACTTCCTGTTGTGACTGACAATGGCTCCGGGGCTCGCAGGTGTGTGCCTCCCTTGACTTCATTATGCGCGGGAGGGTTAGACATCTTGGCGGTGAGTTTTGGCGCCTACTTCTGCGTCTTGCGTCAGTGACGGGCGTGTGTTTTCACGGTTTGTTTCCTTGTAGTTATCAATGCTTGTTTGCTTGGCGATGCTCGTTCTTTTGCCAGTGCTTGTTTTATTTCTATCGCCAATGCTTGCTTTATTTTTATCGCCAGTGCTTGTTCACTTTGCTTAATGCCTGACTTCAAAATGGCCGTCTATATTTTCCACAGGGAGGATGTCCCAGAAGTCGCCTGACTCAAAGATGGCCGCCCCCTCTGTAACACACGAGGTTTTCTCTCTCACTTCAGACGCCCACACACCCAGGGCTGCTGGACTCACAGGTACGAGTGGCTGCAGTTTTTCTTTGGTACTCAGAGGTGGTTTGGGGTCTTCCGCCGCTCAGCGCGACCTTTAAATTGTACTCGCCGCCCTGATGCTAAGCCTCACGCATCAGGCGGTCGGAGTTTATTTTCCGGCGGTGTCGGTGCTGGCTGGGGCGCTCTGCCGCTTGCTTGCGCGGCGATTCTTTCGCCTGCGCAGGGCCTTGAGGAGTGAAGGGGCAATGTCGGAGTGGGCTCCCGACTGTCACTCACGGTTTGGTTGTGTCTTCGCGCCCTTGGGTCTCGCGCTTTCAGCTCGACCGGCTCCTTTTCTTTCAGCGCTTTCACTCAGCGCTCTTTTCATTCACCGCTCTTCTCCTTCTTGGCGCTCTCGAGGGTCGCTGGGTCACTCTTGGGGGCCTCCCTTTTGGCGCCGTCGGATCACGGTCGCAGCGGAGCTCAGGATGCTCCACGCTGCGGGACGGGGTTCGTTTTGGCGGGTTTGCTGCAGGGATCCCGCCCTTCGTCGCCAGTTGTAGTATCTTACTACAAATACACACAGACACAGGCTTGTGTATTCTCAGCTCTTTATTCCGACATCCATCTCATTCCCCGTCCCTACTCTAACTGCCCCTTCCTGTCCTGTCCCCACCTCTTCCCCTCTGCCCACCTAGCTCCGCCCACCCCAGCTACTGGACTGCTAACTTCTTTACAGAGGGCACTCTTGCCAGACTCTAAACACAAGCAGCGGGAAAGGGAGTAAATTATATGCATGTGTGTACAGTGTTGTGTGCGCTTCGAACTGGTATAAAGTGCTATATCAATGCAACTGAAACGTTACAACCGTCTTTGTGCTGTCACAGGCGCCCACTGGCATACGAGGGGCAGGCGAAGCTCGTCCAAGACAATGTTCACACATACTCAGTGGACTCAGAGTTAAAAAGAAGCACAGAAGGCTGCTGAAGGCCCTACAACTGCAAACAAATCAGCAGCTGATTCACCCTCAACCACAATATCAAAGATACAACCACTTTGCCGTATTAAATGTTTTGGTTATCCTCCTCAACTTGATTTGCTACACTAGCATTATCCTCCTGTTCCACACTACGCATTTGTTTGTTCTATCGCCCTCATCAAGTTTGCTACAATTCTACACTATGCGTTATCATCCTCGCTATGCCTTCTCCTGCTTCTCTCAACCATCCTTTCCTCTGTACCACGCTTATAGTCTTTTCTTCCATCTTCACTCCAAAGCACTGCCCTACTTCCTGATGCTGGAATCTCTCACTACTCCCCCTGCCTCTTCATTAGAAGCGTCCTCATCTGAACCTCCTTTCAGCCCAGAACAGCATTATCCTAAATGCCCCTTTTCAGCTTTTCTCCCTCCAATGACTTGTCCTCCTCTCATCCACCTGTCTTCCTTCAAAGTATGATTTTTGTTGGCTCCTGGTAAATGTGTGTTCCTCTGTAGCATCTTCTTGGTCATTGTCTCCTCTCCTCTCCACTTCTCTTCAGGGCTTCCCATTTAGGCTGCCACTCTATAAGCAGGAGCACAAAAATATCAATGGGCAAGGTCTGAACCTGCGGTCACACTGCACACACAATACATTTGTAGGCTATTTTAGTCACGTTGAAGCCTTGGCCAGCGGCTCTATGTGAAACTTCAAATGAAGATTTTCATACGCAGCACAGCACTGCTGGCAGCAGAGGGGGAAGGCACGGATGGCGGCAGGCTTGCGCTACACTGACAATTCCCAGGAGAAGCCAAGGAACAGCTAAGGGGAAAAGCAGGCTGATAGTGGATTGCTCAGTAGGTTACCGAGGCAGGGTCTGCTGGTGGTAGAGAAGTGTATCAAACAAATTGCTACAGCCAAGAAAAAAGTACAAGGACGTTCCTTGCATAAGACCATGCACGAGGAGTGGGAAGAGTTAATTTGACATCAGAAAGCCTGTAACAAAAATGTGAGACATAACTGTGGCAGAAAGCAGCAGTCTAAGGTTCTTCATTATGTATCCACAGGCAACAAGGTACACAGACACTTACATTATTTATAAGATTGTATACCTCCTAATCATGGACAAAAACAGTCCAACCGACTTCCTTCCTTACTTAGTCAGGATTTACTTGCATCTAAACTGCATTTGTGTTTGCCCTATTGTTCACTGTGCTTTTGTTATTAAAATCGGCATTTAACCGATTTCCACACAAGTTCTACTGCGGGTGAGACATGCACAAGAGTATGTCAGAACACCATAGTAGGCAGAGACCTAACCTCCGCTTACTTGACGAGAAGCCTTATTTGCCCCATGCATGTGTCAAACTCTGATGCAGCCGTTTAAAGTCCCAGGAACACATACACCAACATGAGCACGATGTGGTTGGCACCGACCTGGGCAGGAGTGGACATGGATCCCAATTAAGTATAGACAAGAATATGTGCTCACAGTTGTAGTCCTCGTACCTTATCATATTTATTATTACATTAAAAGGGTTTCATTTTACAAGCAGTTCAACACCAGGCACTGCCAAACAGAATAGACATGCAACTTTATGTAGACTCTACCTAGAGGTGCTTCCCATCAACCCTTCTTTCTGCATCCTCCGATTCCAGGCTATCTCCATGAAATCTGACTTTCAATAATCAAAACTGTTTCTCTTACCTTCACCTTGTCCTCACCCTCCATCCTCTGCATGCCTTACAGTCCGAGTATAGCCTACTGTATTGCATGCCTGTCCACCTAACTCTCCACTATATTTCTGCATACTGACCACATCTCTCCTCAATTCACAAACTCACCTGTGTGACCATTCACTGCAATTTAACAATATCTACTGTCTGCTAGCCTACCTACTCATCTATCTTTGCTCTCTGGGAACAGAAGACTAACCCCAATAATCAATAACAAATAATAGTCACTAACAAAATATCCAACCTTGGGTTTCCGGAGTTGTACGCTATTTACCCTAAAGCACTTTAACAACTTCTCAGGTGTAGCAAGTGTGGAATAAATGCAATTAAAAAACAACACAGTGGCACTCAATATAACACACACTCAGTGATTCCAACCATTTCTATCACAAGTGCTGAAACATTAGACGACCACCTGCCACCCTAAATACACAAAACCCCTTCTTAAGTGTACAATAAAAAGGATTCCGTGGACAGAAAGAAATAATGGCTACAACAATGAAATCAAAGATACCTAAAATGTTTGGCACTCAAATGTGTCCAAGCTCAACCCTGAATGTAGCATGCAAAACATTTGTAATCATTGGAGAACAACATGTAGAGTAGAACCATGCAATACTTAGACAGTAAAAAAACATAACATTTCCATTGGTGCTTAAGCATTGAAAACCTGCAAGCGGTGCGGGAACACGCACTTTGTATCAATAGTCCTTGCTTTCCAGAAGCAAGGCTGGCAGTAAAAGAGGCGCAGTTACTGCCAGCATTGCTTCTCATCAGCAACGACTAGTAGTACAAAGTGCTTGTTTACGCACTGCTTACAGGTTTTCAAAACACATAAAAAAAGGCATTGTCATTTACAATCCCAATAGCTCAAGCTCTCAAAAATGCAAGACCTATTGCATTGCAAATGCTTGTTATTAAATGGAATAATACTACAATGCTAGAATATGGGTCACTACAGGGAGAAGTTTTGCTTCTGGCTAGCTGGGATAGATGGGTGTCATGGTTTTCATGTATTTTTCATATTCAGGTTCCCTCTTTCAATCAATCAATCACTACATTTATAAAGCGCGCTACACAACCGTGAGGGTCTCAAGGCGCTGGGGGGGGAGGGGAGCCGCTACTGGTCAAAGAACCAGGTCTTGAGGAATCTTCTGAAGGCCAGCAGGTCCTGAGTCTGTCGTAGGCTGGTGGAGAGAGCGTTCCAGGTCTTGGCGGCGAGGTAGGAGAAGGATCTGCCGCCGCCGTTGGTTTTCCGGATACGGGGGACTATGGCGAGGGTGAGGTTGGGTGAGCGGAGGTTTCGGGTGGGGGTGTGGAAGCTGAGACGGTTGTTGAGGTATGTGGGTCCGGTGTTGTGTAGGGCTTTGTGAGCGTGGATGTGGAGTTTGAAGGTGATCCTCTTGTTGACGGGGAGCCAGTGCAGGCCTCTCAGGTGGGGTGTGATGTGGCTGCATCGGGGGGGCGTAGAGGATCAGTCGTGCCGAGGCGTTCTGGATTCGTTGAAGTCGTCTCAGGAGCTTGGTTGTTGTTCCTGAGTAGAGGGCGTTCCCGTAGTCGAGTCTGCTGGTGATGAGGGCTTGGGTGACGGTTTTTCTCGTGTCGGGAGGGATCCATTTGAAGATCCTGCGGAGGGTGTTGAAGCCGGACGTGGAGACGGCGTTGACTTGCCTGGTCATGGAGAGGGTGGAGTCGAGGATGACCCCCAGGTTGCGTGCGGGGTCTGTGGGTTCCGGGGCTGTGCCTAGCGATGGGGGGCCACCAAGAGTCGTCCCAGGCTGATGGGGTGGGTCCGAGAATGAGGAACTCCGTCTTGTCTGAGTTCAGCTTCAATCTGCTGTCCTTCATCCAGTCGGCTACGGCCTTCATTCCTCTGTGGAGGTTGGCTTTGGCAGTGTGGGGGTCTTCGGTGAGGGATATGATCAGCTGGGTGTCGTCGGCGTAGGAGATGATGTTGAGGTTGTGTTGTCGAGCGACGTGGGCGAGCGGTGCCATGTAGATATTGAACAGCGTTGGGCTGAGGGAGGAATCCTGTGGCACGCCGCAGGTGATCTCTGTGGATTTCGAGCGGAAGGGTGGGAGGCGGACGCTCTGGGTTCTGCCGGAGAGGAAGGATGTGGTCCAGGCCAGGGCCTTCTCTTGATTTCCGGCGTCATGGAGGCGTGCTGATAGGGTACGATGACAGACTGTGTCAAAGGCTGCTGATAGGTCCAGGAGGATGAGGGCGGCTGTTTCTCCTTTGTCCATCAGGATCCTGATGTCGTCAGTGGCAGCGATGAGGGCGGTCTCGGTGCAGTGGTTGCTGCGAAAACCGGTTTGGGAGGGGTCCAGGATGTTGTTGTCTTCGAGGTAGCGGGTTAGCTGTTTGTTGACAACCTTCTCTGTCACTTAAGCCGGGAATGGGAGTAGGGAGATGGGCCGGAAGTTCTTGAGGTCCTTGGGGTCCGCCTTGGGCTTCTTCAGAAGGGCGTTGATCTCGGCGTGCTTCCAGCTTTCCGGGAAAGTTGCTGTCTCGAAGGAACTGTTGATTGTTTTTCGGAGGTGGGGCGCGATGGTTGTGCTGGCTTTGTTGAAGACGTGGTGAGGGCAGGGGTCAGATGGGGATCCGGAATGGATGGAGTTCATGATTTTCATGGTGTCTTCGTCGCTGACGTTGGACCAGGCGGTCAGGCGGCTGGTGCAGGTGGCGGTTGCAAGGGTGGTGTACTCGGTGGTGGGTGCGGGGGTGTCAGAGTTGAGGCTGTTGAAGCTGTCGTAGATGTCGGTGATCTTGCGGTGAAAGAAGGCGGCCAGGGAGTCGCACAGGTCTTGTGATGGTGGGATGTCGGTGTTGGAGCTGGGGTTGGAGAGTTCTTTCACAATGCTGAAGAGCTCTTTGGTGTTGTGTGCGTTGTTGTCTAAGCGGTCCTTGAAGGCGGTCCTCTCAGCGGTCCTGATGAGTTTGTGGTGTCTGCGGGTGGCGCTCTTGTGGGCTGTGTGGCTGTCTGGTGTTCTGTCTTGGAGCCATTTCTTCTCCAGCTTCCGACAGGTGCGCCTGGAGATCCGGAGGTCTTCAGTGAACCAGGCGGCTTTCTTGTTGGTGTGGTTGGTTGTGGAGGTCTTGAGAGGGGCGAGGGTGTCGGCGCAGTCGTTGATCCACTGTTTGAGGTTGGTCGCGGCGGTGTCTGGGTCGGTGAGGTCGGCGGGTTTTCTTTTAAAGTGTGGTAGTCAGTTGGTCCTTGGTGATCTTGCCCCAGCAGCGGCATGGCAACTGTTGGGTGCGGTGGTGTGTGGTGGGTTTCCTGAAAGTGAAGTGGACGCATCTATGGTAGGTCCAGTGGGGCTCGGTGGTGTGGTTGAAGGAGACGTGGGGGCTGGTGGAGAAGATGGGGTCCAGCGTGTGTCCGGCAGCGTGGGTGGGTGCCGTCACGAGTTGGTTGAGTCCAAGGTTGGCGAGGTTGTCGATCAGGGCAGTGGAGTTGGCGTCGTCATTGTTCTCGAGGTCCCCGAGGAGGATGTAGTCCATGGAGGCGAGGGCCTGGGTGCCGACGAGGTCGGCGATGGTGTCGCTGAACTCTTGTCGTGGTCTGGGTGGTCTGTAGACGAGTGTTCCTCTGAGGGTGGTGTTGGGGTAGGTGTGGATCTGGAAGTGCATGTGCTCGGCGGAGGTGAGGGTGTCGTCGGTGTTGGTCGAGACTGAGGGTGTCCTTGTGGATGATGGCGATTCCCACTCCGTTGGTGCGGTCTCTGCGGGAGATCTTGTAGCCATTTGGGATGGCTATGGCGATGTCTGGTGCTGAGGTGGCGTTAAGCCAGGTCTCCGTCAGGAAGGAGACGTTGGGAGCGGTGGAGTCTAGGAGGTCCCAGAGTTCGATGGCGTGTTTGCGAGCGGAGCGAGTGTTGAGAAGGATGCAGCGGAGGTGGTTGGGGTCTCTGGTTGGTGGTTTGCTGGGCTGGATGCTGGTGAATCTGCAGTTCCAGCAGGCGAAGGGCCCTTGGGTGCGCTTCGGGGTAGCTCGGTAGCAGGGGTGGTCTCGTCCGGTGTTGAGTGCGTGGAGGGATGCTGAAGTCGTAGAGCAGTCTGTCGTTGCGGGGTCCAGGGGTTCTGGCGCTGGCCGCGGTCCAGGCGCGGACGGCCTTCGGCGCGCCAGCGGCGTGCCCACTGCGCGCGGTCGCCGCTCGGCCTTCATAAGAGGCGAAGTGGGAGGGAGGAGCAGCTGGGAGGTGGGAGCGGGGCGGCCAATGGGCGAGGGTACGGGGTAGAGAAAAGAAAAAGGCGGCGGGCCGCGGGGGAGCAGCGGCGGGAAGCGGGGAGCGGGGGTGGCACAGAGGGCAGGGGCGCATGAGGAGCGCCTAAGAAACCACAAATCACAAAGGCAATAATATTAAACAGGAGAGCAGCAACAAAATCACAGTGGGGGAAAAAGGAATGCAAAGAAAGAAACCTGGGGCACACCTGTGGCGAACCCTCGTCAGTACTCGGGACCTGGAGGGGTCGAGCGGCGTGGGGAGTGACCTGGGGTCAGGTCACCTTTGAATTATATATGTTAATTTATTTGGGTATAGGTTTTAAACTGTAGGGCACAGATGCTGCTGTTAAAGAATGTGTTTCATTGCAACATAATTATTCAGCTTGCTCGAATAAATTCAGGTTTTATTGTCCGGAATAGTTTTTCTAGGTATTGTTTTTAAATAATGAGCTGTATTTCATGGAAATTGATATCTTAATTTCTTAGTCTTTGTTTTAAAATAAAAGTAATATTTCACAGAATTTAAGTAGGTGAAAGACTAGAGGTGCTTCATTATTAATTGTTAATTCTGAAGAAATTCAACATATATAAGCTACAACGAAGCAGTGGTTGATGGAGAGGACTTTTGCTCCAGTAAATGAATGATAATCTGGAAGCTATAACCACCTTTTATCTTCCAGGGGATACTCCTCAATAGTCATAAGCACTGAATAGTCCCGCCTCATGCAGGGACCCTGAAGCGTATATCTATAGCTATATCTATATCTATATCTATATATCCATCTATCCATCTATCCATCCATCTCCATGATTCTTTATATTCAAGTATTTATACAGGAATATTTATCAATGTTAAAAAACAGACTGGGGAAAAAATTAATTTCATCAATTTTTTCACAACCCTATTCTTATGGTCGTCATATATTGTAAAGAGATATCTGATTCATCACGGTATTTTCTCACTGTCTATTATCACGTGACCGAGTCACATGGTGTGAGGGGTGTGCACAGGTAAGCATTTAAAAAGTAATTTGTTTGCTGGAGCCATTATGTGATCAAGGGCTTTTCAAGCCCGAAACGTGTCATCCTGTTGAACTTGGCAGTAATTGAATAAATCGAAACATCTTGCCTTATCCGTGTGGTCTGTGCTCCTTCTTCGCCAGCATAACGTTGCTGGAGGTGGTGTGGAGAGTTGTTCGGGAAATATATATATATGTGACCAAGGCCTCTTGTAGGCCGAAACGTTATGCTGTCTGTTGCGGAATAAAATCACTCACAGAAAATTTGGGTCTCTTGTTTCTTGGCGGTGTAGCGGCTGGAGTTGAGTCCGTTTGCTGTTCGTGGGAAACCTGTATATGTATATATATATATATATATATATATATATATATCTATTACATATATATATATATATATATATATATATATATATATCTATTACATATATATTACCTACTGGCGGTCGCCAGTAGGTAGTTATAGTTAGGATTGTTTTCCATAGGGAATCCGCAACATTCTATTGGGAATAACTTTGGCGCAGATTGAGGGATCTGCCTGTAATTTTCCTCAAATTTGCCTCGCGGTGGTCCGCGCGTTCCCTGAAAGTTTGGGGGGGATTCGTCAAGTGGGGGCCGAGATAAAAGGGGGGGTCCCAAAACGTGTTTTCCCCATGTTAATTTCCATAGGGCGGTTGGACTCACTTTTAGCCCGAACGGCTGAATGGATTCCCACGAAACTTGGCAAAATTGTAGGGACTGGTAGCCCGATGTGCCTTTGCTATGTCTCAAGATATGTGATCCAGTGGATTTTGAGTAATTTAGGTTAAAAAAAATATATATATCTATAAGCGCGCCCCGGTACGCACACCGGGGAGCGCTCCCGGCGCGCACCGCGAGTTCGCGCGCGGAAAGCTGATTGGCTTTTGGGTGTCTGTAAACATTCGAAACAGTCCGGAGCGGCCGCCATCTTGTGTCTTGGTAGGATGGAGACACAAGAGGTGGCAATAACAAAGGGGGAAATAACCAAAAGGGGGCAGGGTAGACCCCCCCGACCCCCTAGGTTTGATGTGGGGGCCATAAAAGGGTCCCGCGGGACAACCTTTTTTTAAATTTTTTTTCGATTTTTGCGGGGGGAGCGCCCGGTACGCCAACCGGGGAGCGTACCATGGGCAAAATAGTGAAAAAAATTAGTGTAGAATAATCATTTTGAGTGATCAGAGGTAGGGTAGCTCTAAAAAGAGCTTTTGGGTTCTGTGGCTGATTTAGGTACCTACAAGTACATCCCACACACACCCACACGCGCACACCCCACACACACACACCACACACACACCACACACACACCCACTCCTCACACACACACCCACACATCTCACACACACACACACCCCACACACATAACCCTACACCCCCACACCCACACACTCCCCACACACACCTCACACACCCACACCTCCACCCACACCCAAACACCCCACACACCCACACCGACACCTTACACATCCACACCCACACCCACACTCACACCTCACCCCCCCACCCCCCTCCCCACACACACACACACACCTCACAGACACATCCACACATCCCACACACACACATCCCACACACCCACACCTCCACCTACACCCAAACACCCCACACACCTTACACCCCCACACCCCCACCCACACACACACCCACACACCCCACACATCTACACCCACACACACACCTCACCCCCCCTACACACACACACACACCTCACAGACACACCCCACACATCCCCCCACACACACCTCGCCCCCCCCCTCACACATGGGGAAAACCCAGTGAAACAGTAAAATAATAATTTAAAGTGCTTAGAGGTAGGGTAGCTCTGCATAGAGTTGTTGTGTTGTGTGGGTGATATAAGTACCAGCATGTAGGTACCAATGCAGAGTTTTTAATTCAATGTAGACTGTGTCCTCTGTAGATAATTTGCATGTTGTTACAGAAGTTATTGTGGTATATGGAATCTATACTATAGTCTGTCAGGAAAGCAGAAACAACATGGAGGCAGGAGATGAAAAAGAGATATACACATTGGAGATAATAAAGTGGGAGAAAGGAAGTAACTATGAGCAAAATTACTATGTAACACAAAAAAGTTGCACAGTATACTATAAGTCTCACATTATATTATATTCATTTTGGTACTATTTCATGAATTACATATAAAAAAGAATAATGTCTGGAACAATTTTTAATTATTAAATAAAAATGTATTGCTCTGATTTTTCCAAATTTAATAACACTTCCAACATTATTTCGTCAGGAATGTCCTCATTTGGATTACATGATTCCATTTCTTCCACATATTTAAGAAACTCTTCATCAAGAGACTGATCCAAAAAGTCTAAATCATTAATCTCTTCCTCTGGGTTGTTCTCGAGATCAATTTCGAATGAAATATTAAATTTCTTTTGTTCTCCTTCCATTTTGTTGCTGTAAATTGCATAAAAAATAAATATATCAGTAGAGATAGGGCACTGTTAGGTTTAAGTTCAGACAGGTACTTCTGAGTTTTTAACAGTGAAGTTATCTTTGGGCAGTGTATGGTATCAGGCAGGAAGTAGAACTATTAAAAAGTGCATGTGATGAAGACTAATTAAAATCATAATTATACTAGAGAAGCCTAACTTAATCCATAAATATAATAGAGAAGCGTATCTCAAGCTATAACTATAACAGAGGGACAATAAATAACTATCAGAAAACGTTTTTACTAATTAATTTAAAGTGCTCCTTACAAATTAACAACTTACTTTTGAGAGAGGTGAAGAAGAAAAAATGTGAAAATCCTTTCAAGATGTACCTCAGGTAGTTGGAGTCAAAATGGCTGTGTTTCCCTCTTTTTTCATTTATATTCATGTACATAACCAATCAAATGTCAGGAAATAATACTAGAAATTGAAAGTAACATTTTAATTGGTTGTAAATTCTAACACTTCAGATGTGTTTTTGTCATGTAATTTACCTCAGGATATTTAGAGAGGGCTACAGGCCAAATGGCTCAATGGAATTACATCAAATTTGGGAAAATGGTAGGGACTGGTATGTAGTATGGCCTATTCTATATTTGGTGAACTTCTCTACAGAGGTTTTTATGTAAATTAACTTTTAAAAAATGTTTGGGAGCACTCACCGGTGCGCGCCCCGGTACGCGTACCGGCAGCGCAACGGGAGTCCTCCATCTTGTGTTTCGGTAGATTTGAGACACAAGATGGAGGACAAACAACATTGGTAATGGGTAAAAGGGGGCACGGTAGACACCCCCTGA
This sequence comes from Lissotriton helveticus, assembly GCF_964261635.1. Classification (NCBI taxonomy): domain Eukaryota; kingdom Metazoa; phylum Chordata; class Amphibia; order Caudata; family Salamandridae; genus Lissotriton; species Lissotriton helveticus. The sequence continues at coordinate 824,187,274 of NC_136059.1, forward strand.
CCCCCTAGGTTTTCTGAGGGGGTCTTAGGAGGCCCATATAGGCCCCCCCCCCAAAAAAAAAAAATTCACGGGGGGAGCGCCCGGGGGGCAAAATAGTGAAAAAAAAATGAGTGTAGAATAATCATTTTGAGTGATCAGAGGTAGGGTAGATCTGAAAAGAGCTTTTGGGTTCTGTGGCTGATTTAGGTACCTACAAGTACATCCCACTCACGCACACACCCCACACACACACCACACACACACCACACACACACACACACACACACACACACACACCCACACATCTCACACACACACACACACACACACACTCACACACACATAACCCTACACCCCCACACCCACACACTCCCCACACACACCTCACACACCCACACCTCCACCCACATTATTGTTTTTGGAGATCTACTGCAGTTGACTCCAGTGAAAGGACAACCAGTGTTTAAAATGGTCACGCATGAAGATACCAGGAAGTGCCTAGGAATCATTGGAAACGTTAATATATGGTTAAATTTCAAATATGCAGAACTACTCCAAAATATGCGGCAGGCAAAGGATGTAGATTATAAAAATATTCTACAAGATGTAAGAATCGGAAAAATAAGTCAGCATGGGAAAGAAGCTTTACATAGACGATTAATTTCAAATTTGTACCCAAAGGAAAACAGTCTTCCAGAGAATAGTTTTAAGAAAATTAACGAGAAGAAATCTGGCATATGTTTGATGCCTACTCTGAAAGAATGTTCCATGTTCAACAACAAAATGTTAAAGTTAGAAAATGAAGAGATAGTGAAACTGGAAGCTATAGATAAAATAGAGCATATGGGAGCAACAATTATTTTGTCAGAAAATTTGAAATCAAAATTGGATTCATTAGAGAAGACTATATCTAAAACTGCTGGTTTTGAAAAGACTCTGAATGTGTGTTTAAATTGTCGTATCATTTTGAGAAGGAATTTAAATGTTGAAAGAGGTCTGGTAAATGGAGCAATGGGTCATGTTGTTGGTTTTGTGAATTACAAAAATAGAGATGGAATTGAAATTTTAAAAATTAAATTTGATGGCATTGACGAAATAGAACAAATTTGTCGTTGTTCAGCTAGATTTTTGCTTGTGAAAGACTTGTATGTTCGCCGAAAACAGTTTCCTGTTTGTTTTGCATATGCAGTGACAATTCATAAATCTCAAGGTTTAAGTGTAGATAGTGCTTTGGTGAACATTGGAAGTTCTGTGTTTAAAGAGGGTATGGCATATGTGGCATTATCACGAGTCAGAACTTTATCAGGATTGTACTTGATTAAGTGTGATGAAACAAAGATTTGTGCTGATCTAGATTGTGTTAAAGAATACAATAAGTTAAGAAGAGAGTATGCTCCACATTTGCCTCAATATCCTCTGTTTGAAAAACGTGTGGTAGGCCGAAAAAGAAGAAATGAGAATAATTGCAGTGAGGTACTAGCAAAAAGACAAAAAGTAGATGAAACTGTAATTGTAAGCAGAAAGAAAAAGGATTCTGTTGAAGATGTTGTTGGATTTCAGTTTGAAAACAGTTCTGATGTCAACTGCTATGCTAATGTAGTGGTTAATGTTGTTTTTTTTCTTCAAAATTTACAAGAACAGATTGTTGAAAATCGGGATCAAACATTCTGCTGTTTATTGAATTCTGTGTTTGAGAAATGTAGCAGTGATAGAGCAAAAATAGAAAGTGTTTCAGAAATTAGAAATCTTCTAGACATATGTTCTGGTCAAAATCAATTTTCGCAGATTATTCAGCAGGATTGTTAGGAATTTTTAATGTATATGTTTGATGTATTGGAAGATGAAGGAGTATATATAAAAAATCTTTTTAGCCTTTCTTATCAATGGCAGCATGACTGTGACAACTGTACTTTATCAAGTAGTACTAGAATAGACACTGAAAGATTTATATATTTGAGTTTACCAGACTGCAATTCAGTGCCTTTTAATAATCTAGTTAAAGCAGCTGATCACAATATGGTGTGTACCCAGTGTAAGTCCGCAATGCTGTCCACATTATTTTTACAAACTTATGGTAAATATGTGATTTTAATGTTCCAACGATGTAGACCTGATGGAAGTAAATTGACAACTTCTATTAAAAATTACTTGGCTTCTCAGTTATCAATTTCAGGAAGAACCTTTGCAACTGTAGCTTTTAGTTATCATGACGGTCCTTCAACAACATCAGGGCATTACACATGCTATTTAAAAAGTTGTAAAGGTTGCACCCTTTGTAATGACACTCATTTGACTTTCAAACAACGTTTGCCTTTTGACTTAAAAAATTCATATCTAGTGTTTTTAGAACCAAAATTTAAGTAAAGATAATTGGCCTATGAAGACGGGAGCAGTTAATAAAGGTTAATTTGCTGTTTAAAATTATATTCTGAGTAAAAGTGATCAAGATAATATAAAAAATTGAGTTGTCATATAGGTACTGTAAGTGGATCTCATAGTAAGTGATATCAGTATTATAGGAAATGATGAACATGAGTGAGTCAGAGATGGTTTTACAAATACTTAAATATTGTGAAAATGTTGTATGAGCCTTTCTTTCAGAACGTCGTAAAAACGGTAATTTTAGAGTTTCTTAGAATTAATTTGAAAATATACTCATACATCTGACACTATTTGGCCAAAAGGAAAAGTAAAGGAATGAGTAAAGAGTCATGACTGAAAAAAAGGAGTATATGAAAATAATGAAAATATTTCAGATGTTCTTGGAGCTTTTCTTCTAGAAAGTCGATGAAATTGATTTTTTAGTGAACAGCAGAGTACTTTCCAACGAGAAAAGGACCTTCATGATATACTATTTGGCCTAAAGGAAAAGTAAGTGAATCAAAGATTAGTGTACATTTGTCATTTGTCAGTATCTAAGGTTTTTTTTAAAACACAATCTTTTAGATTGTGTTTTTTTCCCGCTGTCATATGATGAGTAATTTGAACTCACTGTTTTAAGTGAAATTCAATATATTCTGAGAACAGCAAAAATAAACTATGTAACATGTTGTACAAGTTATTCTATACTTTGGATTGTGTAAATTAAATTGTATTCCCATTGTCTGACACTCACTCTCCTTTTTCCATCCTCTTTCAGCTCTTTTTACTCACTTATAATGCCTTTCTCTCACTCTCTGTAACCCCTGTTCCTTTACTCCACTTCTTTCACAACCCCTCATTCTCATTTCAACTGTCTGCATGCCCTCTCTCCCTTGCATAACTTTTCAGCTTTCAGTCTCTCTGCTTTACTTCCTTTTTCCGTATTTTCCTCCTTTGCTCTTTTAGTAATTCCTCTTTACTCACTCAGCAGTATTGTCGCACTATATCACTATAAATCACCCACTCTCCCTCGCTTATCTTTGTTTGCTCCTTTCTTTTGACCTCTTCTCTCTATTTTCTGTTCACTACCTCTATGTCCTCAGTCCCTCACTCTCCTTGTGTTCTGTTCAGTTGTGTTTATCTACCTTCTATCATTTCTCTTACAACAACTTCACTGCTCCTCTCCCATCGTTCTTCATCCCATTTCTTTTACTCTGGTTCCATTACTATCCCTCATTTCCTATCTTTCAGTGTCCTTCTCTTTACTTTTATCACCGAATAATTTTCTCTCAGTACCACTGTTTTAGTCCTCTTCTCCTCTTTCCTTTTTTTGCTCCCTTACTCATTTCCTTTCCTCACTCATTGTACTCCACTTCACTCAGTTTTTCTCTTAGTCTGTCTACTAACTTCCTCACTCCTTTTCCCTCAATCCTTCTATATTATCCTCTCTCCCTTCATCCCTTCACTCTGACTGTTCTTCACTTACTCTGTTATCTTCCATTCCTCATTCTTCTAAATGCATCCTTAGACTCTTTTGCGTCTCAGTCATTATCTTTATACTTACTACTGTTTCCTGATTTAGTTTTGCTAACTCACATTCTTTTAGTATCTTTCTTACATTCAGTTAATTTCTCTGTTCTTCTCTTCCTGTCAGTGAATCTATATGCCTTACTCTTAGTAATTTGCTCTCCTTCTATTTCTTTTTCTCTCTTTTTGTCCTTCTACCTTACTTTATTTCTCTTTCTGTGTCCTTCACTTACTTTATTTCTAAATACACTGTTATGATTTTTAACCTCTTCATTTGTATCTTTTATTTTAAAATAGATATTTTACTAATTATAACTTATTTTTTCTTCTCTCACATATACAAAGTGTAGTAATAAAATGTAATAAAAGTTACATTTATTATATGGTAAGTGTGACTAAAAAAAATGTAGTTTGTCATCACCCTTTGCTTTAACCTCACTAATAATTTCTCAAGCAACCTCACTCCTGTTTCCTTACTCTGCTTCGTTCACTTATTCTTATTCTCCATGTTTACTCCCCTTTCCCTATTTCCCCTCTCACATTCAACTTCTTTCAGTCCCCATTCTTTAGTTCACTTACCCTCTGTTCCCTTCCTTTGCTCCCTCACTCATTCTCTTTTTCTTAATTATTTACTTCACTCCTACACACACACCTCATCCCCCTCCCAACACATACACACACCTCTGACATACAGCCCACACACACACCACACACACACCTCATACACATACACACACACCCCCACACACTCCTCACACACACACACACATTCCATACACACACATACATCCCACACACATACCCCCCACACACATACCCCCCACACCCACACACCCCTCCACATATCTCACACACCCTCACCTCCACCCACACCGAAACACCCCACACACCCACAGACACACCTTACACACCCACACCCCGACCTACACCCACTGACTCCCTATAAGTCACACACACTGCATTACTTACCTTTCTTTGCTGTTTCACTCAGACCCATTCAGGCACTGTTTCCTTTACTCTCTCTGTCCTTTCTCTTTGTCACTCCCCATGTCTTATCCTAATTCAATTTTTCACCCTCTTTCACCCTATTTACTTACACTCACTATTCTTTTCTCACCCTCCCTCACCGTTGTTCATTTATCCCGGTTCCGTCACTACCCTTCATTGCCCATTTTTTAGTGTCCTTTCTTTTTCTTTCAACAGCCACTCACATTCTCCCACTATTTCTACTTTAGTCTTCTTCCTCTCTCTTCCCTTCTTTCGCTCCCTTATTCATTTTACTTTTCTCACTTTCACCCTATTACACCTTCTCTGTTTTTTACTATGTAATAAGCAATCCCTCTGTGTTTCTCCCTCTAGCTCTCTTTCTCTTAACATTACTCTCTTTGTGTTCTTCCCTCATGCTAACTCCTTCATTAATTTTTTTTTCTTTTTTTTGGGTGCGCTCCCCGGTGCGCGTACCCTGAGGAAAAAAAATTGACAGAGATTCTTTAAAAATATATATTTATTTTATATAAATTAAAGGTAGTTCTAAAAAGAACTGTTTTTTTCTTCTTTTTGTTTTTATATTTTTTAATGTTTTTTTGTACATTTTGTACTTTTTTTGGCTTTCTGAACAGTTTTATATTTTTTTTGTAATTTTTATGGGGAGAAACAAAAAAAAGGAAATTGAAAATGGCTCAACTGGAGCAAAAAACTGCAAAAATTAGGGTTTTTTGGGGCAATTGTGGTTGTCACCAGCAAGGACGATGAGCTTTACGCTCTTTTCACCATAGGAGATGAGCTTACTACAATAAATACATGTAATTCGGAAATGCTCAAATCGTGGTTGAATGCAAGGCATATTCTCCGTTGTCTCTGGTCCCGATGGAGTGGGTTGCTTTCTTTTGCGGGTGGTCCTTGAAGATTGGGGGAGGTTACTGGCCAGTTCCCTCATCTCTGCAGCAGAATAGTTGTTCGGATGCTTGCGGATCATGTGTCTAATCATAGTATTATTACCAAAAGAATATTTCTTGTTAGGGTTCCCCCTTGAAAGTTCCATTCCACAGATTAGGCAAGTCACCTTGGCCGCATTGACTTTTTTCTTGCCCTCTGGGATAGAAAAAAACTCCCATACAATGTGTGGCCTTGGCTGGTATGGGGTATTGTCTTCATGCAGCCATCTTCTCCCCTGCTCCTCTTCTTCTTCCTCCTCCTCCTCTTCTTGACCACCAATGTAATGTTGTGGTGGTCCTCTTGGTGGTGGTGGTGCAGATGCTCCAGCTGCTGCTGCTACTGTAGCCATTTTAAAGTACAAAATATTTCTCTAAGTTGTTCAAACAGGTCTTCCTCAGTCAAAGGACAAAGTCAGAATAAGGAAAAAAGGTGGTTTCTTTCATCATTTGGAAAACAAAACTGTTCTGGACCAATGAAAAGTGTTATTTTCAAGTCACATGATCCGGGCTTTAATCATTTGGAAACCAAAACTGATCTGCAGCAATGAAAAGTGTTATTTTCAGATCACATGACCCGACGCACTTACTCTACGCGCCCTGGGGCGCGCCCCGGGGCGCGCCCAGGGGCGCGTAGCGTAAGCGCGTCAGGACGTTGCGCGATCGTATGCGCTCGCGTGCTTCCGGGTGCGCTTACGCAGTGCGTCATATGACGCATCACGCGGCTACGCGATACGTCACGATGTTGTTTTCGTTCGTGGGAATAGCGCTAACGGGACGCTCACCGGTACGCGCCCCCGGGCGCGCCGTAACATTGCGCTTACCCGTGCGTTCACCGGTACGCACCCCGGGAGCGCCCCCGGGCAAAAAAAAAGATAAAAATAAATAAATAAATTTACATAATTATACAATATAAAATTCGTTATAAACATTTTTACTTTTTATACCTATAGAGATTTGCTATTAAAAAACCATTGAAATTCACTGAAAAAACCATAGGTTTTACACCAATTATAGTTAGGAATTGGCATTTAAAAAACCCATTAAATTCACTGAAAAAACCATAGGTTTCACACCAGTTATAGTTAGCTGGAAGTTTTACTCGCATAAAACCATTGAAATTCCCACGTTATAGTTAGTTGGACTCACTATAACTTGCGCGTGCAATGCACTGCTGATGACGTCACATATTACATCACTCATGACATGGTCAGTGACATCACTCATGACATCACTGATGACACCATCCAGTGAATGTGTGTCTTTCTGAAAAATAAATATTACTGAGTAATGTTTAAATATTTAAATATATGTAATAATGTTTCACTTTGTGTATAAGTGGCTGCATGGGTTGGTGAGTAGCTACATGTGTATGTATATGGGTCATTAGATGTTTTTTTTAATATCAGTATGAGTGTCTATATATATATATCTATATCAAATGCACAATAAAGCCTCTGCTTCACACTACCGGTGCTTCGGCATTTTCTTCACTTTGCTGGTTGCAATATAGCGGGATGCTTCGTTCCCGTGTTCCGCCGAAGCTGCCCTGCAGGGTCATGGGCTCTCGCTAACGAAGAAGTCTGTTGTGTGACTTATGACGAGAGACTGACCCGCTCCAAACCCAGGACTTCCTTTCAAAAAATATCACTTGATCAGAGGGAGAGGAGCAAGGGAACCGAGAGGGATATTCCATCACCTCTTGCGACATGACCAGAGACATTGGCAAAGGTAAAGCGGCAACACTTTTAAACAGCACAAGATCTTCTCCAGTGCACCCGACGAGATCACAAGCACATTGCCTTGTTGGGTACTTACCACGATGGTGCATTGTGGGACTTTGTGACTTTGACCAAGCTGTTGCATGTTTGTCTATGATTAAGGCTACAAAGCTGAAACGCGTCAGACCAATGAATGCGTGCTGCCGCCCAAATGCACAATAAAGCCTCTGCTTCATACTACCGGTGCTTCGGCATTTTCTTCACTTTGCTGGTTGCAATATAGCGGGATGCTTCGTTCCCGTGTTCCGCCGAAGCTGCCCTGCAGGGTCATGGGCTCTCGCTAACGAAGAAGTCTGTTGTGTTATATATATATATATATATCAGTTGTAGCCCAGAGTGGTGCTGAACTGAGGCGAGAGAGTGCGTTTTCATTGCCCCCTCGGGGCACTTGCAGCTATATATATATATTCACTGAAAAAACCATAGGTTTCAGGAGTAATATAGTTAGGAATTAGTTTTTAAAAAACCTTTGAAATTCACTCAAAAAACTATAAGTTTTAGTGGTGTTATAGTTAGCTGGACATTTTACTCCTACAAAACCAATGAAATTGCTCCTATATAGTTAGTTGTACTAACTATATTTCGCGCACCCGCAATCCACTGCTGATGATGTCACATGTTAGATCATTCATGACATGGTCAGTGACATCACTGATGACATCTCAGATGACATCTCAAATGACATCACTGATGACATCATCCAGTGAATGTGGTTTGCTTCATTATTTAAATATGCATTATATATATATATAGCAATTTACATTGAAGAATGAGTGGATATATATAAATAAATATTTGGATGGAGGATTTAGTAGCAGTGTAATTGACTGTTTACTTGACCAATTTATAATGTCTCACTAAATATAGTGGATAGTGACTAAACCTTGTGAATATCTGTATCACTTTGTCAGTTGTTGTCGTGTAAACTGATTCTACAGTTGGTTACTAGCTATGTGAAAGTCTATATTAGTTATTGATTAGTTAACTGAGTATTTGTATGGGAGTGTGAAAGTGTGTGTGGTTCGGTGGGGGGTGTGTGACTCTCCAAAGATGTGTGAATAGTTGATTCAGTAGATATATGAAGTTAAAACTACATGTTCTAACAGTTTGGGTGAGGAAATCTCTTTATAGGTGTGGTGATGAGCAAATATATTTCTCAAAGGTACAGGTCGAACAAACTAGAAAAATAAAAGGCAGTGTATGTGTCAGTTGTTGTATATAAATAAGTATACATAAGACACAATGATTGTGTGAGTGACTGTATGGATAACTGTATACTTGTAATAATGATTTTATAATTCACTAAGTATGACTTACTATCTAAATGAATAGAAGAAGTGGTGTCTGTATAAGTGTTTTGCTAAGTAAATATGTAAGTATGATCCATTGTTTGCATAAGTGAGTAGGATGACTTCATATGTGAATAGGATGCGTGCTGTTGTTTAATGTCGATCTAGATGTATAAGTATTTTTGATAGTGTTCTATTGTTCATTGACAGCATGTATGAGTGAATCCATAGGTAAGTGATTAGATGTGTGTATACATCTATGAATCACTGAGTGGATTTTTAGATACTTGTATTGCTGTGACAATGGATTTAAATATGATACTCTGTATTTTACAAACAGTGATGAAAAATTGTATTAGTGTATGAAAAGGTGTATGTGATTGTCACGTGGATGATGTCATCAGTGATGTTATCATCAGTGATGTCATTTGAGATGTCATCAGTGATGTCACTGACCATGTCATGAATGATCTAATATGTGACATCATCAGCAGTGGATTGCGGGTGCGAGAAATATAGTTAGTACAACTAACTATGTA
>NC_136059.1:824201680-824224180 GCF_964261635.1 Lissotriton helveticus
AAAGGTCACACTCACCCAACTAAGTTCATGCTCAGATTCCTCCAGTAAGAACTCTCCGGACCTTACCCAAATCATTGCAGAACGCTGGAAAGCTCTCCAAGCAGCTGCAGAGGTGGGGCACCCGGGGGGGAAGCTCGTATGGCGAGAGAGGCCCTCACCTGTTCACGTCCGAAGAGGAAGGCAGTGGCGGAATCACCCCTGGTGATGGATCAATGACTCTGCCATTGGTGACCCCCCAAAGGGCAGACACTCAGATCTGACACTTCGTGGTTGCCACACCGGACGCCTGTGGGGGGTGATGCATGAGTCATACATACCCCCCACTCGGAGAGGCGCAGCTCGACATGGCTGAAGCGCCCTTATGGCCACTTCGCTATTTGGCAAGGCTGAAGGCTACCTCTTGCATCAAACCCCACAAATGGCGATGGTAGCAGTACAACTCAGGCAACGAGCAGGCAGCTGCAGCAACACCAATGGACGGAGGCTGACAACCACTTGCCCCACAAAACGAACTAGAGTTAGCACATGTTTTGCAGTTTGGAAGTATCGCGCCAAGGGATAGGTCCTTTTAGTTGGGACGGTTTCCCGCTGATTTACTTCACTTCCCCCCAGTTATACATCCTTTCCACTTTCCCTGGGGAACAAGCACGCGATATGCAAAAATTGGTTCAGTTAACAGAGATCGACAGTCGGATGCAAGGGGGACATGAGGGATGCGGGGGTATTACAGTACGAGGTGCACCACCCAGACATCAAGCATAATTGGCGGCTAGGATCCCTAATACAGACCTGAAAGTTATAAAATTAAATGTTAGGGGAATGCACACAGCCAGTTAGCGGTATGCGGTTTATGCCTATATGAAAAGACAGCAAGTGCAGGTGGCACTCCTCCCGGAGACACACCTTACAGGGACAGAGGTAGACCGCTTGCGCAAAAAATGGCGAGGAATTATTTGCGCCATGACATACTCCACATTTGCCAGCTGCACCCTAAGATGGATCAGACCTGGGATCCCCTTCAGAGAACAATCCAGGGTGGTGGATAAGGAAGGCCGGCACTCCCTAATAACGGGTCATCTCGAGGGCAAGGAGATACTGATAGGAAGCATTTATGCCCCCAATATAGAACAGGAGCAGTACTGGACCTGCCTCACTGGAGCGCTAGCACAATACACCGCAATGCCGTGGTTGCTGGGAGAGGATTACAGTTGCACCCTGGACATCAATTTAGACAGATCTCACCCCCCGCCGACACATTCACCCGCGCTGAAACAGGCAGAACAGTTTAAAAACTGGGTTACCCACTGGACACTAGTAGATGCCTGGTGAGAAAAGAATCCGAACGCTAAGATTTATTCCTTATACTCCGCCCTACACAATCTCAGAGTGCGACTCGATAGGTTCCTATGCTCAGCAGCACTGCTCCCCCAAATACAATACACTGACTACCTAGGCAGAGTACTGTCTGACCACGACACGCATTCTGTGTCTCATCGATGGAGACCACCTCATCCCCCAGTCCCTACATGGAAGTTGCCCCGGGAATGCCTCACGGGCCAGGCTTTTTGCCATACGCATGGCGAGCCCATTCAGGAATACTTCTTACTAAACGCGGGCAGAGCATCATCTAGATCAGTAGAATGGGACGCATTTAAGGTTGAGGCAAGGGGGCATTGCATTCAACACATAGTGGGGGTGCGACAGGTACTAGAGCAGTCACTTCAAACTACGGAAATGCGACTGGCGGGCCTTATAAAAAAGCTAGATCGGGGGAAGCTACTCCAGAACAGGTGGCGACAGCCAAAACAGCGTATGCAGAGACCATGAGGGACCTCCGCAAGTACAATTTTAGAGCATATGCCGCCCGAGTACATCGCGAGGTAAACAGGGCAGGTACACTCGTTGCCTGGCTCGCGAAACAAGACACGGACATGCCACCCATCACAATATTGAAAGATAACACTGGCACTCTTAAACAATCGCAGGTAGATATACTACACATTTTTCACGACTATTACACGGGAATTGATCGAGCCCCACCACAAGTATCAAATCTAATGTTATCCCACTTCTTCCAATCTATGCCTCTACCCAGTATTCCACCAGCGGACAGGAAGATGATAGACACCAAGATAAAATCCCCAGACGTCACCCAAGCCATCAGGGCACTGGCGCGTCGAAAAGCACCGGTAGCGGACGGCTTCCCCTTCGAATACTACATCGCCTTTTTGAGGCAACTAGCCCCGCGCCTCGTAACCATGTACAATGATGCTCTATAAAAAGGCGTATTACCCAGTTTGCTTAGGTAGTCTACCCTGGTGACTTTTCTTAAACCACACAGAGATCCCACTCTCCCGTACTCGTATAGGCCCAAAACCTTGCTCAACACGGACTGTAAGATCTTAAGGAAAATACTGGTAGACAGATACATACAGGTTCTCCCATAATTGATCCACCCAAACCAAAATGGGTTTCTCCCCAGACGTAACGTATCGCTGAATATACGTAGATTCTTTCACGTACAGGACACTTCCCACAAGCAGCATGCCTAATCTTAGACCTTGAAAAGGCCTTAAACACACTCCTATGGCCATATCTATATTTGCGGTCCTTCGCAAAGTACACGTCGGCCCAACCCTACTGGCATACACGCAACTCCTCTATAAGGGCCTCACCACTAGGGTGAGAGTGGGTAACTATATTTCAGATCCACTTCGGGTGGAGCGAGGTACGAGGCAGGGGTTTACCTTGTCCCCCCTTCTCTTCGCCTTGGCAGTGGAACCCTTAGCCATCCGTCTGTGGCAGGAGGGCGCAGCCTGGGGTATCCCAATCGCAGACAGAGTTCATAGTGTATCGCTCTATGCTGATGATCTCCTGATCTATGTGCGGGATATCACAGGCGATCTCACCCCAATATGGGAAATATTACGGACTTTCGCAGAAGTCTCTGGACTTAAAATCAATTAGATCATGATAGGACCCCAGACGCTCGGTTGGAGTACCACAACACCCCGCTACTTGGGGGTGAGACTATACCATTCACTTGAAGACCTCTACGAGAAAAACCATCGCAAAAAGCTAGCGGGACTACGAGTGGCAGTAGCCTTCTGGAAGTCCCTGCCCTTGGCCCCCATAGGGCGTGTAGCATTAGCAAAGATGATTATGGTGCCCAGACTGCTATACTTCTTCACCAATCTCCCGGTGATACCGCCACGCTCCTTTTTTCAAGACCTCGACCCACTACTCACAACGTTGATATGGGGGGGTGGTAGACAGAGTAGCCTTACACACCCTCTACTTACCTACCACGCAAGGGGGTTTAGGGGCACCCTTCTTCAAAGTCTATTTCTTGGTGGCACAGCTCCAATGGCTGTCCCATTGGGCGGCGGAACGCCACATAGAGGAGACACTTACTAACGAAGGTCAGATACCCCTACCGGCGACTGCCGATGCCGGGCACTAAGCTGACACGGACACACCCCCTGCAGGTATCAATAGCCCGCAAATGTATGATGCGTATACACCGAATGTCAAGGGGCATACCCCTCTACGCCCCACTTCTCCCACTAGTGGGATTCCCGCAGAGAGAGAACTACTTCACATCCGAAGCCCTCCGGATATGGACGGAGCACGAGGTGACGGGCATTAAAACGCTGTTTGAAGATGGGCAGCTGAAAACATATGCCCAAATGAGAGACTGCTATGATCTCCCTCCAGGAAAATTCCTAGTGCACTGACGATTAGTAGACAGCGCCCGACAATGCTGGGATCGCACTGAAGGGGAACCACCGACACACCCGTTACTCCATGGAATCCTATGTATGGGCAGGCACTTAGTCACTTGGCATTATAAGGCAATTAGGGAACTGACCACGGCCCCTCTGCAGGCCCTACGCCAAAAGTGGGAGGATGAAATAGGACAGGTGCTGCATGACCAAGAATGGGAAAAGGCTCTAGAGTACCCAAAGAAAGTCTCAAGGAATGCTCGATTCAAAAACATCCAATGCAATATATTACATCACTCGTATTTAACACCGCACCAGCTTCACCGTTTCTACCCTAACACACAATTCGCATGACCCAGATGCCAAACGCCTGAGGCAAACTTCAAAAACATGTTCTGGGACTGTCCCACAATCCAGTCATACTGGGGTAGGATACATCGGGTACTGAGGCGACTGTCCACCTCATGCACATCACCACATGGGAGGCATGTGCGTGGGACGCTTCCGCAGGCGGAAGACAGAAAAAGTGCAGGGCAGGTTTGCATCCTTAGCCATACTCCTGGCGAAACGGGGAATAGCCCTGCATTGGAGGGCGCTGGCAGGGCATCCTGAGGCAGCATGGATAGGGGCAGTTAGAAAATGGGAGGCAGTGGAGGAAACGCTGTTGCGGGAAGAGGAGGTGAAAGGGATTCGCAAACACCCCATCTCTATGGATTGGGCACAGCTCCTGTTTCAGTTCACGCGAGAGACAACACAAGACGACGCACCCGGCGCTACGCCATCCCAATCCCAGACTCTGCCCCTGTCCCCGATAGTGCGAGCAAATGCGTACCCCCCAGTAACCATATCAGAAGGAGGACTGACCCAACAATAGGGCCCGCTACACTAACACCCTGACCTGGGACAGGAGACATAATCTACCTTAGACATCCTCAGACCCCCAATTCCAATTCCGGTTCCGCGACCACGGACAGCTTGTGGACGAACTGGAACAGACCACGTGATAGATACCGACTACAATGCCTTTTAATTGTGGACTCCCAGGCCCCCCCTGTTCCCTCTACCACCCCACAGTTCTTTGTTTAAAGTTCACCCTATGACACCACAACGCTGGCTTCTATACATTGGGAACATAAGCATGGCCATCAGCCAAAGTGATAGATAGGGATGGAGTGGGGGACCACATATGAACCCACACCCTTGCACACATGGCACTAATCAAAATACCAAAGATTACACCAGGCCACTGAAGGTGGGATACATGTACAATCTTAATGTTTCTAATTGGAACTATGGGATATACAATGAGATATGTGCTCCATGATGTGTTTCTTTTGATGTTTGCACTGCCTGAGTTCACATGATATTATGTATGATATCAACGTAATACAATGATGTCCCATGGAAAATAAAAATCCAAATAAAAAATAAAAAATCTATATCTGTATATATATATATATATCATATTCAAATGCACTTTATAAGATATCCCATGTGAGGTCCATTACTGTGAATAGAACTTTTAACATAATGCTAATTTTTGCACAAATTTAGTTTGCACATATAAGGTTGCACATTGTCACTTTAGAGGTTTTAATAATACTTCGAGAGAGTTGGTCTCTTGTCACGTGATCTCAACAAAAAACCAACATTCATGGTCAAGAAGTGGAAGGGTAGAAGGAGGAAATAATTTCAAAACAATACCTCCTGCCCACAACAACAAGCTACTTGACACGCATTTGGTCAATCAGTAAGTTTAGAGGTATTTGACCTTTATTACAATTTCAAGTAGCAAGACAATAAATACATAGTCATTGTTTTTTTTAACATGTAGAAATATGTATTTTACACGTATTAACTGCTAATAAGTTGTTTTACTTTTTAAAGTATTTTTTCCACTTTTATTACACTGTTTGTCACGTGAGATGTTTCACCAGGGTGTCTGTTACTTTAAATTTGACTCACCAATCTGTGCAATTTGTCGAGTGAACAAGCGGCTGAGGCTGCGAAACGCGTCTTGACGTTGCCAGTTCAATAAAACCGCTTTAAGCACCTAATCCGGGTCCATCTCCAACTTTGCGGCAGGTGGCGCGAGGAAGAAAGGGAACGCTTGCTGCTTTGGTGAAACTTTATATATATTGGGGGTGATTAACATGCTTGATTGAAATAAAAGAAGGAATACACCAGTGGATGGTTTGCCTGCTGTCATTTCCGAATTGCCTATGAAGAAGGGTTTCATAATCTGAAACGCGTCGGCTAGAAGTGTGGGGAGTTTGCCTGCTAACCTGAGTGTGATGAGGAGCAGTCCCGGGTGTGTCGGCCACATAGGGGTAACCTGGGCAATAATATATATATATATATATATATATATATATATGTAGTACCTTACATGTTTGGAGATATATATATATATATATAGATAGATATGGATATAGATATGGATATAGATATGGATATAGATATAGATTACCTACTGGCGATAGCCAGTAGGTATATATAGTTAGGATTGTTTTCCATAGGGAAATCGCAACATTCTATTGGGAATAACTTTGGCGCCGGTTGAGGAATCTTCCTGACATTTTCCTTAACTTTGCCTCGCGGCGCTCCGGTCCTTCCCTGAAAGTTTGGGGGGGATTCGTCAAGCGGGGGCCGAGATAAAAGGGGGGTCCCAAAACGTGTTTTCCCATGTTAATTTCCATAGGGCGGTTGGACTCACTTTTAGCCCGAACGGCTGAATGGTTTTTCACCAAACTTGGCAAAATTGTAGGGACTGGTAGCCCGATGTGCCTTTGCTATGTCTCAAGATATGTGCTCCAGTGGTTTTTACGAGAATTAACTTTGAAAAAATATATATTGGGCTACATTGGGCTATATATATGTTAGAGCCCAAATGTAGCCCAATGTAGCCCAAAGATGGCCACCAGAGACAAAAAAAAACAAATGTAGCCCAAATATCAGCCAGATGTAGCCCAACTATAGCCCAATAACAGAATGTCCCAGAGTGTTCTAAAGAACAACTAGAGCGCTAACAGTCTTACTTATGACAAAAGTATGGCACACCTGAAGTCATCTTGATTGGAATAAAGGGTTAACACTTAAAACATTTAATTTGCAAAGGAACAAAATGAGGGGGTTCATTTTGCCATAGAAATTTTATATATATATATATATATTCACTGAAAAAACCATAGGTTACACACCAGTTATAGTTAGGAATTAGCATTTAAAAAACCTTTGAAATTCACTGAAAAAACCATAGGTTTCAGGCCTTATATAGTTAGAAATCAGCATTTAAAAAACCTTTGAAATTCACTGAAAAAACCATAGGTTTCAGGCCTTATATAGTTAGGAATTAGCATTTAAAAAAACATTTGAAATTCACTGAAAAACCATAGGTTTCAGGAGTTATATAGTTAGGAATTAGTTTTTAAAAACCCTTTGAAATTCACTCAAAAAACTATAAGTTTTAGTGGTGTTATAGTTAGCTGGACATTTTACTCATACAAAACCAATGAAATTGCTCCTATATAGTTAGTTGTACTAACTATATTTCGCGCACCCGCAATCCACTGCTGATGATGTCACATATTAGATCATTCATGACATGGTCAGTGACATCACTGATGACATCTCAAATGACATCATCCACGTGACAATCACATACACCTTTTCATACACTATTACAATTTTTTATCACTGTTTGTAAAATACAGAGTATCATATTTAAATCCATTGTCACAGCAATACAAGTATCTAAAAATCCACTCAGTGATTCATGCAAGACCTCTGCAACTCCCTCGCCTCCTACTTCCACAACAAGATCGCTGACATACACAACAGCTTCAGCCCACGAACAACGCTCCCCACGACCGCACCAACGCCCCCCACCACCACCCTCAGCGCCTGGACCCAGATCAACACAGAAGACACCATCTGCACGATGAACTCTATCCACTCCGGATCTCCGACCGACCCCTGCCCCCACCACGTCTTCAACAAGGCTGACGCCATCATCGCACCCCACCTGCGGGACATCATCAACACCTCCTTCGACACAGCCACCTTCCCTGAGAGCTGGAAGCACGCCGAACTCAGCGCTCTACTAAAGAAACCAACAGCGGACCCCACCGAACTCAAGAATTACCGCCCCATCTCGCTCCTCCCGTTCCCAGCCAAAGTCATCGAGAAGACCGTCAACAAGCAGCTGGCCGCCTTCCTCGAGACGAATGGATCCCTCGACCCCTCACAGTCTGGCTTCCGAGCCAACCACAGCACCGAGACCACCCTCATCGCTGCCACCGATGACATCCGAGACCTGCTGGACAACGGTGAAACAGCGGCCCTCATCCTCCTAGACCTCTCCGCGGCGTTCGACACTGTTTGCCACCGCACCCTAGTGCAGCGCCTCAGCAACATCGGAATCCAGGAGAAGGCACTGGAGTGGATCATCTCCTTCCTCGCTGGAAGGACACAGAGAGTCCGCCTACCACCGTTCAGATCGGCAGCCACGGAAGTCATCTGCGGCGTTCCTCAGGGCGCCTCGCTCAGCCCCACCCTCTTCAACGTCTACATGAGCCCCCTGGCGGCCATCGCACGCCAGCACAACCTCAACATCATCTCCTACGCCGACGACACCCAGCTGATCCTCTCCCTGACCAACGACCCCGCCGCCGCCAGAACCAACCTCGACGAAGGGATGAAAGACGTAGCCGAGTGGATGACGACCAGCCGCCTGAAACTGAACTCAGACAAGATGGAAGTCCTCATCCTGGGCTCCTCGCCCTCCGCCTGGGACGACTCCTGGTGGCCCCCCCGCCCTGGGCACCGCACCCAAACCAACAGACCACGCACGCAACCTGGGCTTCATCCTGGACTCCTCCCTCTCCATGACCAGACAAGTCAACGGCGTCTCCGCGTCCTGTTTCAACATCCTGCGCATGCTACGAAAGATTTTCCGGTGGATCCCCACCGAGACCAGGAAGACGGTCACCCAGTCCCTCGTCACCAGCCGACTGGACTACGGCAACGCCCTCTACGCCGGAACCACCGCCAAGCTCCAGAAGAGACTCCAGCGGATCCAGAACGCCTCAGCCAGACTCATCCTCGACATCCCCCGACGCAGCCACATCTCCGGACACCTGAGAGACCTGCACTGGCTTCCCGTCAACAAGAGAATCACCTTCCGTCTCCTCACCCACGCACACAAAGCCCTACACGACCAAGGCCCGAGCTACCTCAACAACCGCCTCAACTTCTACGCTCCCAAACGCCACCTCCGATCGACCAACCACGCCCTCGCCGCCGTCTCCCGCATCCGAAGAGCGACAACAGGAGGAAGGTCCTTCTCCTACCTGGCCACCAAGACCTGGAACACCCTCCCCACCGACCTCCGCCTGACCCAAGATCACCTCTCCTTCAGGAAGAAGCTCAAGACCTGGCTGTTCGAGCAGTAGCGGCCCCCACCCCCCCCAAGCGCCTTGAGACCCTCTGGGTGAGTAGTGCGCTCTATAAATGCCTTGATTGATTGATTGATTGATTGATAGATGTATACACACATCTAATCACTTACCTATGGATTCACTCATACATGCTGTCAATGAACAATAGAACACTATCAAAAATACTTATACATCTATATCGACATTAAACACCAGCACGCATCCTATTCACATATGAAGTCATCCTACTCACTTATGCAAACAATGGATCATACTTACATATTTACTTAGCAAAACACTTATACAAACACCACTTCTTCTATTCATTTAGAAAGTAAGTCATACTTAGTGAATTATAAAATCATTATTACAAGTATACAGTTATCCATACAGTCACTCACACAATCATTGTGTCTTATGTATACTTATTTATATACAACAACTGACACATACACTGCCTTTTATTTTTCTAGTTTGTTGGACCTGTACCTTTGAGAAATATATTTGCTCATCACCACACCCATAAAGAGATTCCCCTCACCCAAACTGTTAGAACATGTAGTTTTAACTTCATATATCTACTGAATCAACTATTCACACATCTTTGGACAGTCACATACCCCCCACCGAACCACACACACTTTCACACTCCCATACAAATACTCAGTTAACTAATCAATAACTAATATAGACTTTCACATAGCTAGTAACCAACTGTAGAATCAGTTTACATAACAACTGACAAAGTGATACAGATATTCACACAGTTTAGTCACTATCCACTATATTTAGTGAGACATTATAAATTGGTCAAGTAAACAGTCAATTACACTGCTACTAAATCCTCCATCCAAATATTTATTTATATATATCCACTCATTCTTCAATGTAAATTGCTATATATATAATGCATATTTAAATAAAGAAGCAAACCACATTCACTGGATGATGTCATCAGTGATGTCATCAGTGATGTCATTTGAGATGTCATCAGTGATGTCACTGACATGTCATGAATGATCTAATATGTGACATCATCAGCAGTGGATTGCGGGTGCGCGAAATATAGTTAGTACAACTAACTATATAGGAGCAATTTCATTGGTTTTGTATGAGTAAAATGTCCAGCTAACTATAACACCACTAAAACTTATAGTTTTTTGAGTGAATTTCAAAGGTTTTTTAAAAACTAATTCCTAACTATATAACCCCTGAAACCTATGGTTTTTCAGTGAATATATATATATATATATATTACCTTCAGACATACATAAAACATGCAGCCTAACATGATTCAACAGGCTAAGATGCCAAAATGGCAATGGATTTTTTCATTTAAAATAAAAGTAGGTTTATATAGCATTTCTGTAACAGAGCATGCACTCCTCTTGTGTTCCAACATAGCCTTTTCTTTTCAAAGAAAAAGGCAAGTAATACAGGCAATTAGCCCATAGCCTGCATAGATAAAACCATAACAGTAATAAACTGGCACCAAGCCTGTAAGACCTCCTTGCTCCCATCATGCACCACAGGTGACCGGTCAGTTCTTTTTTCTGGCTCCTTCTGTGAGGATCCTGGAGCATTGAATTAGTCAAGTTTTGATTGTTTTAGTCAGGAATTCGTTTCCTGATACATTTTTCCACTTTCGTTCGACATTTTTTGACTGCTGGTAACTTTTAGTTGTTTTCTGACAATTTTGAAAACTTTTTGTCAGAAATACCAGCATTGTTCAATAAATAACCCTCCTGTGGAAAGAAGATAGTAAAGTTTGACCCGCATTCTGTCTGTATTCTGTGTTTTCCATCCTCACACATTCCAGAGAAGTGTCATTATTGCCAGCAATTTTCTAAGAGATCACTTCGAGAACGAGAGAAGATAAAGCTACGTGCCATTCGCTGAAACGAGGAAAAGGATCAAAAAGTGACCATGGGAGCAGTCATGCTTTTAAATAGCCCTCCTTTCAGGTAAAACACAGATCAGAGAAGAAACAACATCGTTATGCCTCTCCAGCATCAAAAAGGAAGCAGATACCCAACTGTTCTCCCTCAGCATCACGATCGACGTCAGAAAAAGATACACGGCATAAGACTACGTCGAGGAACAGATCGCTGTCGAAGTTGTCAGAGCCTCCGCCATCAAACGGCAAGTCAACATCGAGACATATTACTTAAGGCTTGAAGTATGTGAGACCAGAGAAGCGTAAGTCGACGTCAAAGCTTGGGTCGACGTCAAAGAAACTCCTGTGTCGTCATTCACCCAAGCCGATGCAACAGCCAACGTTCAAATCGCAGCAAGTGGGACGGCGTCAAGAGTGTCGACGTTGAGTACCCTGTCGCAGTCACACAGGCGGTCGTAAAGGACCCTGCTGCAGTTACACAGGAGGTCGGCGTCGAAGACCCTACCGCAGTTGCACAGGCGGTCGACGTCGAGAGTGTCACAGTCATTGGCAACAGCTATAGTTCGGCCTTCAAGTTTGAGACTTTTCCGCAGCCTATTCAGAGAAGCATAGACTGTCCACGCCGGCCAAGAATCCCACGGCAGCGACCGGCATCACATCGTCGAGGCCTCCCTGTCTTCAGTGGACGTGCTGGGAAAGTCGAGGTGCATGCGATCTATGTCGAGGGAAGCATCTTCTCCAGGCATTAACATTGTGCAAATCACGCCGGAGGAATCTCCAGTTACTGGGAAACAGACACCTCCTGTTAACCTTTCTCCATGATAGCTACAGAGTTTATGACATTGGAGAGTTCCACCCAGAAGTCCTGGTTCAGACTTCTCTCAAGCGTATTCTCCCTCCAGAATCTCTGCTGGCCCTCCACCAGCTACATCTACGGGAATATCTCCACACAGATGGGGGGGCGGAGCTAGCCAGCGAGCGAGATGGTCGCTTGAAGCTGGAGCTCCGTCGTGCACAGGCGATTAATCCTAAAGATATCCTTATAGAGCGGCAATAAACCCCCGCTCCCCTCTTTCCCAGGCCCCCGGAGGTAGCGGCGATAGGTGCTTCCCCGAGGATCGGGAGAGAAAAGACCCAGAGGGTGTCGCAGCCTGGCGAAACTTTGGTCCTGGCAGGCCGCAAGCCTCGGACTGACTTCATACCAAGGCCGGACTACGTAGCACGACGTGCGGCTGCCGCACAGAGGGCGCCCCGGTAATCTGGAGCCTGAACTGGACCCCCAACTGCGGACCGCTAAGCCTGAGGGAGTGAAGTAGGCGGTACAATCAGCGACAGCGGCAGAGCGCGGTTTCTCCAGTACGGCGCTTTCCTCTAACACCCTACCCACTAAAGAGGCTCCGGAGGTTCGTGCAGTGGCTTTGGGTGCCTCAGGCTAACGGCGTGTGGCGAGGCTGCAAGGAGATCGCAGACTACCATCGACCGGACCCCCAATGACCGCGGGCTGACGCCCTGGGGCCCAGTGTGCATGCCACGGCTGTTGCGTGTACTGTGATCCCCCCCGCCCCCGTGGTAGGGGATCGGAGGGCGGCGAAGGAGCGGGGCCGGGACGGGACGAGAACGCAGTGCGTGTGTGGAGTGCCCTGCACGTGTGTGTCTCTGCACGGCCTGGGCTGATAGCTGGGGACACGTTTGATCTTTAAGTGCGGCGTCTGCACGCATCGGCCCCAGGGATCCCCGGAGAGCATGGGTCCCCCTTTCCTTCGCCTGGAGCATAGACTGGTCGAGATCCCCTAATTCAGTGCGTGGGAAACGGCAATCCGTGGACGACCTCCTTCCCTGTGGCCCAGGCACTGAGGCGAGTTTGAATACTGCGCAGAAGGTTCCAGCACACGCCATCACGAGAGGGCGAGGCGGCGTGCCCATCCAGCGCGCACTGAGGTTCTCCGCGAGGGGTGTAGAGAGGAGTGCAGATTTCACCAGAGGAGGTGCCTGCTCAGAGTCCACTCCACATCCTCCGGTAAGGCGGCTGCCTTGCAGAGCGGAGCGGGAGCCTGGAATACTCATACGCTGTGCCCTATCCCAGGCGCGTCGGTGGGGTCCTTGCAGGGGCTCCCTGAGAGTCTTTCCCCTCCCCCCACGTGCGGAGTCCCGGTGCCCTAGAACTAGGAGAAGCAGGAACCTGTGACTGTGGGCCAGGGGTACCCCTTGGAGCACAGGGAAGATCGCGTGACACCCCGGACGGCATGTGGTCCGCTGAACTCAAGATGAGCAAAGGCGATAAGACCCAGAGCAGGCTGCCATTTGCACAAAGACGGCTGCAGCAGCTCAGCCCACCGTCTGAGAGTAGGACGGAAGTGCGTACTGAGGACACACAGGGATCGAGCTCGGCCATTAAAGATTTGCTGCTGTCTATGGAACAGAGTCTTCGGCCAGTATCTCTGCATTAGGTACCAAGATGGATGCCATGACGTACAGGATGGACCGCATGGCGGAACGTCTGGACAAACACGCGGAAAGACATGATATGGCCGAGAGAAGGATGACAGAAACGGAGGAGGAGGCACAAACTGAATTGGACATGGCGCATAAAAAGATGGAGAGGATGATGCAGGCTCTACAGGACAAGACTGAGGACTTGGAAGCGCGATCGCGACGTAGTAATCTCCGCATCACGGGCCTTCCAGAAAGTACGCACACGGGCCCGATGGAGCAATTTGTGGAGAAGCTACTCAAGACTCTTGGGAGAAGATGTATTCTCGGACATGTTTATTGTGGAGCGAGCGCACAGGTCCCTTGGCCCGCGCCCCAAGCCAGGAGCGCCTCCCCGACCCATTATAGCGAAGCTTCTTAATTATCGGGACAGAGACACTGCCCTCAGGCTGGCTAGATCCAAACAAGCGTTGCAATATGAAGGGTCGGCCATTTCCCTGTATCCAGACTTCACGGCGAGGGTACAGGAGGAGCGCAAGCAATTTATACCACACAAAAAGCGGCTAAGGGAGATGGGCCTGGACTATGCTCTACTCTACCCGGCTAAATTGCGTGTTAACAGAAGGGGCCACTCCCACATATTCACGGACCCTAAAGAACCACAACAGGCTATGAAGAGATGGACGCGAGACCAGAACCCGGACAAAACAAATGAGCCGGACGTCGATGAAAGCGGCAGCCGTTTGGATGATCAAGAACATCTATCGCACAGTCGTTGGCAGCTCGCTGAACCTGTGGCTGACGGGTGCGAATGCCGTTGGACCATGCGGCAATGAGGCTGCGGATAGTGGCCTGGTCTCCGGGGAACGAAGACTACAGAAGATAAGTGATTGGGGACGGGGTGGGGGGGGGGGGAATAGGGACTTAGTCATTTTGTGGATGTTTCTTTTTCTTTCTCATATCACCCTGTTCTGGACACTCGGTGAAGGTTTTAAAATGCACTAGGTCATTGGCACTGCAGAACTTAATGTTGGAGATCGAATTTCGGGGGTGATATCACTACAGTTTTAAAGGGATGTAGGTGTCGCTCTGATTACGCAACCTGTGCATGGCGGGGGCAGGTGAAGAGCTGAATGAGTAACTTGTATTTTAGTGAGGAGTTTATGATACTAGGCTACCTTGGCCCCAGTGCGTTAAGCATGGTTGCTCTGTTGGTGTTCATAGTGGGGGTTGTGATTGCGGGGGGGGGGGGGAGACTTCTGATGGACCAGGTTGGGATGGGTCTGCTGTGGGTTGGGGAGGGGGGAGTTGGGGAACCGTTCAAAATGTTATTGATGGTTCTGCCTGCTAGTGTGGTGACTGTAAGCTGCATTGAGACGACTTGCATCAATGGCTTGCCCCTATGGCGCAGATGACACATATCACCGAAGTGCACTCTGGAGGTTCTAGGGAAACCCTTAGAGCTCTCACTTGGAATGTGAGGGGGTTAAACGATCATCGGAAACTCAGGAAAGTGTTGAACTATTTACAGAGACATCACATTGACTTAGCTCTTATACAGGCAACTCATCTTCCGCTCCAGAGCAAAATGCTGTTATGCCAGGGTCTATCAGGTAACGCCACAGTAGCTGGATTCACAACACACGCTAGGGGGGTCCTGACATGGATAAATCCTAGATCTAAGTTAGTATTGGGTTTGCTACAAGCAGACACTGAGGGCAGGTATCTTATATCGAGATGCATGGGGAAGGGGCATGATCTTATTGTGGTAAACGTATATGGCCCGAATTACGACTCCCCAGACTTCTACGAGAATTTAGCGAGGTGTTGCCGAGACTATTCCACGGCGCAAATGCTCTGGGGTGGTGACTTCAACCTGGTGATGGACCCGGATATAGACAGGTCTTCATGCCCTCTGCGCAGTCCCACAGCGGCTGCTGTGGCACTTCAAGCTGAGTTATTAACGCTCGACCTGG
Source organism: Lissotriton helveticus (assembly GCF_964261635.1). Taxonomy (NCBI): domain Eukaryota; kingdom Metazoa; phylum Chordata; class Amphibia; order Caudata; family Salamandridae; genus Lissotriton; species Lissotriton helveticus. The sequence continues at coordinate 824,217,147 of NC_136059.1, forward strand.
TTGATGTATGGAGGGGCAGGAACACTGGTGGGGGGGGGGGGGGGTCACGCATTACTCAGCATATCACGACATTCACACCAGGATCGACTACTGGCTGGCCTCTTTTTCAGTTTCCAGATACATACACTCATGTACGGTTCTACCACGTACCCTATCAGACCACTCGCCAATCCTCTTGGTGCTGGAGTCCCCCTTAGCTCGAATTCCACCCTTCACATGGCGCTTTCCCCCGTACTCGCTACTAGATGAAACTTTCAGGGGGGAGTTGGCAGTAGAGATTGATTCCTTCTTTGAAATAAACATAAGCTCAGTAGACAGTTTCCAAACTGTTTGGGAGGCGTTCAAGGTGTATATATACGTGGTGTAGCCATGTCAAAGCACTCCAGTGTCTTAAAATCAATACGACAACGCTTAAAGTATTTAGAGACACAGCTAGCCGAATTAGAAGAGCAACAGCTGAATGATCCCAATCCCACGATAGTGGAGGACATTAAGACCCTTATTGCGGAATATAACGAGGAAGCAGACAGGGAAGTTTGCCACATGGGGAAATATGCAACGGCAAGAACGTACGGGGAGAGTGAGCGTCCCAGCTCTCCCTTAGCCAAGATGCTGCGAAATAGCAGATGCACTCCGAAATTGTCTGAATTGGAAACGTCTACCGGGGACACGGTCACGACAGATGACGAGATTTTGAAAGAATGTAGGGATTTCTATTCTGGGCTGTACACGTCTAGGACGGAGAATATGGAGGCTGATATGGATGATTATCTGGAACACATACAATTTCCCTTCTTAACGAATTCACAGCGTGAGTTCTTAATGCTCCCTATACAAAAAGATGAGATATCGGATGCATTGGATAGTATGCGCGCGCACAGTGCTCCTGGGGCGGATGGGCTAACGGTGGGGTTCTACAAGGCATTCGGAGAAAAACTGATCCCTCATCTATCTACCCTCTTTGATGACGTGTGTGTGGAGGGTAGCATGCCACAGTCGATGCGGGAGGCATTAATAGTTACCATACTGAAACCTGGCAAGCCCCCCAACGTTTGTGGTTCGTACAAACCATTGTCTCTACTAAACGTGGATGCGAAAATCTATGCCAAGGTACTGGCCACACGACTGGCGTTACTGGCCCCTGAGCTGGTGGCCCCGGAGCAGGCAGGCTTTGTGCCAGGGAGGAATCTTACTTACAATATCCGCACTGTCCTGTGGACCATACAGCATGTTAGGCAGGACGGGAAGGCTGTCGCCATTTTCCTGGACATGGAGAAGGCATTCAACTCTGTGGAGTGGCCTTTCATGTTGCGAGTCCTGCGGAGGCTGGGTCTGGGTGAGCCGTTCCTACAAATGATCGGGGCATTATACTGGAAGCCGACGGCCAGACTACGCATAGGTGATCGTGTATCTGATCCCTTTGAGATAAGCAGGGTTACAAGACAAGGTTGCCCTCTCTCGCCTTTACTGTACGCGTTGGTGGCGGAATCATTAGCGTGCGCGCTAAGGGAGTATCATTGGCACCGAGGGGTAAGCTTCCCAACGTATAAAATTGTAATTTCAATGTATGCTGATGACACATTACTTTATGTGCGCAATCCGGAGGTGAACCTAACTCCAGTGTTGAGGGAGGTGGTTTGGTTTGGTGCGCTCGCTGGGCTTAAAATAAACTGGACTAAATCAGTGGTGATCCCGCTGACCCCAGTTACGGAGCGATTCGACATAGAATACCCGTTGCACTGGTCTACGGACCCAGTGCGTTATCTGGGCATTATGATTCACACGGATGCCGAAGTCCTATTTCGCGAGAACTATGGGGTAGCGTATAGTAGATTCGAAGATGACATCGAAAAATGGTGCAAACTCCCGCTATCCCTGATGGGACGTATCGCCATAATGAAAATGGTGGTGCTGCCTAGGTTCCTGTTTCTCTTTAATAACTTACCCATTGTATTATCGAAGGCTTTCTTCAGAAACTGTACTAAGCTTATGGTCCGCCTGGCCTGGGGCGGGAAGCAACCAAGGGTGAAATGGTCCACGCTCACGCTCCCGTACAAACTGGGAGGCCTGGGAGCTCCAGACCTGGAACGATATTATAGAGTGGCACAGGCCGCCCACCTACACACGTGGATTCACGGAGATGCAAGCATACCGCATGTGCGCATGGAACGGCTTTTTGTGGACCCACTACCACTGCTGGCCACGATATGCACCCCGGCGGACCGCAGGAGTCTTGGACTCGATCACCGCAACACGACATGCGTGGAACGCGCTGCTAACGGCTAGGGATGGTACTGTACTGTACTCCCCCTTGATGGCTGTAGAATGGGCGCTGTGGTTACCGCCTCTCATGGAGAGGGTGTAATACAGGCGTTACATGGGCTTGGAATTAAGAAAGCCGGCAAGCTTTTTGCAGACGGCAAGGCGAGAACTTGGGAACAACTAGCCCACGCGTCAGAGGTGTAGAAATACAGCTGATTACACTTACAGTGCGATAACTGTCATGTTGATTTTCTAGTTTGAATCAGGATATTGTACGCCACCGGACTCCAGGGATGTCTGCATACTGGCTGTGTAATAACGGACTGTTTTGTTGCCGGCCCATGGGGTTATAGGCTGCAAGCTGTGTATACCTTAGGTTTGCAAATAAAGGTGTTAAAAAAAATATATATCTCCACACAGATCACCAAGGAGAACTAGGTCTCCTTCAGCTCGATATTCCCAATCTAGGACACCACTTAGACGGTGGAGATCTCACCTTTCCTCCAGATCATAAAGAAGGCTCCTCAAGGTCATCGGTGAGCAACTGCTCACCAAACCAATCTGCTACCCCTCCAGCTAGAGTGTCTCCAGTCGATGACATGGTCACCTTTAATGCGGTCCTCTGCATGGTTGCCAACAAGTTGAGCATTAATATGCCTGTGCCGACTACTTCTTCATCTGTAATATTGGACACATTGCACCATAGGTCCTCGGCAAGGACTTTACTCCCTCTTGTTCCTGGTCTGCTTGAACCAGCTATGCAGACCTTTTTAAATCCAGCTGCGGTGGGTTCGGCTCCCCCATGCATTACAAAAAAAGTACAAGGCCCCTGACCAGGATCCACTGTTCCTACGATATGATCCACCACCATATTCTGTAATAGTGGCAGCAGCCAGGAAAACACATCCTGGAGCAACATCCTCTTCAGTCCCTCCCGAGAAGGAGAGTAAGCACATGGACTCTCTGGGGAAAAGAATGTGCGATACATTGGCATCCTTCATGAAGGTGGCTAGTGCCTCCGCACTTCTGGGGATGTACGACCGGTCTCTGTGGGACTCTTTGGCCAGATTCACAGGAAAGCTGCCCAAGGAAGACCAGCAGGACTTTCATGAGATTTTGCAGGAAGGTGGTCTGGTTGCAAACCAAGTCATTAGCCCAGCTGTGGATGCATCGGATTTGGCAGCATATGGATATTCTCATGGTACTTACGCCAGACGTTCGGCCTGGTTGTGGCTCACTAGTCTCAAACCAGAAGCACAACTAAGGATTCTTGGTACTTCCTTGTTTGGCCGATGACGAGATGTCCACGATGAAGTCCGAGTTGGACATTCTAAAGGCGGTCGGCCTTGAGAAGTGTAAGGACTTTTGACACAAGTACGACCATTTCCAACAGAGGGTTCATGCTCCTCACTGGTCGACTCAACAGCAACAAACCCCATTACCATCAGCTTCGACCAGGTAAAGGAAGGGGAGCTCAAAGACCAAAACCTCTCTCAAAGAAGCAACCTGTAAAACAATGAGCCCTGGCTTCCCCCATCCCCGTTGCCCACACCAGTGGGGGAAGGTATTGTTTCACTTGGATGGCACGAGTGGAGAAACATCACAAAAGACAAGTGGGTACTCAATATTTTGCAGAATGGTTACTTGCTCAGATTCAAATCCCCACTTCCATCAGTACCACCTTGGGGAAGGTATTTCAAACATCACCACTTGTTACAAGCGAAGGTGAACATCCTACTAAAGAAAGACGCTGCAGAAGCAGTTCCTTCTCTGCAACAAAGACAGTGAATGTATTTCCACTACTCTCTGGTACGAAAAAGAGGTCCTACCCAAGAGTTTAGACCAATACTTAACCTGAGGCTTTTAAACCAGTTCATCCGCAAAGAGAAATTTTGGATTATTGGCACTCCACCAGATTTTTCAACAACTACACCAAGGGGACTGGATGTGATTCATAGATCTGCAGGATGCTTAACATCTTGCATTTTCCGGTAGCGTCTCAACATTTCCAATTCAAAGTCCTCCTGTTTGGGCTCAAATAAGCCCCCTGCTCATCCTCAAAATGCATGGTAGTAGTAGCAGCTTTTCTACACAAACAAAAGATCTTCATCTATCTGTATCTGGACGACTGGTTGCTGAAAAGCTCATCACCCACTCTGCTGCAGAATCTCCTCTTATGCTGCATATGGATGCTAAGCAATCTGGGCCTGCAAATCACCTACAAGAATTCTATTTTCAATTCAACTCAAAAGATCCACCTCTTGGGTGCCTTGCTGGATACCGTGAGTGCAAGCGTGTGTCCTGCGGAGGAGAGGTTATCCTCCATACATGATAAGCGCCGCACGCTCCTCGGTTCTCACCATCCCACTGTCAGACAAGTGTCCTCACTTGTGGGCTCGAAGGCATCCTGCAACTTTATCGTCCTGAATGCCAGACTACAGATGCGTCCTCTGCCGCAAACTCTGAAGAGCAGTGGTCACAAGTATCGGATCGCCGGGAAGACTTTGTGGTTGTCCCTTAGTCAGCCAATGATTCAATCAAATGGTGGATGAAACAATTGCATCTGCTGAAAGGAGTTCCCTTCCATCAGAACCTTCCCAGTGAGACAGTTGCCACGGATGCTTCCCTCCAGGATTGGGGGGCTCACATGGGCCCTCTTCAAGTACAAGGACTCGGGTCAGATACAGAGCCGGGGTACCATATAAACCTACTAGAGCTGAGAGTGGTACATCTTGCACTCAAGTCATTGCTCCCTTCCTTCTGCACATGTTCCCTGTTGATTCAGATGGACAACACCACAACCATGTATTATCTAAACAAACCGGAAGGAACCAGGTGGAGACCCCTTTCACACGAAGCTCAGACCATATGGAAGTGGCTTCTCAGAACGAATTTGACCATTTTGGCAATTCATCTCCCAGGTACTCCCAATACCCACGTTGACTCTCTAAGCCGGAACTTCGTCGAAGCTCACGGCAGGGTGCTAAACAACGATGTCGCACTGGACATTTTCCATCGATGGGGTGTCAAGACATCGACCTGTTTGCAGACGCAACAAACACAAAATGCCCCATCTTCGCATCCCGGTGTCACCAACCAGGCTCCAGAGGGAATGCGCTTTTGATAAAATGGTCGTAGATATTATGCTTTTTCTCCAATTCCACTCATTCCTCTGGTGATCAACAAGTTCTATATGGCCAAGACCAGAATGATACTGATTGCACAAGAGTGGCCTCGTCCGTAGTGGTATCCGGATCTTCTTCTACTATCCCAGATCCCACACAGGTTTCCATGCCGACCAGACTTGCTATTCAAGCACGAGGGGAAGGTGTCCATCCCAAGCTCTCATCTCTACATTTGACAGCATGGCTCCTGAGGTCCCCAGTACGGGCATCTAGATTTGTCTGCAGACTGTATGAACATTTTTAAGGAAGCAAGACCATCCACCAGAAAGTTGTACACTTTCAAATGGAGGCGTTTTTACTTATGGTGCATTATTAATGCCTTGATCCTATTCAGGGTCAGGTCCAGGTGATTTTATCATACCTACTGTACTTGGCCAAGTCAGGTCTTCAATGTTCTTCTATGAAGCTATTACATCATACTGAAAATCTCCTATGCAGGTATCTTTTTCTCAGCTGCCTGTGGTTGAGGACTTCCTTGAGGGGTTAAAAAAAAGGTTACCCACCAATCAGATCCCCGTCCCCTCCATGGGATCTTAACATTGTTCTTGCTCGGTTGGGGACCCGTTTGAACCTATTCATAAAGCCTCTCTGCAGCACTTGTTATGGAAGGCCGCTTTTTTAGTGCCCATCACCTCTGCTCGCAGAGTGCGTGAGATACAAGCTTTGTGCACTAAAGAGCATTATATCATTTTTCATGCAAACAAGGTGGTCCTCAGAACTCATCCAAATGTTCTACCTAAAGTGGTCTTAGATTTTCATATTAACCAAACTATCACTCTTCCTACTTTTTTTACTAATCCTTCATATCCACCAGAAAGGGCCTTATATTCACAAGACCTTAAGAGTGTTCTGAAGTCCTACCTAGATAAAACCAAGGCATCGAGAAAATCAGACCGCCTCTTTGTCAACTATGGTTCCATAAATACTGGTTGTGCAGCTTCCAAACAGTCCATCTCTAGATTGATAGTCACATATATCACATTGTCTTACCACTTGCCCAACAAACTTCTTCCTGGCAAACCAAAGGCTCATTCTACCAGGGGAAAGGCTTCTACCACGGCTCTCCTTAAAAATGTACCAATTGCAGAGATTTGTAAGGCTTCCACATGGCAATCGGTGCATACATTTACTGGCCATTACTGTTTAGACACTGACACTCAGGCAGATGCTTAGTTTGGGCAAGCCTCTTCAAGGAATCTGTTTGGATGATTTATTCTTGGAGTGTTTTGCTGTAACTATACTGATATTCGTCCACGGGATAGTGGGTATGGGCTTGCTATTCTAATCAGTGCTTATGACTATTGATGAGTATCCGCTGGAAGAGAAGAATAATGTACTTCCCTGTAATCCTAGTTCTGTTCCAGGAGTATACTCATCAAAGTCATAAGCAACCCATCCACCTCCCCGGACGAATATGTTTAGTATAGTAGAATTTCAAATCTTGCTTCATGATTCCTACATGTCAGCATACCGTAAAAAAGAGCTGACATATATGTCACCTTTGATGCATGATGGTAGCAGGGAGGTCTTGGAGGTCTTAAAGGCACGGTGGCAGTTTATTACTGTTATGGTTTTATCTATGCAGCC